>NW_006792080.1:1398081-1433224 GCF_000442215.2 Lipotes vexillifer | reverse complement strand
TGCTGAACCACAGACATGGAGGGCTGACTGTATAGTTATGCACTGATTTTCGCCTGCGTGGAGGTTGGGCGCCCCTAACTTCAAGGGTTCATGGGTCAGCTGTATATACGTGTATGTGTATGCGAAATACATGCTGTATGTATATGATGTCCATACCTGTCTATATATAATATAGATGCTGTAAATGGCTTAATACTCAGCATATTTAAAATGTACGAACAAACAAGTAATTTAATCTTGAGGATTTGAAGGGCATTCCTTGGATCTTAGGATGCTGTAGGTTAAACCTCACGTGCAGCATTTGCTTACAGCGTTCTGGGATAGTTAACTGATGGCCAACTAGTAGAATATGTCATTGGTTCTTAGCCCTTAGTGGGTTAATTTGGGAATGTGATGAAAGCTGTGACCCCTCCCTGGAAGAATGCACATTTGAACATATCTTGTTTCCAATTTTGAGGTGTGTGGGCCCCTGGAGTATATGCCCCTGCTCCCATTTGTACCCCTCCTGTCCGTTCTCCACATAGCAGCCATCAAGATACTTTAAAAACAAATTTTCAGAACATGACATGACATGTGGCCTAAGGCTTTTTCACTGGCTTCCCATTACATGTAGAATAAAATCCAAGCTTTACTGTGGACTCTGGAAGATTCTGTTCTGAGTGCCGCCCCCCTGCCTCTGCAACCTCATCTTCCCGGCCTGCTTGTTTTCTGAACGCTGGTCAGCACGGCTTTTCTGTCCCATGGACGTGCCAAGCTCATTCCTGTATTTTGAATTTATTGTTTCCTTGGCTTGGAACGCTGACTCCTGCCCTGCCTGCAGCTTCGTATATCAAATATAATGTCAAAGAGGCCTTCCCAGATCACTCTATTATAGAGTAACCTCTGCCCCCAGCCGCTTGCTCTTTTCTTGCCCTTTTTTCTTCATAGTAGAGATTCTGTGTTTGTATGTCTCCTCCACTAGGACATGAGCTCCGTGGCCCTCTACTGCCTCTGGCGCCTAGAACAACGCCTGTGGTGTCCTGGCACTCGATGAGTCTGAGTTGTGTGGACCAGACACTGGACTTTTTCCTCCTGTGAAACATTTTAATATTGATTTATTATTTCTTTCTATTGTGGTGTCTAGGCATGTGGTGTGATAGTGGAATTAATCAAAAGCAAGAAAATGGCTGGAAGAGCTGTCTTGTTGGCAGGGCCTCCTGGAACTGGCAAGGTACTCATTTTCTCTCATTTTTTAAAATCTACCCAAGAGGATGATCTTAATGTCTAAGCCAAATTCAGTTTGTGTCTTAACTAGTCTTTGTTTAGCTAAATTGGTTATACGTATGTTTTTAAAACCGATGTGCAATAATACAGTTGAGTATCTAAAATCCATGCTTCTAAAATTCAAATTACCCTGGCTGACCTCCAGAGAAAAGAGAGTGAAGTCCTCAGAGGTGTCTCATTGTCTCTTTGATTTGTCTTTTATCTCTTTCAAGTCTCCTTTGCTTTGGAAATACGTTTCTGTTGGCCTAGGGCTTCATAAAATCTTGGGAGTGACATCTTACTTGAGGGGGAAAGAAAACCAGTCAGCAAGCAATTTTCCAAATGCTAACTTGACCCAGCACTTTTCTGGCTGTGTGAGAGATGGAAAGAAAAAGGAAAAAAGAATTAGAGACGTGATTTTTATCTCCAAGGGCCTTATAGTCTCTCCAGGGCAGAGAGGACACCACGGCAGCATGAAAAACTCCAGTTGAGCACTAAGCTGCGAGGCATTGCCTGATCTTAAATGCAGCTGGAATTGCAGCAGGAGGTGACACTTGGGCCGGTGTGGCTGGAGGGGTTGAAGCTTGACATTTGACTTTGCAGGGAAGAAAAGGGCCTTCCGGGCCGAGGGTGCAGGACAACTTGTGGGATCTGTGAGGGGCTTGGCTGGGTGCTTGAAATGCACTAGAGTCCCCAGTCTGGGCCGTGCTTGCTCTTCAGGAGGGCTGCTTGGTGCAGGAGAGGAGGAGCCTGGGGGAGTCATTGTGTAAAGAAAGGGGTTCCAGCTCTGGTGCCGAGACCCCAGGCAGGTCCCTTAGCCTTTCTGAAGCAGTAGCACAGCCCTGCCTGTTTGAGGGAGTTATTAAAGTGGCAGTTGTAAGATGATGACTCTCATTATCATTTTGAAGTCATATGGTTGAATTGATAGTATGTCTTTTACTGGTGTCTAGCCATAGAGGAGGAAGTGCTATATTTGTGAACAAGTATAAACGTGAGCTTTAATTCCCTTTCTGCTTGTCACTGTATTTACCATTTATTTGCTTACTGTTCCTTCTCATATCTTAGACCTTTGCTCTCCCTCCGTTTCCTTCCTAAAGCACATCATTAAGAAGGTCCTTCTGGAAGTTTGTTGGTGGCAAAGTCAGGTTGGTGTTTATTGTGTTGCCCTTGTTTGGAAAGACAGTTATGTTGGATATATAATTCAGTTGGCAGACGTGTTCTCTCAGCGCTGTTTCTCTCAGTGATACTTGCTACCTTTTGGCTTCTGGTGTTGCTTTTGAGAAGACTGGTTTGGAGGATTTTGTCTTTTCTCTCTGGATGTTTTTGGGATATTTTGGTTTTGGTGTTTCACTGTGATATGTCAAAGTGTGGATTTATTTTCATTTATCTTGCTTGATATGGATCTGAGTACATATTGTGTCTAATAGGTGCTGGGAACTGCCTTTGTCAGCCTTTGTCTCTTCAGATGCTGCCTTTCCCTGTTCTCTGTCTCCTCTTCTGGAACTCCAGCTAGGTGAGGTTCCGCTGCAGAGGTCCTCCACCTGGGCCGAGTTTGCCCCCCGGGGAACATTTGGCACTGTCCTGAGACGTTTTCGGTTGTCACACTTGGTTGGGCCGGGAGTGCTGCTGGCATCTTGTGGGTGGAGGCCGTGGGGTTTGCAGGGCACCCTGCAGAGCACAGAGCAGCCCCTGCAAGAGGAGTTCTCCAGCCCAAAATGCCCACGGTGCCAAGACTGGGAAATCCTGGGCTGGAGCTTCTCATTTTGTCTTCTTAGTCTTTGAACCCCTTTTATGTTTTCTGTTGTTTTGACTCTTCTGCGTTCTGGGTGGCTTCATTAGACCTCTCTTCCAGTCTGTCTTGTAAGCTGTGACGAAGCTACTCTTTAATCCAGTCCATTGAATGTTTTCCATTTTGAAAAATTTGAAACCTACAAAAGAGTGGAAAGAACAGTTTGATGAATCCCTCTGTACCCTACTCATAGATAACTAAGTGTAAATATTTTGTGAGATTTGTGTTTTCTCTGTGTTACTTCTGAACCATTTGAAAGTAAGTGCAAGGGACCTTCTCTGTCATTCCCATGATACTGTCATCCACCCAAGAAATATAATGTTGCTAATAAAATTAGCTAATATCTAGTTTATATTAAAATATCTCCAAGTCATTTCAGTTTGTGGCTCTTTCATTTTTTTAATATTTTTAAATTGAATTATAATCACGTATCACACATTGCATTCGTTATTGTCTCTTTAGTCTCTTTATCGGGAACGGTTCCTGTCCCCTGCATTTTTGGTTTGTTTTCTTTTATGACACTGACATTTTTGAAGAGCCCAGGACAGTTGTTTTGTAGAGTACCCTACAGCTGTCCTCCAGTGGTTGTCTGATTGTGTCTGAAACATTCAGCCCTTTGGCAGAACGCGATGCAGGTGATGTGTCTGGAACCTGCATCACACCAGGGGGCTGACGCCACGTTCTACTATGAGGGGACTGGTTCCCTCTGAAATTTATAATCATCTGGGAAGTGACACTTTGAGATGTCCTGAATATCCTTTTACCCTATGGCTGTAGCAGTCATTGATGGTCATTGCCCTATCAGTTATCGCATTGGTGGTTGCAAAATGGTGATTTTCTAAATCTGTCGTATCCTCTACATATATTAGCTTGCTTTTTTTTTTTTTGTAATGAAGAAGCCCCTCCCTCCCCCACTCATTATCTTTAATTTCTTCAAAATCTGTTTTTTGCTTGTTTGTTTTGGCCATGCCATGCAGCTTGCGGGATCTTAGTTCCCCGACCAGGGATCGAACCCATGCACCCTGCAGTGGAAGCGTGGAGTCCTAACCACTGGGCCTCCCTGGAAGTCCCAAAATCTGGCTATTTTTGATAGCCTCTTGTTCCTTGTTCGTGAAATACTTTCTTATTTATTTTGTATCCTGTATCTGCTTGTGGACTCATGTTTGATTAAATCTGAGGCTTCCCTGATCTCTTGCTTAGGGCTGAGTGCTTCCTGAGAGGACTTGGGAGGGCCCCTGCTGTGCTGCCAGCACGGGGCACATGAAGGAAATTTTGTGGTTTGGGTTTTCTGGCCATCAGGCAGTGTAGACACCAATCCTTAATCTCTTTGAGAGCCTGCTGGTGAGACTTCCTCAGCCAGAGCTGTGGTGAGACGGACAAGCCTGTCTTTGTCCCTTGGAGATTTTCTCTGTGGCCACCTTGTCTACTGACGTGTGCCCTTCAAGGCTCCTTTTTATCCAGGGGTTTCTGGCATCTGTCAAACACCTGCCCAGCTTTTCAGAGTAGTAAACTACCTTGCAGTGATAGTTTACTACTTTGGGTCTATCATGACTGCTTACTTATTCTAGATGTTTTGTGACAGGAGGGAGTGGCCGTGGCTCTAGTGGCCGCTTTGCTGGAAGCATGGGTCTCTGGTGCTTTTGTAACATTGTACCCATGGACCTCAAGGTTCAGACAAACTTAACTGAGTGGCCGGCAGGAGTGTGGTGCTTGTTCAGAGTATGGCCATTCCCCTCCTGAGGCCTGCACACTCTTTTTTCGGTACCCGGGCCTCTCACTGTTGTGGCCTCACCTGTTGCGGAGCACAGGCTCCAGACACGCAGGCATAGCGGCCATGGCTCACGGGCCCAGCCGCTCCACGGCATGTGGGATCTTCCCGGACCGGGGCGCAGACTCTCAACCACTGCGCCACCAGGGAAGCCCTACACACGCTTAATAATGGGGCTTTGTGTTTGGGTTTTAGAAAAAGGTGTTTGGGTGAAGTTGAAAACAAAGTAGGTTTTTAATCTTTTGGCAACAGCCTCTTTTTTGTGCCACTTGCATGGTGGGTGGGCACACAGAAATAGGTCTCGGAGATTGGGGTTTGCATCCTGACCCTTGTGCTTGCTAACTGTTTGACTTTGGGTGAGCTGGAAATTTCTGAGTTTCAGTTTCTAAATTCACAAAAGGTGAACTAGATTATCAAGTTCACAGGCTGCTTGGGAGGGTTCAGTGGGATCTCTCGTGCAAGTCACCCAGCCCTATATAGTAGGTGTAGGTATAGTACACAGTAGCCACATCATATGCCAGCCTTCTGGGAGCCTTTACATGGAGGAAACTAGGCACACCTGAAGCATTTCTTAACCAAGCATGTATCATATTTTAATGGAATGTGTCGATCATCTCTTCTGTATTTGGTAGGGGTGGGGGTCTGCACTGAATCAGATGTAGCACTGTCTTTGGAATTCACAACTGAGGGAGGGGAGTTGGGGCCTGTAGCGACAGGGGAAGAGAAAGAGGAGTGACTGGAAAGGTGGCGGGGTTTGGATAGAAGGTGAGCGTGGCTGGCCTGAGGCTCCTGCTGGGAGTCCTGGTGTCAGTGTGCTGCTACCTGCCCCGTTATGCTCCAGAGATTTTCCCCTCGCTCTTAGGATACAAGAGAATACAGCTTTAGCGGTATCAGCCTTGAGGGCACAGACTCAGATGCCTACTCAGACGGGTAGTGGGGCTGAGTGAAGCGCCTGGGAGCCCGCACGAGCCCTTGCTGGGGAGGCAGCTACCCGCATGTCCACTCCCAGTGCTGCCACGTGGTCACAGGGGCCCCTTGTGGCCAGACCTTCTTGCTTCTCAGAAGAAGCTAAATAATTGTATTTTTATGTGAAATTTCCCAACATTAGAAAATGGGCAACAACTGAGTTTAAAAACACACATGAGGACTTCCCTGGTGGTGCAGTGGTTAAGAATCTGCCTGCCAGTGCCGGGGACATGGGTTCAATCCCTGGTCTGGGAAGATCCCACATGCCACGGAGTAACTAAGCCCGTGCACCACAACTACTGAGCCTGCGCTCCAGAGCCCGTGCTCCGCAGCAAGAGAAGCCACCGCAGCGAGAATCCTGCGCACCACAATGAAAAGTAGTCCCCGCTCGCCACAACTAGAGAAAGCCCATGCACAGCAGTGAAGACCCAACACAGCCAAAAAAGAAAGAAAACACACATGAGACTCTGCAGGCCAAAAGAGGAGCAGTCTGGGCAACCAGTTTGCTACCAGTGATCTAACCCAGGACTTTGATTTGACAGATGAGGAAGTCAGGCACCAGAGATTTGCCATGTACCCAGGGTCACGCTGAAGATTAAACTAGCACCAAAAGGGCAGTGAACAGAAGAGGAGCCTTTACTGAGCCGGTTTTAAAACTGTCTCGGAGATCCGTGTCATCCTTCAGTAGCAACCTTGTTCTCTTCCTTAACCTGTACACCTTGGGGTCCTTACCTGGGCTCTCGTGTCAAAGTTGAGGAAAGGTGAAAACGGTAGTAAAAGGCCGTGGTGTTTCCCCGTCCTGCACCAGCTTTAAGGCACTGGCTTTTTATACTTGCTCTTTGACCTTACATCTGTTAGTCTTCGTCTGTTCAGCATCTGCCAATGGTAGTTATCTTAGCAAAAGTAAATTTGTAGTTTATTAGGGCATGTTCAAGTGTAACTTCACCAGTTCATAGCTTCAGAATCCTAGCTTGTGTGTCATTCTTCATGGTTTGCGGGGCCACTCAGCATAACGTGAACATCCTGTCATTTGTTCCTTGATTATTGATTTCTAATGGGTTGTAAGTTGGTGCCTTCCTGTGTCTGTAAAGACAGAAAGCAGTATCTCAAAGACCCAGTGGTGCTGTTCTACTGCGACGAGGTCAGAACCCTGTTTTGACACTGAGGGAACAGTTTTGGGAGACTATACTGACTATTCTGATGGGAATCTGATCTCTGGAACCCTGCCGTCAGACTTGAAGGTTCCACTGTGCCATTTTCTAGATTATGGTACCGAGGACGTGTTATTTAATGTGTCTCAGCTTTCTCATTTGTGAAATGGGGAGAGTAGTGGTGTCCACTTCGTAGGGTGAGTGGGAGGGGCATGTGAAACATCGGGAACTGGACTGGCCAAGTCTCAGTCGTGGCAAGTGTTGTGATGACAGGGCCCATTTTGCTAGAAATCGACTATCCACAAGAGTCATTAAACGTTTATTGTGAAACATGCAAACTGTATTAAAACTAAAGGGCTAGAATTTCAGTTCCTAGTTAATAATTTTTTTTATAGCATATGTTCCTGAATTATATTTCAAGAATGTGAAACAAGTGCATTTCCTTTGTTTTCTTCTGTAGACAGCTCTAGCTCTGGCTATTGCTCAGGAGCTGGGTAGTAAGGTCCCTTTCTGCCCGATGGTGGGGAGTGAAGTTTACTCCACGGAGATCAAGAAGACAGAAGTGCTGATGGAGAACTTCCGCAGGGCCATTGGTGAGTACCCTGCCTGCGCCCAGTACCCATCTGCGCCTAATACCCCGTCCATGCCTGTCCGAGGCTTGTCCTCACCTGCCTCTTCCTTGTGAAGATGCCTCTAGGACTTGTATTCGTGGCACTGCTCTTTTTCTTTTGGTGGCATTAGTGTTATCTTTGCAAACGAAACAAAAACCCAGCTTTTCCAATGCAAGTGCTTTAGCAACCAGCAAATGTGGGCCCAGCTGTGGGGCTGGGGTTCTTCATCTGACAAAGTAGATTTTCCTGGGAGCCTTACTGTGCTTGTAGAGATGACAGTCCACTGAAAAAGTTTTGGACGTAAGCCAACAGCACTGTGTGTCGTGCTGTCAGAACGTCCGGCCTGCATGCTGAGCTGGTCAGCAAGCGAGGAAACCATGTGGGACGGTGGAGCTTCAACGCTGTGGTGCCAACCGTGCAGGGCCTGGAGCTGCTGTACTGACTGCCTGTGACATGCCAGGCCCGCCACTGACTGTGGCCTTTCGCTCCCCAAGAGGAAATTCTCAGTCTGCATTTTGTATCTGATGAAACGGAGTCTCATAAAGTTAAATAACTTGCCTACTGTGACCCAGCTAGTAAGTAGCAGCAACCCTGCAGTCTGACCCTACAGCTGTCTGACTCTGGAGCCCGTGCTCTGACCATGTGTTGCGAGCAGAAAATGGCCGCTCTCCTGAATTTGTACCTCTTGCCAGCCGGGACTTCTGGGGCATTCTCCTGGTTGATCAACAGGAGAACTGCTGATCTAGTTGATCAGAGTCCCTCTGGCTGGGTGTGGAGAGCGAGGGCAGAAGCAGGGAGCCCACGAGGAGTCTGAGCAAGAGGTGGTGGTGCGTCGGCCAGCGCGGTGGAGCTGGGGGTGGCAGAAGCAGTTGGCTTCTGGTCCGGTGGGATGGTGGAGCTGTTGGGATTTCCTGAGAGATTAGTTGTGGGGCTGGAAGAGAGAGAAGAGAGATGAGGTGAGGATGAGTGCCAGGCGCTGCCGGGTTTGGAGGTGGGAAGTATGGGGAGGAGCAGACTGGGCGTCTGTTGAATGTCACTGTGGGCGTAGTGGGCCGCGTTCATCCGTGTAGCCCCAGTTCCTGGCCCACGGTGGGTGCTCCGTGACGTTTTTCTGAATGAGAGAAGGGGTGCACTTTGAAGCAGGTAGAAGAAAACAGAGGCCTCTAGCCCTCAGTCTGTGTCTGGTCAGTAGACAGATGTTGTTTGGTTTACAGTGTTTTTTTTGTTTTGTTTTTTGTTTTTTTTGTGTGGTACGCGGGCCTCTCGCTGTTGTGGCCTCTCCCGTTGCGGAGCACAGGCTCCGGACGCACAGGCTCAGCGGCCATGGCTCACGGGCCCAGCCGCTCCGCGGCATGTGGGATCTTCCCAGACTGGGGCACGAACCCGTGTCGCCTGCATCGGCAGGCGGACTCTCAACCACTGCGCCACCAGGGAAGCCCTACAGTGTTTTTTAATAACTTTTGAGTGAGTTGCCAATATTTGGAAATTGGTAGATGTCCCATAGAATGAAAGAAGCTTTCGTTCCCTGGCAGCCGGTGGTCCAGGCGAAGCAGGCACCCTCCCTAGCAGAGCAGCCTGCACCAGCTCACCCCGGTCTCCTCGTGGGACTCGCTCTGCTGCCTTACAGTCCCTGCCAGGGCCCTGTGAGCACTGGACTTTGGGACTCTTGTTAGAGGTTGGTTTAGAAACCAGAGACTGTGTGCTCTGTCCATAGGCTAAGTTCTGGATTTTTTTAAACTGCAAAGTATTTCCTACTGGAAATATGTTTTACCTTGAAACACTGGATTTCTTTTTGTTTTGTGCCTATTTTAAACTGACATATAACATACACATAGAAAAGTGTAAAAATACCTGTAGTTTCACAGTGATGAAGTAGACGCTCATACAGTCCCCATTCAGCTCAAGGGACAGAGCACAGGCGGCACCACAGACGTGGCTCGTGCTCTCCCAGGTCGTAGCCCCGCACCTCTCCTACACGTCCCCCACAGAGCGCAAGAGTGCTGTGGCAGTGGCTTCTGTGGCAGTCATAACCCTGTACACCGGTGTGTGTGTCCTAGGCAGTGTGGCTTAGTTTTGCCCCTTTTATAAACTTTATCTGAACGGAACCTACTTTAGGTGCTGTGTCTAGCTTCTTTACCAGCCTTATCTTTGTGAGGTTCAGCTCGTTGTGTTGTATCTGGAATAACGGTGGAAATGGCTCACGGGACCCCCTTCCTAGTTTAAAATCTTTCTGAGTACTTCTCGAAAACTTAATGAACATGTGACAGATTTTATTTAACTCATTAAGTAATGAGATAAAAAGTAAGATGTTACAATTAGTTTAAATATCTGAGTACATTTTAAATGTATTTTTATTTATTAAAAAAGATATTTTTCTGGACTTCCCTGGTGGCACAGTGGTTAAGACTCCGCCTGCCGGTGCAGGGGACACGGGTTCGAGCCCTGGTCCGGGAAGATCCCACATGCCGTGGAGCAACTAAGCCCGTGCACCACAGCTACTGAGCCTGTGCTCTGGAGCCTGCGAACCACAACTACTGAGCCCACATGCCACAACTACTGAAGCCCGCATGCCTGGAGCCAATGCTCCGCAGCAAGAGAGGCCACTGCAGTGGGAGGCTCACGCACCGCGATGAAGGGCGGCCCCCGCTCACTGCAACTAGAGAAAGCCTGCACGCAGCAGCGAAGACCCAACGCAGCCAAAAATTAAAGAAAACACACATATATATATATTAAAAAAATATATATATGGTTTTTTTTTCTGACATTGATAAAAGATGACAAAACTCACCTTTACATGAATGCATATGTTTGGGTTGTTTAAAGTTAACTTAAATGCTTTAAAATTTGTAAAAACAGAGATAAACCTCTTGGGATTCTGTTTTGTGATTTGCCATTCGTGAGGGGACGAGACAATGCAGTTCTTTTGATGGCAGCAAGGTGAAGAGAAATTTCTTGATGTTGACACAGAATAAAAAGACAGGCCATTGACTATCTTCAAAAAGGAACCGTGCCCATCTTCCTCTGCCTTTGAATTCCTGTGAAGTGGCAGAGGGGGTGGGGAGGAAGTGGTAAGCTGACCAGAAATGAAAAGCAAGGAGTCTGTGCTGTTTCCTTGACGTGATGAAGGTCCCTGTCAGGGATTTAGAAACCTGAGCCAGCAGATGAAACCTGTGTCGTTCACGATGTCATTGCCGGAGATAGCGCCAGCCTGACCCTCTTCCTGGCTAACAGCCGGTTTCATTGTCCGTCACCCACAACCCCTGCCTGCTTGTCAGCACAGAGCAACTTCTAAACAAATATGGGGGCTAGTGAGAGACGGGAATGCCTTTCTTCCCCTACTCAAGGAATTTCATGTTACAGTCGTCTACCAGTAAATAGAGGGAAGCATTCCATTTGAAGGAATTTATCTATGTGGGATATAAAAGTTTTGATTTAAAAAAAAATCAAAGTTAATTTTAAAAGTACAGAAATTTCCAGTTTTGTCACAGTCTTCTGTTGTCACAATTCATGTTGTTTGGAAAATTTTTGTCTTGATGTTCAGGAACTAAGCATTAGGTAAGGTAGAAATGAAATGCAGCCTCTCTTTTGGGACTATTCCAAGACTTCCATTTGTAGGTGATCAGATTAAAGGAAGGTGGAGTAAAACTTTCCCTTAACTTTAATATCTGAGAGTCTTTGCCCTGACTGGGTTTCTGGGGAAAGAAGGCAGACAACCCAGTGATAGGATAATGACCAGGTTTGAAGGTGGGAAGTGACTGAGAGTGTCTGAACCATGGTCAGTGTTTCTCTGTGCCACTGGGATATTTCCCTATTAGGACAGAGGTGGCTTGGTGGTGAGGACACCCAAACCATTACGGGGCTTCCCACCCGCAGAGTAGCGTACAGCTCCACGTCATGAGCAGAACAGAGTTCTTCACTCATTCTTTAGATGAGTGTCTCTCAGCTGGGGCTGTACATTGGAATCATCTGGGGGAGCTTTAAACTCATGAAGATGACAGGGTCCCAACCCTTGAGATTCGGAGGCAAATGGTCTGAGTGCAGTCGAGGAGGGAGGAATCGTAGGAGCTGTCAGGTGAGTGTGCAGGGTGAGAACTGTGAGTGGGTCCAGCAGAGGTTCGGAGCCGTGCTCCCTCAACTTAAGCCAGCAGTGGTCCTCTTTTGCCCGGGCCCACTGGTATTATTTACTTAGGTATTTCTTTTTAAAGTGACTTGGTAGTTTGGTGCACAAATACAGAAGAGTGCACGGAACATCAGTGTATACCTCAGTGGATTATTATAAATTGACAACCCATGAAACTAGCACCCAGTCAAGAAAGAGATTATTGCCAATACCCCAGAGCATCTGTATGGTTACATCTATCCTTCCATTTTTGAGATTCAGCCCTATGGCTGCGGGTAGCCATAATCGTTTCTCATCGCTCCATGATATTCTGTTGTGTGAATACACCACAGCGCAGTTACCTCTCCCACTGCAGGTAGACATGGGAGTTTTCCCAGTGTTTGGCAACTAAGAATGATGCTGTGTGACCGTGTCCCTTGGTGCACATGTGCACTCAGGCCTCTTGCGTGTATACCTTGGAGTTGAATTGCAGGGTCACAGGTATTCATGTAGTCAACTTTAGGAGACAGTAAATACCATGTTGTTTCTAAACCAACTTACACTCCCACCAGCAGAGTAAGCTTTCCTTTTGTTCTGCATCCTTACTAACTTTTGATATCGTCAGTCTTTTTAGTTTTAGTGATTCTGGAGGTTGTAGAGTAGTATTTTGTTGTTTTTTCTTTTTCCATTGTTAAAATTTTTATTTTGGAAAATATCAAGTACCCAAGAAGTGGTCAAGTGGTACGATGACCTCCCCCATGGTCCCATCTGATTGCAGAGCTGCTTTCATATCTATAAATATTTCAGTTATGTCTCTCTGAAAAAGACGGCCTTAAAAAGTACCATTTTCATACCTAGAAAAAGTTAACAGTAAATTCTTTAATATCATCACATATCTAGTTAATCTTCACATTTCAGGTTGTCCTGTAAGTATCATAATATGTTTCTTTTATAGTATTATTATGGAAATCAGGATACAAATAAAGGTCTACATAATAGATTGGTTGGGAAGTGTCTTCTATCTTTTAAATCTGTGTTTCCCTCATGTTTCTACTTTTACCTTTGGGCAAAATACAAACTAGATAGAGACTGGGGTCGCACTCAAGGGCTGGCAGAAAGCGGGTGGTGAGCACTGTGGGCACGTGCTAACTGGAAGCGAAAGGACAGGGTGCGTTTCATGAGAAAGGCCCTGCGGTGGGGTCGGAGGAAGCGGGTCCTGGAGACTCGGACGCCAGTCCTGGGTCCACCCTGAAGAGGGGTAGGCTCCCCGCCTCCCCGCCGGTGCTGAGGGCTGCATCTGCGACGCGGAGAGAGTCTTCCCACGGCTGCTTCGGGGCTGACGGCCCTCCTGCTGTCTCCCGGCCCCAGCCCTCTGGACCGGGTGGGGGGCTGCTTCTTAGGGCGAAGAGCTGCTGCAGCCTTGGTTCTTAGCTTGTTGTTGGTGGTGTGGTCTGCCAGCTTTCCCTAAGTTCAGGGGTGCCTTCTGCAGCCCATCTTCACCTGATCTGACCCAAGGATGCTTCCCTCCTCACCTTGGAACTCATGGCAGGCACAGTGAGTTAGAATGGCTTTCTTGTTGAAGTTGTTAGAATCCTCTGAAAATAGATTTAATAGCTGTTAACTTACCTGTGGCGTGGCTGTGGTTTCAGAGGAAGCCATTTGTGTCTCTTGACCTGGACTTTGGGAATTAGAGTCTGTGCAGGAGTGTGTATGTGCTATGTGTGTTTTCAGAGAAGCTGGGGTGGTGATGTGCATTTGTCTTCCTATTTTAAGAAAAACTTCAGTTACTAATGATTATCATTGCTTTGTTAGAAAAACCCAGTTTCCTTTTTTTCTCAAGTTACTGTAAATGTTATTGAAGCATAACGTGCATACATACAGAAAGGAGCATAAATCGTAACTGTGTAGCTCGATGAGCTTTCATAAAGTCAACACACTCATGCAACCAGCACCCGGATCAAGAAACAGACCTTACTAGAACTCCAGAAGCTCCTTATACCCCCTCTAGCTACTCTTCTTGTCCCCCGGGCCAGCAGGCAGAGACATGCGTGTATCGACTTTGAGGGGAAAAAACGTCTGATCCAGACAAGGCCTGGGTTTTCGTGCTGAGTATGGGGGTGCCGCGGTGCAGGGGCTGTAGCATCCCGTGGCTCCCTCCTAAGTGACTTATTTGGCCCGTCCATTCACGTGTGCCTGTGGGGCGGAGCCTTCAGCCCCGGTGTTGAGTCTCGCGGGGGCCGCTGGGCGCTGCAGGTCCTGGCAGGGGGAGACGCAGGGTGAGGAAGAAGGAAGGGTTGTGTCAGGGCAGCTTTGTAGAGCCGGCAAGTCTCTACCTGGAAGTCTGTGAGGCCAAAGGGAGGGAAGGATGCTTCCAGCAGCCAAAACATTGTACTTGAGGGCACTGAGGCCATCTTCTAAAAATTAATTTGACAACACACGTTTATTGAACAGCTAATGTGGGTGATGTTTAGAACAGGAGAGAGAAGTTTGCCTGCATTTACAGTGTTCTAATCTAAGAACTGTAAATCCTTCATTATTGGGGGCGGTTTGCTTTGGAGATGAATTGCAAAGAGTTGTAGAACCACCCGCTACAAATCGTGAATGACAGCTGGGTATTCCTCCTTGGGGTGTGCAGTGAGGAGCAGCGGGGGGCCCAGATGCCTGGCGGGGTGGCTGTCCCTTGCTCTCAGCACGGACCTCTCATTAGTATCCTATGCCTTGCTCAGGCCTGATGGTGTCAGAAGGGGTGTGGTGAGTTACTCCACTGGCTTTAAAAATTTCCTTCAAGAGTCAAAAATGCAGGAAACAAAGGCCCATGTAGTTGCTGCTCCAGCGGAGTAGGATGGTTTGGGTTCAGAGACAGGATTAGAGGCTTAAGCTAAATTCCACCCCCTTGGAGGGGTAGCAGTTGTCTGAAACAATTTTGAGGAACGATGGCCTGTGTGTCTAGTTCTAGATCTGAACCTGGAAGGTCCCTTGAGAAGGTGAAATAGAGCAGTTCTCTGCGTTCCGAGCAGCTCCTCCACTACGTGTGTGTGGGCAGTGCTTCCCCACCCAGGGTTACGTACGGGCGAGGCTGACTTGTTGGTTCTTATGACGTGGAGGTTTTATGGCTAAAATGGCTGTTAAAAGAATGAGAGGGAGTCGCGCTTCTCACCAGGGCTCGTTCATCTGCCGTCTGTCTCTTCCAGGGCTGCGGATAAAGGAGACCAAGGAGGTATACGAAGGCGAGGTCACGGAGCTCACCCCATGTGAGACGGAGAACCCCATGGGGGGCTACGGCAAGACCATCAGCCACGTGATCATAGGGCTCAAGACAGCCAAGGGGACCAAGCAGCTGAAAGTGAGTGCCTGCTCGTGGATCGTCGCTCTGCCCCAGCATCGCCCCGCGCGGCGTGACCTGTCTGTGCACAGGGCCCACGGAGTCACGTGTGGGGCAGGGCTGGCACACGGAGGACTCAGTAAAGACGTGGCTCTTCTTCTCTTCTTTTTATTTATTTATTCGTTTATTTATTTTTGGTTCCATTGGGTCTTTGTTGCTGCGCGCGGGCTTTCTCTAGTTGCAAAGAGCAGGGACTACTCTTTGTTGAGGTGCATGGGCTTCTCATTGCGGTGACTTCTCTTGCTGCGGAGCATGGGCTTCAGTAGTTGTGGCTCATGGGCTGTAGCACGCAGGCCCAGTAGTTGTGGCGCACGGGTGTAGCTGTTCCCGTGGCATGTGGGATCTTCCCGGCCCAGGGCTCGAACCCGTGTCCCCTGCACTGGCAGGCGGATTCTTAACCACTGCGCCACCAGGGAAGCCCTCTTCTTTTCTTCTTGCTGCTGAGGGAGCTGTGTATGTTAGGACCTGGGCTGTGTGCTGCCATTCTGTGTCCCACACAGTGACCGTGTGTCACAGGCCTGGGCATTGGCTGTTCAGTTCCAGTGCTCGTGCTCACAGGAAAAGCAGTGCTAAGGGATGTGGTAAGAGTTGAAGAGTGATGACAGTGGACTCCCCAGTGGCCCAACACAGAGTCCCAGCTGCAGTCCCTTCTGTGTGTTGGGCCCTGTTAACCCGAGGTGGCTTCAGTGGTCGGTTCTGCTCAGGCCAGGGTCCCGGAGACAGTGTGGCGGTGGCAGTGGGGAAGGCCCTGGGTGAGTCTCCTGCTCCTGTCCTGTAAGTCTGGAGGAGGCGGGCAGCAGGGACGCCTGGCGGGGAGCGTGGGTTTGGAGTCTCTGCCGCTCACTGCAGTGTGGCCTTCTGCAGTGACTTCATCTCTGAGCGATAGTTTCTTTATCGGTTACATAGGAATAATAATTGCCTATCTCACAGAGTTATTGTGAGGATAAAAGGTGTAGCTTTGGGGGTGGCACCCAGTTACCTAAGAAGTGGTAGCTGTTGATGTTGTTGTGAGATGGGACAGCCTGATTGTGACTTTGCCTTATTAATAACAATACATAACCTTTTCTTCACAGCTCTCACTTATTGTATGTGCCAGGCCCTGGGCCAAGTGCATCGACAAATCTGTGTGTGTGTGTGTGTGTGTGTGTGTGTGTGTGTGTGCGCACGTGTGTAATTTCCCTCATTTTACAGATAAAAGAACTGAGGCTCGTGAGGAGGTTAAGCAGTCATCCTCGGATCTCACAGCTAGTTAGTGGCAGGGCAGACTCTCTGAGTCCTAACCACTATGCTGCCTGCCCTCCAACTTGCTGTGTGACCTTTAGAAGTCAGTTGAGCTCTCTGGGCCTCCCTATCTGTAAACTGTGGTAGATTGACCATATAATTTCCCCATCTTTGCTCTCCTCTGTGATTTTATTGTTCTTTGATTCTGTAAGCTGGTTTCTTGATCACTGCTTTATGGAGATCATAAAAGTGTCACTTCTTCAAAGGACCATTTTTCTTTATCCTAACAGCGTTTCCATCTCAGGAGCTTGCCTCTGCAAATACCTCTCTTAAACCCCTCCCCCTTCATCTCTCCCATTCTGTAGTAATTAGATTTCTTAGTAGGGTCTACCACCTTTCCAGTAATTACATCTTCAGTCACTTCATTTGGGAAATTAACTGATATAAAAATGCTGGAGGCAAAAAAAAAAAAAAAACAGGTGTACTATCCAATATAGGATATATAAAATAAGATATGCAGTTTAAATTTTAGCTACCCATAAAGCTGTTTTGCACAGTTTCTTTAAGAAAATAACAAAAGGGTGAATGTTTTGCTTCCAAAATGAGTACTTCCAGCCACTTTGAGCATATGTACAAGCTGTTTGGATAGACGGAGTTCAAATACTCGGTGAATATTTAAGTGTGAAGGAGGAAGTACCGCCATCTTTATGGAGAGCCTCCCTCATCCCAGCCCTGCGGGAGGGGCCTGCCACCCCCATCTTCATGCTCATGGCAGTGGTCCAGGAGCCGTCGGGCCCATCCCACCAGGGAGATAGAGCCCTGGGTTCCCTCTGTGGTTGCTCTTTGTAACAACTTCATTGAGGTCTCACTTTTAGTAAAATTCACCCATTTTAAGTGTACAGCTCAAGGAATTTTAATCGGTTTACAGAGTTGTACAGCTATCATCACAATCCAATTTTAGAACATTTTCATTACCGCAAAAAGAAACCTCATGCCTAATCTACTTTCTGAACATCTCATATACATAGAATCATACAGTATGTGTTCTTTTATGTCTTTTGCTTTTTCTTCTGAGTCCTGGTAAGGTTTTACTCTTTAATTTTGTTTGAGAGTTGAGAGTAGTAGCTCCCCTTGAAATTTAACTGGGAAACATTTCTAAATACTGACTCTGTACAAAAGATGCTGTCCCAGAATATTGATCACCTAAGGGGGCCTGAATCTGGATGATCCGGAGGAAGGCAACAGTTCCCAAAATGTGCTACTTTCCTTTTCTGGAGATGTAAACAGGTGGGCCCAAGACTGCAATTTGAATCAACTGGCTTGGGAGAGATCCTGCTTTTATGTTTTCTTTGAATTTTACACATCTATGATGTGATCACAGCTGGGTGCTGTTTTATAGATGAGGAAACGGAAGCTCAGAGAGCCTTGTCTAAAACCATAGGCCCGCAGAAGGGCAGCCATGGAGAGTAAGCAGGTTCTGTCGGTGCTTCCAGTGCAGAAACTTCCACCCCTGCCCGGCGTGGGGAGGGCAAAGGATTGAAGCAGGGAAAGCAATCTCAAAAGGGGGTGTTAGGGTCTCTGCTCCCATGGACAGTATGGGCCCCACCTGGAAGCGGTCAGAGCCATATTTGCCAGTTTGCAGCCTCTGGAGTAAAAGGAAGGAGGAGCTTAGGTCTCCCTTTGTGCCCCTCTCCTGTCTTCTCTTTGGGACACTCAAACCCCAAAGCCTGTCTCTCTCACACACACACACACACACACACACACACACACTCCCTCCCTCTCTCCCTCTCTCCCTCCCCCACTCTCTCCCTCTCTCCCTCCGTGCTCATTAGCTACCTTAGCTGTCATAGAGGAAACTACCTTACAGTGTATCAGAAATAAATACAACGTGGATTATAGTTCTCTGGTTCACTGTTTGTTTGTTTTTTTCAGCTGGACCCCAGCATTTTTGAAAGTTTGCAGAAAGAGCGAGTAGAAGCTGGAGATGTGATTTACATCGAAGCCAACAGTGGGGCCGTGAAGGTAATGCCACGAGGAGACCCAGGTGGCCGGGAAGTGGCTTTCTTTCTTCAGGGGGTCCAGGGTGTGTGGGAAGGGGCACTGTGTCTGCTGCGATGCTGATGGAAGGTCAGCAGTTGCCCTTTTATGTTTAGTCAAGTTTGCTTTCCCTTTATCTGCATTCTTTAACCTTCTCGTGATTAAAACAGACAGTCTGTTAGAAAAATACTAAAACCTGTTTAGAGGGGGAGAATGGTGAGGAAATGAAACAACTGTAGTCATTTTCAAATTGAAATGTGCAGGGTATTTAATCTTCCTTTTATCTCTTTGGTATTTTCTTCCCAAGATATATGCATGTGGAAAGGAATGCTGCATTAGTTGGCATTCTTTTTATATCTGATTTCTAGTGTCCTGTACAGAGTTCCTCACTGTTTAATGGATGAGCATAATACTTCATATCATACAATAAATCACCCACCTACAAAAGAGTCTGAACAGCCCCTCCGTCTCCAGTTAATCTACTGGATTTGCCCTTTATCGGGAATTGCATACAGTTAAGAGAAAGAGGGGGAAGATTCTGGGAGAGAGTATCGGGTGTTTTCAGCCGGGTTTTGGAACCCAGCGATGGGCAGATAGCTCCTTCTCTTGGCAGCAGGGAAGCAGAGGCCATGTTTGCAGTTTGTCAAGGCGGCTGTCAGGCCGCAGTGGGACCTGAGACTTTTATCTCACCCTGTGCCGCTTGGGGACTTGGCAGTGGAGCTCGCCAGGCACTCAGGTTTCGCTCTCTCTGCAGAGGCAGGGCAGGTGTGATACCTACGCCACCGAATTCGACCTTGAAGCTGAAGAGTATGTCCCCTTGCCCAAGGGGGACGTGCACAAGAAGAAGGAAATCATCCAGGACGTGACCCTGCATGACTTGGACGTGGCCAACGCACGGCCCCAGGTACTGCCCCCAGCTACCGCCGGGAAGCTGGCCCTGCTGGCCACCCTGCTGGCGCGGGAGCCTTTTGTGTGCTGGAGGCTCCGGGATGAACTGTCATTCTTGCTGTTGCTTCTTAGGGCAGGCAGTCCTTTTCTGTCTGTAATGTTCAGCAATTAACGTGGACAACAGCTAAGAGGGGCTCCTTTGTTGCAATTCAAATGCTCTAGTCACAGATGGTTTCCTGCGTATTGTTCCTTCTCGCAGCCCAGGCTCTGCCTCCCCCCCCCACCACCACCCCGAGCTGGCCAGCTTCTCCCTGGCTTCTCTCCAGCACTGGGCTCGGGCCTGGGCTGCTCTGGGTGTGAATGGCAGAGGGCAGGAGTGTTCTTTGAGCCCTTTGCAGGATTTTAGGGAGCCTGAGAAAGCTGTATCTTCCCCCTGCTTAGCAGAATCCCCAGTTTTATAGCTTTGAGCTGGAACTGTCCCTGCTCCTTATACAAGTAGAAGATGGATGCTTGTGTCCTGACTAATAAAATGTGGGGAGAGCACAGGATGGTTTTATGCCGTCTCTGGGAAGTGTGCAGTTCAGAGAACCCGACTCTTCCCTGATGGAGGTCTTTGGCTTTGGTTTCCTCTTCGTCCTGAAAGAGGCCACCTCTTCACTAGCAAGGGAATAGGCTTTCTAACCTGAAGTTTGATCCATGGGTGTTGTCCCTTGGAGCCTTGGCAGAGAGATTGCTGAAGACTCTCCCCCCAGTTTGTGAAACCAGCCTGCTGGGAGCCACTCGCCTGACGAGTCTCACCAAAGTGGAGTCCGGGCTTGTGTGGCTCCAACACTGTGGGCTCGGCCGACAGTCACTTCGGGTCTTCAGGTTTTTGTGATTTAGGGCTCTCTGATTTTGAGTTTACTCCTCTGTGAAAAGGGCATGATACTACCTGGCCCGGAAAGTATCCGGGAAACATTAGCTCCCTTTCACTGTTGAACATTCAGGGAGCGCCTGTGTCCCAGGGCCTGGAAACAGCAGGCGATCACGAAATGTTGACTGCTTGCTACCTGCACTGTGAGGGGCTCGCAGGTGGGTGCAGCAGCTGGTGAGCCTGCGCGGGGTCAGCCAGCTGCAGGGACGGGCCCTGGGCTCCGAGCAAGTCTGGTAGCCGGACCTAGTGAGAGGAGGTGGGGGACACGAGTCCATGCGTCGGTCCCCGGGGGCTGGAGCAGCAGGACAGTGTTGGGGTCAGACGCCCCCGGAGGGGCTTCCCAGGAAACAGACTGTGGTTCCTGACAGGTGGGCTCGAATTGAGTCCAGAAGAGCTGGGTGCCCAGGGAAGGGTCGGCAGTCCTGTTGGGTGAAGCTGTCCGGGACCAGGAGGAGGCGCGGCCGGGCTCGGGGAGCGGGGGGGCCCACGGAGCTTGTTTTTCCCACAAAGGCATTTTGTTTAATTCTGGCCGCTCGGGGGAACCTCTGAAAAACTCCTCTGTGTTGAGAAGCTCCTCAAGCTTCCAGTGCAGGTGGCCAGGGTCTCCACATCTCAGGACCCCTGTCGAGTTGGCGAGCTGATGTGGGGCAATTGACGAGGGGCACTGGGGTTGGGGGGTGGCGGTGAGGCATTTGCAGCTGCCTTAGGAAGCAGGACTGATTCCTGAGTCTTCTCCTCTGCAGGGGGGACAAGACATCCTGTCCATGATGGGCCAGCTCATGAAGCCAAAGAAGACGGAGATCACAGGTGAGAGAAGAAGCAGAGCTGGGGGCCTGCGGTCTGACGGACCCGGTCCCCAGCCTGGCGAGTGCGTCGGGAGGCGCACTCCTCCCCGCTGACAGTGTGTGGCTGTCCTCGGTGTCCTCGCGCTCATCCCACCGATGGAGGCTGTCACGGGTCACGTTGCTTCTGCAGCGCATGGAGTCCCCAGGCGAGGCGGGAGTGTGGCTGCCCCTTGTGGGCCTGTAGTTTACCTGCTCCCCTTGCTAACTGGTAGGCCCCTCTTTTTTCTAATTACCACCTATAGCTTTGTCACCTGAAAATGTTAAACATTAAAGCTCTGTTTTCTTTAAAGTTTCAGCCAGTGGCATGATCTGAGCCCTTTCTATTAGAGTCGCCTAGAGCAGCGTCCTTATCTTAACACAGCTTTGACCATCCCGCTTCATGGCTGTGGTGGAAGGTGCTGGTTTGTGGGCTGCTCCCTCCTGCTGTTAGTACAGGTGCTGGTTTGGACAACGAGAACTGTGACCTTGGACGGTTATTCAGCTTTTGAGAGGCTCTGTCCCTCTTAGAGCTCTGAGATGGTGCCTTTCCTCAGAACCTGTCATTCCTCACAGGTTTCCCTCCGGAGAGGATTCTGCATGCACCCTATTCCTTCCTCCAAGCACTTGATTGAAAGTTAATTAACCAAGCGCTGTCACACAGGGCCAAGAGAAAGGGGCATTCACCGAGTGCGGCACAGGGAAATTTGCATATGAAAGCTCCCTTCTTCCTGGGTTGGGGGTGTGAGTAATAAGGCCTGGTGGGGAGTGTGACAGACATGCAGAATGTGGTAAAAGCCATTTACAAATTTAACAAAACACAACTTCAGGGGAGGCAGCCAATCTTGTGACTTTTAGGTGAAGTTTCAGATGAAACTGAAGCCTGGAGTGGGGCTCTCGCCTGCTTGTGGGGTCACAGAGCTAGCAGTCAAAGCCGGCCCTGAACTTAGGCTTGGATTGGGTTCCGGCGGAACAGAAGAGAAAGGCGGCAGCCTCCGCACCTGGCATTGACCCTGCGTGTCCATCCTTGCCGACTCCTAGATAAACTCCGAGGGGAGATTAACAAGGTGGTGAACAAGTACATCGACCAGGGCGTGGCAGAGCTGGTTCCGGGCGTGCTGTTTGTTGATGAGGTCCACATGCTGGACATCGAGTGCTTCACCTACCTGCACCGGGCGCTGGAGTCTTCCATCGCCCCCATTGTCATCTTTGCGTCCAACCGAGGCAACTGTGTCATCAGGTACCATGAGGCTTTTCCACCTTCTGCCTGGGCTCATTTGTTCCTCCAGGATCACTTTCATCCCGTAGCGTCGTGAGTCAGGATGAGGGTGAGGGGTGGTCGTGTTCATTTCGAGGGAAGCAGAGTGGCTTGACTTCACTCCATCACGGTCACCAGCGCGGCAGCCACCCCGTTTCTGCATATGAGGGCCTCGTGGTGACTGGGGTTCCACTGGGGTGTGTCTTGGTCATCCAGCTGGAGTGGGCAAAGGTAAGGTCAGATGGGCCAGCCCTTGGCGACATGGCCTGTGTTAACTTCCGACCTCTTCTGAGCTCCAGGAGGTGTGTGTCTTGCCTTCACTTTTCAGAGAGGAAAACAGAATGACAACGTGGTGTGCCCCTGGTCATAAAGATAGGATGAGAACCCAGGCCTCTGACAGTGAAACCAGTCATTTCTTTCTGGCCCAGACATTCTTGGAGCCACACTGGCACCTCCCCCCACCCAACCCCCTTAGGTCCACCTTCAGGAAGGGATCCCAGAGGACTCGCCCTCTTTTCAGCTCTCGAGCCTAAGCACCAGTGTGCCCAGTAGTTGGCTCACTGGTTTTCTGCACTCCCTTGAGTGTTGGGGCCTGGTCTCAGCAGTGCTAGGGCATGAGGGGGTGGTACAGAGCCCTCTTTAAGCCTGCAGCACAGTAGCGAGGGCAGCAGAGCCCCGGAGGCCACGTGCTTCTGGCAGCAGGGGGGTGCAGGAATCTGGAAAGAGACCCCAAGGCCCTGAGGGTCTCAGCACAGAGCTGGAGCCAAAGCTAGTGGGGAGCCTGGACTGCTGGTTCATCTAGACCTGCCTCGGAGGAGCTTTGTCTCTACTGAGCTTATACAGAAGCCATGCTGCTGGCTGTGGGGCAGGCCCCCCGCTCAGGTGATCACTCTCGCTCAGAAAGAGGATTTGTGTGCACGATGCAAGTGCCTGTGGCGGCAGCATCTTGCATCCCCTCTTTGAATCCCTGTGATGCTGTCTTGACAAGACCACCGCCTGTCATCATCACAGGTGTCTTCTGTAATCTTAAAGGGCAGGCAGCTTGTACCAGGTTCAGCCAGCTGGAGCCTGGCTACCTGGGCAGCATCTGGAAACTGGACACGTGGCCTGGTGAGCCTGGTGTCCCTGCCTCACAGGCCCTGTCAGTTTTCTGGACTTTGCTTTGGTCAGGCCTGCCTGGCTTCAGTCTGACAGCTGGCGGAAGGGCTCAGCCTGGGCAGATGGCGCCCCCTACCGAGGGAGCTCCGCTGATAGACGCCCCTCTCTCTCAGGCCCAGAAGAGCCAGGCAGCTTAGGGCAAGACCAAGATCTCTTAGGATCAGAGTCCTTCTCTTAGTCTCGTCCCATCTAGGGAAAAAAAAAGTGCATAGAAAGGTGGCTTTGATCTCACCTCGCCCAGTGGGGCCTGGGAAACTTGACCCCAACCCCGTCCAGATGGATGTGAGTTCCAGAAACTATTTTTCACTAATATATTGTCTGAAAGGAACTGTGTACCTAAGGTTCATAGCTTGGACAAATTTCCAAAGTCTTTGGTCTTTAATTCCTGAAAAATGCATAGCAGTCTTTAAGCAGAGTTTTTTTGTTTAAATTTTTACTTTTATGGACTCAAAACTATAAGAAAAACTTTTAACATTTTCTTATAAATTCTGTTCTTCTGTGGTTTTTCCTCTAATCTTTTCTTCTTTAGACTGTTTATATTTATTATGTCTGAATTGAAGTTAATTTATTGTGAGTGTTAGAGAGTTGGGGCTATTTTAAGATGGCAAGTTGAGGTCTTTTAAATATTTCCCAAGAGAATTCCTAAATAGGACCTAAAACAAGGAGAGACATACGGCTTAAATAGAAGTAAATAACTAAAAATTAAATGTAGTTTTTAAAGGTTATTTTGTTTAATATGAAGATTACAGATATACCAAATATACTAAAATTTGAATCATGATAGAATTTCATCTTAATAATTCTTTTTTTTTGCGGTATGCGGGCCTCTCACTGTCGTGGCCTCTCCCGTTGTGGAGCACAGGCTCCGGACGCGCAGGCTCAGCGGCTATGGCTCACGGGCCCAGCCGCTCCGCGGCATGTGGGATCTTCCCGGACCGGGGCACGAACCTGTGTCCCCTGCATCGGCAGGCGGACTCTCAACCACTGCGCCACCAGGGAAGCCCCCATCTTAATAATTCTTCGTTATTAGTTTTAGAAATATTTGCTGATGGAAGAGATTTGTTTTCTCTAATGGTATCTTAATATTTTATATTTGCTACTATTTTCCTTTTTGTTTGGAAAGGTCTTAATTATTTTTAAATATTAGATTTAACAATTACTGATGAAGCATTTTATTCTTTTTTTGAATTTTTGCATTGTGGTAAAATGTATATAACGTAGTTTGCCATTTTAATTATTTTTATGTGTAAGGTTCAGTGACACTAATTACCTTCACAATGTTGTACAGCCATCACCACCATCCATCTCCAGAACTTTCCCATCACCTCAAACAGAAACTCTGTCCCCATTAACCAGTAAGTTCCATATCCCTTCCCGCAGCCCCTGGTAACCTCAGATGTACTCTGCTTCTGTGAATGTGCCTTTTCTGCGTATTTCCTATGGGTGGAGTCATACAGCATTTGCCCTTCTGTGACTGACTTCTTTCACTTAGCGTAACATTTTCAAGGTTCATCCTGCTGTAGCATGTGTCGGGACATTTTATTCTTGCAATAATAAATATACACTTACAGTTCAGCTGACCGAATAGAGTTTCAACAGATAGATTTTCTTTTACTAAAGTTATATTTCTAGAATGTTTACTTATTTTTGAAACTTACTGAAGGTTAGCTGCAAATAACCTGCCCTTGTTCTTTGACTACCGTAGACTGCAGGCTGGTCTCGCTGGGGAGGCCAGCCTCGGTGCTGATGGGCTCCTGAAGGCGGCGGCAGGTCCGGCTCAGCTCACTGAGCTTCTAGGCCCGCGTGCCGCCAGGCTGGCCCAGCCCTCATCGCATCAGGAGCCTGCCGCCCTGCGGCCCGGTGGGTTGGCGGGGTTCTTCTCCTGGGCCGCTCCCCTCTGGTCTGGCTAAGGATTCAAGAGAACGACAGGCAAAGGACGCGACGGGACAGTTCCCAGAGCAAAATGACGTAACAGGGAAAGCATTCAAATGACTCATTAGATATCAAGGAAATGCAAATTCAGACGATGTGTTATATACTCTTTTGTTTTGCCATACCTTTAAGCAGCAGACATTTTTTTTTTTTAATAAATTATTTTGTTTGTTTTTATTTTTGGCTGCGTTGGGTGTTCGTTGCTGCGTGCGGGCTTTTCTCTAGTTGTGGAGAGCGGGGTTTACTCTTCGTTGCAGTGCGTGGGCTTCTCATTGCGGTGGCTTCTTTTGTTGTGGAGCACGGGCTCTAGGCACGCGGGCTTCAGTGGTTGTGGCACGTAGGCTCGGTAATTGTGGCTCTCAGGCTCTAGAGTGCAAGCTCAGTAGTTGTGGTGCATGGGCTTAGTTGCTGCGTGGCACATGGGATCTTCCCGGACCAGGGATTGAACCCGTGTCTCCTGCATTGGCAGGCAGATTCTTAACCACTGCACCACCAGGAAGTCCCAGCAAACTATTTAAGAATTAGAATACTCAGTACTGGCTACAGTGCAATGGGATCAGATCTCTCATGTAGCTGCGTAAATTAGGATATTCGTTCTTTCATTCATTCGTTTGATTAAGGAGATATTCACGGTTGTGTCATGCTCTGTGAGAGTTGCTGAGGAAATGTTCATGGCTGTATGCATACAATTATTTATCAAAACACCATGAATAATAATAGCAACAGCTGGAAACTACCTAAATGCCCAACAGTTTGAGTTAAGTAAAACACTTGATGGTCTATTAAGACTGAAGCAACGTGGACAAAAGCAAAAGAGAAAAAAATCTACATACTTAGTGTAACTTACGAAAATTTGGCAAATACCTACATGAATATTTTTAATGTGATTTTAGGTGGCTTTTTTTCTCCTCCCCAAATTTCCTGTGGTGTTGATACTTGCTAAAATAAGGACATTGTTTCTGACACCACCTGAGTTAGTAGTCTGTGTGCTCTGTGGTCCTGCCTCTGACTCTCAGGGTGAGAACTAGCTGCTTTGTCGTCGTGAGGGCCTCAGCCTTGTTTCCAATGTCCCGTTTCTGGTCTCAGAGGGGCCTGAGCGATGTGGCACTTCTGGTCTTTCAGGGGCACGGAGGACATCGCCTCTCCCCACGGCATCCCTCTTGACCTTCTGGACCGAGTGATGATCATCCGGGCCACGCTGTACACCCCGCAGGAGATGAAGCAGGTGAGCGCCGCCCCCTTCTCCCCTCGTTAGCTCCCCGTGTCGCCGATGCCTAGCGAGAAGGCCCCCCGCCTGAACGGCGTGTGAGCCAACTGCACGTGGCCTGAAGTGGCACAAAACCTCAGCTGCCTATGGTCTTGGCTCTTCTCTCTTCTACACCATCCCTTCCTGTAAACTTAGGAAAGGGACAGTGAGAAAATTGCCTTGGTGACAGCCATTAGGGAGGCCACCAGCTCTAGGAAAGAGGCAGCAGAACATCAGGTAGTGAGAGGCTCTAGCTTGGGCGCTGGCCCGCCAGGACCCGCACAGGCACCTCTGGCAGGCGCAGAACCCAAGTCCTAGCGGAGGCTCTGCCCGGGCTGCTGCCGAGGCCGTGGAGATGGTAGTGAAACAGTATCACAAGTGTAGAGGGCGTGTGGAATGGAGGACACAAACCTGAGCTCACAGGAAGAGGTGTGACGGTGCACAGGGGAGCGTTTAGCTCAGTGCCCCACATAGCGTATGCTCAGCCCTGCATGAGCTGAGTCTGGCTGAGGCTTGGGAGCGGGGGGTGGCGGGATGCATGGGATTGGCCTCGTCAACCCCACGTGTGCCCCACAGTGCCTCGGCACCCTTGGAAGCCCCAGTCCCCTTTCTGATGCTTCCAGGCAGTCGTTTCCCCTCTTTGACGGCTGAGACACTGAGTGGCGAGTCCAGGACGCAAAGCCAGGCTGTGCCCTGCAGAGCCTAGCCATCTGCTCTGCCCACCCTTGCCCCAGACGGTCTTGCTGAGGCATCGGTCTCTCACTGTGGGGTCAGCATGTGGCCCACAGCTGGGGCCGTGGAGTGGCCCAGGGCTGCACTGACATCTCGGTGAGCTCTGCCGGACCCTCTCCTTGCCAGAGCACAGGCAGTCTTTGTTAGACATTGTGCTGGGCCATTTGATCCCCCGTCACCTCGAGGTAGGGAGAACTGTTTTCACTGGCATTTTTAAAGAGGAGGACACTGAGACTTAGGCTGGTTAACCTGCCCAAGCTCATACAGCTCGTCAGTGGCTAGGCGGTGGCAGGACTTAGAACTGGAATCCAGGCTGTTTGATCCTGAAGCCTGTGTTTTTGATCGCTTTGCCAGCAGCCTCCTCCCCGCGAGAGATATGTCATCTGGGAGTGGAGTCCCTGTGGTAGTTGGTCAGCAAGCCTCTCCTTTTGGAGCTCAGAGGGCCGCTCCTGGACACTCGCCAGCAGCTCCCCTGCCTGCCTGCGGCCCGTCTGGCCCGACCCTGCTGGCATTTCTTGTTGACCAGCACGAGGAGCGCTGGTGGTGTGTGGAGCAGAGATCTCCCTGCATAACCAGCACAGACGGGACACCCATGTGGTTCTAGTTCACGGAAGCAGCTGGGTGCGTTAGTTAGGAGATGACTTCGTGGCTGGGGCCTTGTCACCAGGTGATGGTCTCTTGCTCTTGGATGAATGCTAGGTTGAAGCCAAGGCTTTCACTGCTGAGGAGCAGAAGCCAAAGCAGGGGAGAAACTGCCCCCTTCCCTACCCGGACTGTTGGACCGGAGCCCCAGCCTGTACCCCACAGTGCTTCGCGGCCTCTGTTCACCGGGAGACGAGCTCCCTCGGCTCAAGGCTGTCGTGGGGACCGAGGGAGACAGTGACGGCAACTCGGGGGGCGGGGGGTACGGACGTCACGGCTGCTGTTCACAAACCCAGAGCACGTGGTCCTAGCTCCCTGGCACGTGCGCTGTGCCCCAGAGTCTGGAGGCTCGGCCAGGGGGGTCTCTTCTCGGGCTTTCTCTTGGGTTAGCAGAGGAGAGACCAGCTGCCAGACGGGCACGGCTTTGTTCGTGCTGTTCAGGGGACAACATCAGCATTTTTACTGGAGCCCGGGGTGAGTTTTTTAAAAAGCAAAGTAAATGTAACTTGTGTACTCTGCCGTCAGTGCCGACACCCTCATAAACTATCCCTGCAGGTTATTAAATGATTAAAGATCTAATTTATGAACTGTCCGTTCCCGAGCGGTCTGAAACAGGAGCTCCTGGGATTGCTCTGACCTGCTCTAGAGAGAATGAGAGCAGAGCATCCCTGACAGCCCTCCAGTGTCACCGTGGCTCGCCGAAGGCCAGACGCTCCGGGCTGGTGCTCTCCCCCAGACCAGGTTCCAGGACCCAATGTTTGCATCTCCCTAGAGTTTCCAGAGGCCCCCAGGGGACTCCTTGGCCATCCCAGCTGTGGGTGAGAAGCTCTTTCTATTTGGGAGCACAGAGCTGCCCCGCTCTGACGGTCATGGCCGGAGGGGAGTCCTGTGGCTGGAGCCTTCTGCTCTCTCCTTTCCCAGCCGTCCTTGTGCCTGTCGAGTAACATCTCTGCTCAGCTGCATTTCACTTTGGACCCCAGACAGTGGATGCCTCACGCACGTACTAAGATTCTTTTGACTGAGGTCACACCTGGCAGCCCCCTGGCTGAACAGATGTGGCCAGTGCAGTGTTTGTGAAATGTTTAAATAAGTTGACAACATTCAGCAGTCAGGACATTTCATACAAAAATCTGAGTTCCGAGTCTCTCTTGACAAAATGAGAGCCTTTCCTGCCAGCGCCCGGGCCTCAGCCCTGGCGGTGCTGGTTGCAGCAGCGGGGCTGCCTCGCCTGGTACGTGCTGGCCCGTCCACCTCGGCCCCCCGTCCGCTCACTGCTGACATCTGCGGGACCTGGTTCCTACCGAGCCGGGCCTTTCCCATTGACAGCGGCTGCCACACTGGGTCCCCTTAACCAGGGTCACCAGACGCTAACCTCCGTACCCCTGCAGCTCCTGCCCTCAGGGTCTCTGCCTGAGAGCCGAACGCCCATTTGAAGTGTCCACCTCCTAAACCTCTGGTCCCTCTCCCCTTGTGATGCTTTAGCTGGGGGCCCAGGCTTTCCCACTTCCACGCCTGTATCCTGGGTGTGTTTTTATGGCTTTAATTTAAACAGGGGCTTCTTGATAACTTGTTTACGAAGCTGCCAAAGTGAAAAATTCCTGTATTATATGAGGTTCGAAGTCCTCGAGTTATCTCAGCTCCACAACACACAACATCATTATCCCGCTGCCCCTTATCACTCAGTGCTGGTGCGCCTGCAGGATCCTGGTGCCACTTGTGTTACCGTGTCCCCACGCCAGCCTGCTTCCCCTCCAACTTTACCAGGATCTCAAACTGCACAAGCGTCAGCCTCTTCTTGACAGATGAGATATCTCCCAGTGATGTTATGAGAGCTGGTAAATGTTTAAAAGTAACTTTTAAAATTTATTTAACCATCGCATTTGTCAAGCAAATAAGAAGTGTCTCTTCTTGCCTGAGTGCTTAGAGGTGGCGGTGCCCCTCTAAGCTGGGGAGGTTAGCTGCCACTGAGGGAGCCGGGGCAGGCAGGGTGGGCACAGGGGCAGCGCCGCCCTGGTGCACACCTCGGGGTACCAGCTGCCTTCCAGTCGGCATGGGGCTGTGCCCCCGACTTGTGCGAGGACAGCAGCGCCCGCGGGGTCGGCTCTGCCCCACCGGCCCCGCTTGGGGCGTCTGTGCTGTTAGGAGGTGGGACGGGAACACTTGAGGTCGGTCACTGTTGATCACAGTGTTTCTCCTCCAAAAGATCATTAAAATCCGAGCCCAGACAGAGGGAATCAACATCAGTGAGGAGGCGCTGAACCACCTGGGGGAGATCGGTACCAAGACCACTCTGAGGTGAGCCGGCCGTGCCTGGAACCCCGCCCCCCAGTGCCTTCCCAGGGCGCGGGACCGTGCCTGCTCTTCCGGGGTGGTGGGTCTCATCCTGCGGCAGGTGCAGCACAGCTAGACGGTGGTGTTGAGAAAGCTGAGCGACGGGTTAAGTCCCCCCGTCCTGTAGCAGACGGCTCCGCTGGTGGAGAGCGTGCTCTGCCCGGCGGCCCCCTGCGTGGACGAGACGGACGGAACCGGAGACCGGGTGCGGGGCAGGCAGCCCCTCCGCTCCGGCCCTGTGCTGCAGCGTCTGCTGGGCGGGGAGGAGCACAGGCAGAGGTGGCTCTCCTGACGGCCCACCAGCGGCCGGAAGCCAGTTGCTTGGAGGGTGACCCTTCTCAGTGTCCTGACTGCTTACGAGTCATGACTTCACAGTGCTCGGCCTGGCCGTTTCCCTTTGAGTCAGTTCCTCGCTCCTAAGGTTGAAACAGAATGCAGGCTGTTGTGTTTGGGTGGAGTGGTGCTTTCAGAAACTCCTGGACTTTTTGCCTTTGGTTGGGGCCTTTGCTTTCACGGGGCTGTGTGTTCATTTCTCGGCCATGGTCCCTGTCCCGATCTGGACCCTGGCATTGCCTGCTTGCCGCTGTAGACGTCCAGGTTTGTGGTCCCTTCCCCGCAGCAGTGGAGGGCCTCCTGCTGGGGGGGAGGACCTCTAGGCAGTGGCGGGTTCAGGGAGTGGGGCTCACACGTCCTGCCGCTGACTTCTGGCCCGTCCCTGGTGAGGCTGTGAGTCCAGGTCTCTGAAAAGTGGCAACTCTCCCCTCGTCTGCGGTGTCTGCAGCAGCTGGCACAAGCTTCTGCAGCTCCCTCAGTGTGCCTGCTGAGGTGGGGAGTGGGCTCCCATCTGTGGCCCCGCTTCACACCTGCCTTGGCCCCGGCCGCTCTAGGTACGCAGTGCAGCTGCTGACCCCGGCCAACCTGCTGGCCAAGATCAACGGGAAGGACGGCATTGAGAAGGAGCACGTCGAGGAGATCAGTGAGCTCTTCTATGACGCCAAGTCCTCCGCCAAAATCCTGGCTGACCAGCAGGACAAGTACATGAAGTGAGACGGCCCCGGTCTTCGGCGCGGAGACTCCGGGTAGGCCCGCTCCCGCTCTGGCCTGCGGGTAGGAGGCTTGCCCCCAGGTTGGGCTTTCCCCACTCGGGTGGGTGGCAGCGCTGTCAGTTAGTGTGGAAGAGTTTCTTTTTAAGTTATCGTGACTCATCCCGTGGTTGCTTTGAAGAAACGCTGCCTTATCTGGTGTGTTTTCTAATAAACCCTGATAGGTTATTTTGATGGTATCTGTCTGACTTTTCTTTTAATTTTTTAAATAGTAAGCTTTGTGTTTTAGAGCAGCTGGAGATGTACAGAATTGCTGTGAAGATGGCGCGGGGGTCCCTTGCTGTCAGCATCTTACAGCCACGTGGCATGTTTGTCATGTGCGATGAACCCACAGCACATGTCCTTGTGCTTTGTGCATGTTTTCTCAGTGATCTGCTGTCCTCTCTCTGTCCCAGGATCCGTCCAGGGCCCGCGTCACATTCAGTCGTCATGTCTCTTGCGGTTTCCTGGCTGTGACAGTTGCTCAGACGTTCCTTGTCTTTGATGACCTTGACAGTTTTGAGGAGTGCTGGTCAGGTACTCTGTCCAGTATCCCTCAGTGGGGCTTGTTTGATGTTTTTCTCATAATTAAATGGGGATTGAGGGTCACTGGGAGGAAGAGCACAGGGAAAGGGACATTTCCATCACATCCTGTCAAAGGTGCGGCCGCCGGTAGGCTCACGGCTGTTGTGTTGACCTTGATCACCCGGCTGAGGTTGTGCTGTTGGGTTTCTCCATCCCCCTTTCCTCACTGTTCTTCTTGGAAGGCGTCTCTAAGCACAGCCCTCACAGAGGGGAGGGGAGCTTGCTTCACCTCCGGGAGGGCTGAGGTCACCTGTTCTCCCCATTTGCTCATTTATGCAGTCATTTCTATCAGGATGGACTCACGGAAATTTATTATATACTTTGAGTTATAACCCAATTTGACTTTATTTTGTTGCTCAAATTGTTCCAGCTTTGACCGTTGGGATCCCTGTCAGTTGGCTCCTGTGTCCCTCTGCCGGGCCCCCCTCACTGCGACTGGGAGAGAGGGGCAGTGGAGCGCCCGGCAGACGCCACAGCGTGCTGTGTGCCAGGCCCAGTCCTTGTCTCCAGCGCAGTGCTGCTCATTTGAGGCAGGGCTCAACCCAGCAGCAGTGCCACACGGGCAGGGTCTTCGTGCTGTTACTGTGTGTGGGAGAGGGGACCAAACAAGATGGTCATCTTGATCTAATCACCACCTTAATGCAGGTCGGCCAGCACTGCTGTTCCCCATGTAGTGACAGTCACCTGAGCGTGTGCAGGAGGCCGGGCAGGAGGGCTGAGGCCTGGGGATCCATCCAGCCCTTGGAGGGCCGCCAGGCCCTGAGAAGGCCCCAAGCGAACTCATGCTGCCAAAATGGATCTTCTGTGGGCCCCGCCCCTGAGGGAGATCCCAGCGTGGGGGTCTTGGGGGTGTGTGTGAGGCAACCAGGCACAGGGAGGGGTGGTGGGACGCTTCCTGAGGCCAGGGCTGTGCGCTCAGGCCTGACCTGGCTACCCATCTCCTCCAAGGCTGCACCCGTGTCTCTGGTCTCCCAACTTAAGCCACATTGGAACAAAGGAAGAGTGATAACCTAAGATGCAGCGAGAGCCCGTTGTGTGCTAGGGCCTGTGTGATGCTGTTCATTTCCTTCCGCATTCTCTCAGTAGCCCCACGGGATTGGTACTGGTTAAGTCACTTGCCCAGCTAGTAAGGATGAATCAGTCGGTTGGAGTCTGTGCTCCTAACCCCTGTGGCTAACCTGCCTTCCTCAGTGTGCCAAGTTGTTGGAGGGGCCTTCGAGCCATGACCTCTGTGCCAGGCAGGTGAGGCAGGCAGGTCTGGTGTGAGGAAAGTCATACCCTAGAGGACAGAACCAGGCTCTGCCCTGGCTGGACCTCCTCCTCCAGCCCAGCTTGGGCGGAGATCTTCCCAGCTGCACAGGGGCCGTGCCGTCCAGAGCAGTCCTGGGGAGGACGGCCATGTGTGGTCATGGCCCCCTGTCCTGCTCCTCAGGTCTCCTGGCCTTGGTGGTGCCCAGAGAGATGGCCTCCTTGTTCATCTGTGCTCCACAGTGAGGGAGATGGTTCTGGACAGGTAGGAAGGTTGGGTTATTTTAATCCCTCCTATTTTTTCCAGCAAAGCCTGTGATTATTACATTAATCTTCCAGGTGAAGTTTTTACGACCGATCCCTCGCCGACTATGAGAAGTTTCTCCATCCATTACCAAGGGGGAAACAGACCCTGGTGGGGAGGAAAATATTTGTTATATCTTATCAGGCTGACACACAAGCTACCAACAATTACAGCAGCCCCATTTTTTGCACTATTTCAGCTCTGTCGTGAAGAATTGTAATATTAACGTGAGGCGGGGTGGGGGCTGGTTGTAGGAAGTGGCTGTTTTTCCAAGCTCTGGGCCTGGGCTCTCTTGGGTGCCTCCCAGCAAGCCAATTGGGTGGCTGAGGAGGAGTGTTTGCATGAATCCCAGCTCCCTTTTCCTGTGCTAATGGCCAGGAATGCGAGCGGGCCAGGAGGGGCTCTTGAAAGATGGGTCCCTGGCTGTCGCTGGGGAGCCACCTTGGCCTCTCCTTCATTTTCTCAGCCCTGGTGTCTTTCCACCACCACACCTCTTAGGTTACACCCCCTAGGTTGGTTCTTAGAATATTTTGGTTTTTAGGATTAAACAGATGATGGTGACTTACTGGTTAGCGAACCTTTCTCAACCATTTTTCTAATAAAATGGAGCCGCACAGTGGTGGGGGGCACTCCCTGTTGGCCTCCATGTCTCAGACCCCAGCGGGCCTCTGCCAGGAAAGCAGCAGATGCTGGGCACCCAACCCAGCATCTGGACCAGCCTGAGCAGCCCCTGCCCTGGAGGGATTCCAGGCAGAGGCGGCAGTTGGGAGAGGGGAGCAAAGGGGTCCAGGGGGCAGGGGCGCGGTTTGGATTGTTTGGCCCTTGATCCCTCTGGTCCTAGAGCTTTGGTGTCCTCCTTTGTAAGATGGGGGCAGTCATATCGCATAGATCTGTGTGCGGACTTGGTGGGGTGACGTGTGGCTGCATCAGGCACTCGAGATACTATGATTCAGAGAAGAGTTCCCGATCCCTGTCCCTCTTGGAAGAAGCAAAGCTCACACTTTCTCCAACAGGAGCCAGAAGCCGTTAGGCTCTGCCCTTCCCGATCCCAGACAGCAGGCCCTGGAAAGGCCTGGAGGTCCTCTGTGGCTGGACGCTTCTGTTAGGCCCAGCAGGATAAGCCCCAGCTCAGGGCCTACAGGCTCTGGAGCAGAGGGGAGAGAACGGGCAGAGGCGTGGGCTTTTGCCTCCGCGTCCACCACTTCCACGAATGATGTGCTGGGCCTCCCTGGGCCCCTGGCCCCCCATCCCCAGTGAGGCCCAGGCAGGGCTGGGCAACCAGAGGGGAGGAGTGGCTGCCCGCGTTGTCCCAGCCCAGCCCTCCCTTTGGTGTCTGGGAACAGGCCCACTGAGAGGTAGAACGGGGTCCACCCATCCAGTCATCGTCTTGCCTCCTCCATTTACTGGGGATAGCAGGCCCCGGGGACAGGGTGCCGGGGCGCGGGGAGGGCGGCCGCGGGGCTGGCTGTCGCCGGCTGGTCCTGTCGCCCTGGCCGTCACTCGCGGCAGGCGCAGTGATTAATGGCCGGGCCGCGCTGCCCGGGCCGCCGTCAGCGCGCGTCTGCGGCGATGGATTCGCTGTCAGGCGCCCGGCCCGCGCTGACCCCGGCCCGGCCGGCGCGATCAATGGGCGACGCGCACGGCGGCTGGGCCGGCGCGATAAGATGTGCCGATGGGCGCCCGCCGGCTGCCCGCTCGACACAGCCGTCGCCTGGTGATTAATGGGGATGCTGCGGT
>NW_006792080.1:1385362-1397506 GCF_000442215.2 Lipotes vexillifer | reverse complement strand
GGGGTGGGGGGGCGCACGCGCGCGCGGGCCGCCGGTCCCAGGACACGCCTGCGCGGCCCCGCACGAGGGTTGGGACAGCTGTGAGACCTCCTCCCGCGGGGCTGCCAGCCTCGCCCACGGCCCGGCGTCTCTGAAAACCCCGGGTCTGGTCCGGTCGCCCGCACGCTCTCCCCGGCCCCGTGCGCGAGGGCGTACAGGCTCCGGACAGCTGCCGGCAGGCCGCAGGGAAGCAGTGTGAGCCGGTGCTTCGGGGGCGGACTGGAGGGCTTCCCCGAGGAGGTGACGGGCGAGCAGCAGCTGGGGTCGCGCCAGGCCCTCCTCCCCCTTTCCGGCGTCTCCGCAGCCTCCCCGCCACGCGCCGCCCGCCACTGCGAGGCCACAGCGCCCACACGCTGCGCCCGCGCAAAGCGCCGCCTGCCCCGCTCCTCCTCAAGGGGGCGTGGGCAAGCCTGGCAAGGCCAGTGGCGGGCAGGGAGGGAGTGTGTGACCGAACGCGCACGTGGGGAAAGAGCAGTCAGGGAAAGCTTACTGAGCTGGGCTTTTAATTAAAAAAAAAAAAAAAAAAAAAAAAAAAAAACTCTCTCTCTCTCTCTCTCTCTCTCTCTCTATATATATATATATATATATATATATATATATATACACATATATATACGTATATATATACATACATATATATACATATATATATATATACATATATATATATATGAACATGGATCAAAATGTAAAAACTGCAAAGCGGTGTAGGTGAACAATCTCCTTCGCCCCCTGCCGTCAGCCACCCTATGCTTCCCAGCATCTATTAGGAAAAATTTCAAAGATAAGGAAAGTTGCAGGGCTCTGGAGCAGAGAAGAGAGAATGGGCAGAGGCCCGGGCTTTACTACGTATCCACGACTTAGCACTACGCTGAGTGAAACAAATCAGACACAGAAAGCCAGATACCTGTGATCCCACTTATATGTGGAATCTAAAAAACAAAACAAAAAAAGAAGCTCGCAGATACAGGGACAGGTCGGTAGTTGCCAGAGGTGGGAGGGAGGGGCTGGGTGAAATGGGTGAAGGGGTCAAATGGGTGAAGGTACAAACTTGCAGTTATAAAATAAATAAGTCCTGGGGATGTAATGTAGAGCATGGTGATGATAGTGAATAACACTGTATTGCATATTTGAAAGTTGCTGAGAGAGGTCTTAAAAAGTTTTCATCACAAGGGGAAACAAATGTGTAACTAACTGTGCGTGGTGTTGGTCGTTAGTTAACTAGACTTACTGTGGTGATCATTTTGCAGTATATACAAGTGTTGAATCATGTTGTACACCTGAAACTAATATAATGTATGTCAGTTATATCTCAATTTTAAAAAGGAAAAAAAAGTCGCAGGAACCCGTGGATACCCGTATCCCTGTCACCTGGGTGCTCTCCATCTTCCCTCCATCCTTCAGTCCATTTTTATCCTGTCTTAAGCGTTTCACAGTCAGTTGCAGACATCAGGCCTCATCATGCATATATGTACTTTTAATACTTTAGCATATGTACAGTTACCTAGAGTTGGATATTTGTTTGTTTGTTTTTTAAAAGGTTAAATGTATACACAGTGAACTGCACTAACCCTAAGTGGACAATTCCATGAGTTTTGACAAATGAAACCCAAGTCGTGTCAAGCATGTTCCTGTCACCCCAGAAAGCTCCCTTAGGCCTCTGCCCAGTCAGTCTCCAACACACTAACCAGACTAACCAAACTAACCAAACTAATCAGCTTTGCCTGCTCTGCAACATCATAAAAATGGGATCATAGCGTGTGGACATCTCTTTTGTGATTGGTTTCTTTCAACCGCCTTTGAATGGTGAGATCCCAGCCCTCGTGTCAGCAGTTGTTGTGACGTCGGAGTGTGATGCTGTGCTGTTTGTTCATCTATCTTTTTGTACAAGTCTCTGGGTGGCATCCCATCTTATTTCTTATTTCTCTGGGGTAAATACCCAGGAGTGGAATAGCTGAGCATAGGATACGTAGATGTTTAGTTTCATGAGAACTTGCTAGGCCTTTTCATTACATACAGTCAATTTTTTATCCCTCCCCCTGACTCTACCTTTAAACACAAATAGTAGCATACATTGTTCTGCTTCTTGTCTTTTTTTTTCCCCTCAACAGCACATCCTGGAGTTTCTTCTAACTCAGGATGTAAAGGATATTCTCCTAGTTCTCCTAGTTCCTTTCCACAGAAAGGAGGTGCTGTAATTTATTCTCTCCCCTTCTTACGGGCTTTTAGATATTTCTCTCCTTATCGAGCTGGGCTTTGCAGGATGAACAGGAGTTTGGCAGGCAGACAGACAGAGGGAAACTGCGGCAATTCCCAGAGGCTTGGTGGGCACCACAGAACTCCAACTGTTAGGACGTGGCTTTCTGAGGGCGGGCGCAGCTCTCGCCCTGTGTACCCCGGGACCTGCTGTGTGCCGGGTGAGAGGAACGGGTGACATGGACGTGTGCTGGCCACAGGCTTGGGGCGGAGTGATGGCACGTCCCAGAGCGTTTGGGGCAGGGGCGTGAGGGGGGGGACTGCCCAAGGGACAGTCCGTATGGGGCTCTCCGGAACCAGGCACTGATGGACGTGTGCTGTCCACAGGCTTGGGGCGGAGTGATGGCACGTCCCAGAGCGTTTGGGGCAGGGGCGTGAGGGGGGGTACTGCCCAAGGGACAGTCCGTATGGGGCTCTCCGGAACCAGGCACTGGTGCATGTTGCAGTGTGCGCCGAGGCTTCTGCTGACCCTTGGACGTTGTCACACGCCCACCTCCTGGCTCTCGTGTCGGGAAGCCAGCCTCTAACCTGGGCCATGGGCTGACCCCTCGGGTGGAGATGGGCGGCTCACCCGTTTCCCCCGCACGTCAGCTTGCTGAAGACTCAGCCTGGTGGGGACTCGGCCCAGGAAGGGCCTTCAGCGGGCAGGGGTGGGGTCAGCAGGTGGGGCCAGCGGTGGGACTGGAGCGGGGCCGGCTGACTGGAGTGGGGCGCGTTTCTCCGGGCCCCTCAGTCCTCGCGCCGACGAGGCCCCTGGCAGAGGTGCCTGCAGGAGGAGTTGTGTGACCGTTGGCCGCAGTCTAGTTCCTGGGGCCTGGTTCTTCTCGGGAGCCGTGAGAGGACGAGTTCTCCTGTGGGTCGTGGCCGGTGCACAGCCCGCCCCACAGGGTGGGAGAGCTGCCCCACGGCTCCCAGCACAGAGGCCACAGGCGGGCAGTGAGGGCCGAGGGGCCGCCCATGTCACCTGAGCCACGCAGGCTGCTGCTCGCACGGGCTCTGCTCCCGGCCACAGGCACAGCCAGACTGCCGGGCAGTGAGGGGATGTATGCTTCCTGTGGGCAGGAGCTTTTCTGACTTGAGTTTCTGGAGGTCCGAACAGGGCTGCCTGCCTGCCTGCCTGCCTCCCTCGAGTTTCAGTGCCTGCTCGCCTGGCTCCTGTGGCCGCGTGGCTTGCACAGGCCGGGCCCCAGGCCCTGTCCCTCCGGGGCTCCCAGAGGACCTCCTGCCCTGGCTGCACAGCACCTCAGAGATCAGATTTCCAAGATGAGGTCTAAGGCTCTACGTGGAAACCCTGAGGCTGAGCCGGCTCAGGAGGAAGGCCGGCCACATGTCGTCGGGCACCACAGAGGAGAGGGTGGTGGTGGAGGGCTCGGGGTGAGGCCTCGTCCGGCCGGGCGCGTCGGCTTCACAACGTGGGTGAGCGGGAGGTTTTCTCTCACTTCACCCTGGAAACACCTGCCATTCCACTCAGTGGAAACAATCGGGAGCCTTTCTGCACAGCACATCCAAGGGAGCAGCCACTGCGCACGCCACTGCTGTCCACAAGATGCCGGGGGCCCAGGGCAGGGTGGAGACCCTCCCCAGGCCTACAGGTTCAGTGCATAAGGTCGCTCGGCTGGAGGGCGCTGCGCTCACAGGACAGACGACGCCCCACCGTCCGTTCCTGCGGGGGCTGGAATGGCCCACGTGCTCAGCACCAAACCAACACCCGAGTGTGTAGCTGGCACCATCACCAGGACAAGGAAGCTTTCCAGGCACGCGCCTTTCTGAAGAGGGACTTCCATCAAGGGAGGCACCTGGGAACCCCGTGCAAAACAAGGGCCCAGGCCCCAAGCCGCACACCCCTCCTCACTGGCCTCAGTAACACAGGAGAACTGAAAACCAAGAGACCACCACCAGGTGGCTTGTAAAAAGTTGGCTTTATTTGTCTCTTAGTCACCTTATCTCAGTTATGCCATTTTGGCATCCACAGTGACAGTCCCCTGAAAGCTGGGGTCAGCCCCACCCCCCCGTGACCAGTGACCGCAGGGCAGGAGCCCGAGCCACGCAGTGGTCAGAGGCTGCAGCAGGGCTGCAGGGGCGTCAGGTCTCCGCTCGGGACTGGGTCGGACAAGGCCACGCGTGGTACGGTGGGCGCCCTGGCCTGGGGTCGATGGGCTGTGGGCCCATCTGGGCTCTGCCGCCAACTTGCCGGGTGGTGCTGGGCAAGTCTCTTCTTGTCCCTTGGTTGGCCTGTCTCCCGGGCAGCACAGCCAGTGAGGTCTCAGAGCCCCTGTGGACTCAGGCAGGTGCCAAGCTGGCCACCTCGACTGGCTCTGTGCTTTGAAGGCCGCTGTGCACCGCTGCTGGTGGGGTCTGCTTTCTCCACGGGGCAGGGAGAAGCCCTCAGGCTGCGGAGCTCACCTCTGCTGTCTCTGCAGCCAAGCGCTGCTGGTCCCCGAGAGGGGCCTCCCTAAAGGCCTTAGAGAAGGTTCTAATTCCTAAGGTCTAGGTCACCTGTTATTGCAAACAGTTTATCTTAAACATAATTGTGAGTCTTTTTCATATCAAACATGGGTGAAAACGTGGCCAAAAAAAAATCTCTCTGACCCTGATTTCACCATAGATCTAGGGCCTGGGCCCTCGTCTCTCGGGCAGTTTTGGTGAAAGCAGAGATCAGAGCCATCTTGTCATCTGCTTCGCTTGCGTTTGGTCCTAAGCACCGTAAAAATGTTCTAAAAAAATACCAGTGGAAAGTCTTCAGCCTAGAAGGTAGCGTCTGAGGCCAGCCACAGCGCCTCCCACCTCGGGAGGCGAGTGGGAAGGGACACACCATGGAGAGCAAGTTCAGTGACAGCGGGAGGGACTGGACAGCCAGCACCTCAGGGTCCTCCGCGCCACGTCCACTAGCTCGGCCAGGCTCGACTGCAGAGCTGCGGCATCGTGGCCCGGCTCCACCGCTGAAGAGAGAGACGGCACAGCCAGGTCAGCCAACAGGCACAGGCAGAAAAATGCAGATGGGCCAGGGGTCTTCTGGAAAATTCGTCCCTTTCTTTTGGAAGAAGCTCTATCCTAAAAGACAACTTTTAAAAGGGAAAACAATCGTGTCTTCCAGAGAAACCGTTTTAAGCCAGAAGTTCCCGCCTGACTGTGAAGGGGACATGCCAGGGAGCAGCCCACACGCACCAGAAAACACATGACCTGCTCCCAGGTGCTCGCCCTCCAGCCACCCGAGACATTTCAACAATGTTTGTGCTTCTAACCAACAAGACATTCCCTTCGGGGGTGGGGGGGAGCAGCCGAGACCACTGCAGTCGCCGACAGCACTGAGAGGTGCAAAGGTTAACACAAAAGTGACGTGGACACCGGGGACAGTCACTTCTGGCGGTCAGCTGGATAAGACCTCACTTCTACAGTTCTGTTGCCAATGCCAGAATGAAAAGCAAAATTGCAAATTGAAAAATTTCTAGCACTTTAGAAAGTGGAATGAAAGAATGGGAAATTCAAACAGGTTATTAAACCGAAGTCCTCAGGCCACAGCAGCACCCCCAAGACAGCGCCCACAGCATAGCTTCCTTGTTCCCTTCTTGGCCATCGTGGAGCACGCCGCCTCTGCCTGGTCCAGGGGCCACGGCTCAGAACAGAAGGGCCCCCATGCTGCCGACCTCACTCTGCTCCTTGACGAAGATTTCAAAGTACTGGTAGATGATGGTAACCGCAAGCAGGATCCCGGTTCCAGACCCAATGGCACCCAGGAAGTCAGCCAGCACGGAGAGGGCCCCGATGCAAAGCCCGCCGAAGGCCGCGGCCGTGGGGATGTACCTGGGGAGGGAGACGGGTCAGCCACGTGCCGCCAGCAGATCCCTCCAGCCTGGCCTCCCTCCCCCAGGCTATAGGAAGGGTCGGGCAGCCAACCTGCTTACCTCTGAGTTAGGGACCGGACTCCTTTAGGGGTCACTCCATGGCCCCCATAAAGTCTCGTCTACTCACACCTTAATGGTCTAGACTAAGGCTTGCTGTCCAGTAAGTGGCCACACGAGTCACATGTGGCTAGTGAAATGGGACCAGTCCAAAGCAGGTGTTGAAAACATCACACGAGATTTTGAAGACAGGAACGTAAGATATCTCATTATGACTTTTCTTATGTCAATTTGAAATGAGAGTCTGGATATACTGGGTTAAATACAATGTATTCTTAAAATTAATTTCACCTGCTTCTTTTTGCTTTCTTTTTTATTAAGAGATAATGGACACATAACATTTTGTTCGTTTTAGGTGTATCTTTTTACTTTCTTAACGTGGCTACCAGAATGCTTAAAATTTCACATGCATCTTGCATTATATTTCTACTGAACAGCAGTATAAATTCTCTCGGCTTCAGAGAACTCTTAAGGGAATGAACAAAATCGCCCAGCATCTCTGATAGGGATCAGAGAATGATCTGGCATTTGCCATACTGACTTGTGGTTGAGGCGAGCGAGCTATGGTCCCCAGGACAGACCTGGTCCTGATTACAAAACCTGATCCTGTAAACAGACTTCTACAGGAAACCATGCACGTTCATCCAGCAATGGTGGAAGAAATGAGTTGAAATAAGTTGGCTTAAAAGTCTAAGACACTCACTACGGCCAACCCGGCTGCCCAAGAAGCAGCCCCACTGTGAGGGAAGAGGCCTGCAGACTGCGGTGCTCTCCTCACCCCCACCTTCCCCCCAGCGGGTCACCAAGTGCCGGCGGCCTCTCCTGTGTCCCCAGGTTACTGCCCCACCTGGCCCCCAGCACCTCTGCCCAGGCTCGCGATGTCCGGCCCGCCCCCCGGCCCCGACCGGTGGGTCTCAGCCTCCAGCACTGACCTTCCGAATGCTGAGCCCTCCCTGTGCTCTCTGCCAGCCTCCCTAGGCTCACCCGAACTCGGACACCCCTGCAGAAGCCTGACGCTCCCCGCCTCCTGGAGGGGCCCTGCAGGACGCTGCCCGCAGGAGGACGGCGAGGTCCCACGTGGTCAGCTGCCTCAGCAGCTGCCCCGCGGGCGGCCACCTGGACACACGCTCTGTCTCCCTCGGTGTGGCTGCCTCTGAGGAGAGGTGCCGCATGCACTGATTTGCTCTGTCCAGCATCGATGAGCCTTAGCAAGCTCATCGATACTGCAAGGCCCGGGGAAATCTGTCAGCCGGCCAGCACTCACCGGTTGAGTTCGTGGACCATGGACGTCTCTCGGTGGCCCCTCATCACCATCTGCTGCTCCTTCAGCTGCTTTGCAACCTGCGTGATGCCCATCAAGGACAACGTTCAAGTTCAGGCGTGGAGTCGAGGGCCAGGTAGTTCACGGTGGTACCAGCCACAGACTCCCCTCCCCAGCACCCTAACGACAGTGGTGAAGGTAGCTTTAAAACTGCCACAAAGATGTCAGATGAGAAAGTCTAGTTTTAGTTTGGCTGCAGCTTCGCAGGCGAGCATGGATTCATTTACCCTGGGCTCCGTCCACGGCCACGAATGCTCTGGAACCAGCCCTAATGAGGACAAAGCGCTGCGTGCGTTCACAGGCCACCATCCCGGGAGGGGGGACAGGCCGAAAGCCCTGATGCCACTTGCAGGAGGGAAACGCCGGTCCCCGGCTGCGCCCCCCCGGAAGCTGTCTGTCGCACTCACGTCTTTGGCAGAGGAGCCCGAGACCTCGATCCACGTCTTGGAGAAGAAGGCGCAGGAGCCCAGCATGAACACGACGTACACGACGGCGTGGACGGGGTCTTCCAGGACGGAGCCGAAAGACTCGGGAGGAGACAGGTAGTAGCAGAGGCCGCCGACGGGATAGGCGCGTGCCGGGCCGCCGGAGGAAGTGTCCTGGGAGGGTTCGCGAGAGCCCGTGAGTGCCGTTCCCCACCTCAGCCGCAGGCAGACGCTCCTCAGCAGGGGGGAAGGAACGGCTTTGCCCAAGAGCCCACAGTGCAGCTTCTCACCGAAAAGAAACTTTCACGTGAGCTTGTAATGGGCACAATTCGAAAGCGTCTCCGGGTGGGACATCTGGCTTGTGAAGCCGCTGTACTTACCGACCAGGTGCCCAGCAGGCTGACCAGCAGGTTGCCACTGAAGCGGGCGGACAGCATCTGGGAGATGACGTAGAGGTTGGATACGAGGGCGGACTGCAGGATGATGGGGATGTTGGAGGTATAGAAGAGCTTGATGGGATAGGTGTTGTACTGGCCTCGGTAGCGCGCCGACTTGATGGGCAGGTCCACGCGGAAGCCCTGAGAAGCCAGCAGAGCCAAACGCCCTCACTGCCTCGCTCCAGCCACGTGCCAGGCGTGCCCCCAGGGAGCTGCCCCGAGCGGCGGTGCCCAGGGCCCCACACCCCCTCCCCAGCCAGCACTGCACTTGGGGGCACACTGACAGGAGGGTCCCGACAGGCTGGCTTAAAATGCCCCTGAGCACAGCACAGTGTTTCTGTCAAAGACAAACAACGTCCACCACGTGACAGCCACCTCTACAGGGAATGCGCCGGAAGTTCCGACGGGCGCTCCAGCGCCTTCCCCGTGCCCCGACCCCGTGCCCCGACCCCGTGCCCTGACCGAGGCCACACAGGGCCTCCACGCCCCGGCCTCGCAGCCAGCACGGCCCCCTTCAGGCTGTTCTCTGTCATTACAGAAAACCTAGGCTCTCCTACTTCCCCACGAACATAACTGCTCCCTCTGAAACCCCTGGAGGATAGAAACGGTTTCCTTTATGAACGTTTGCAGTCTCCCAGTGCCTAGAACAGAGTTCAGAAAATAGAACATTTAAAATAAAATCTTCACGATCCGACCCCAAGCCCGGGAGGAGTTAGCCTGTCATTCACCAGGCATCGGACTAACAGTCTTGGCTGAAGGAACAGATGTGTTCGGTCCTCAGCACGTGGTGGTATAAATACCTCTTCACAAGCATTAAACTGCTTTCTCAACTGCTTTCCCTTCTTTTCTTTTCAATAAATGTCAGGATACAAAGTGGCTGATTAGAGAATACAAAGACCAATCCAACTACAGAAAAGCAACGGGCAGTTCAGGTCTCTTATTCAGAAGCAAGTTACACAGACTCACAACGTGAAAGGTAAGAGGTCTCAGGAGGATGAGGATACTGCCTAAAAGCACCTACAAACTTTGGGCAAGACAGCAGTGAGGTCTTAGGCTTTGATTACTTTTCACTTCTCTTGAGCTATAAGACCTTGAAAAAAAATCTTCTCTATTTGCTGACAGTCCCACAACCCAAAGGAACACGGTTTCAGAAACGTTATATCTGCCTCAACTGTGTTAGTTCAGGCAAGTGCCCGTGATGCCATGGAACCTGCTCCTTCAAATGCCATTTCATCATTTCAGTGCGATACGGTGGGTCACACTACCCCTGGGGTGTGGACGTGGGACACGCACACCAAGGCCTCCTGAACCTTAAATGCAGATGTCAAAACTCCCCAGGGCTGGATCTGAACGCACCTGGAAGTAGATGACCACTGCAAAGACAAAGATGGTGGCGATCAGATTCATGAGGTTGGGGAGATTCTGGCGGTAGAACGCCTCGCGAAGGGCTCGGACCTTGTCTGTGCGTGTGGCCAGCAGGTGGAACAGTGCAATGATGGCACCCTCAAACTCCATTCCTGTTACAGGAGAAGGTAAAGGAACAAGCAACTCAATTTGGCTCTAAGCTTCCTAGTGGCCAAAACCGAGAGGAGAAGGAATTAGTCCTGTGACTCACAGTGCCTGCTCCTATAAGCACAGGGACACAGTGAGGGCTCTCAGCCCTCGTTTGTTTCTTCTGTAGAGATTTCAACCTGCAGAAATAGGCTATGCTGCCTCTTTGAGTTAACTGATCTTATTTTTTTGGCTTGTGAGTCAGTGGCCACCAGACGTGTGGAACAATCAACTGCAAAGTCCAAACAGCAGGGTCTGCTCACCTCCAGCCGAAGGGGTCCTGCCTGAGGAGGGGCTCAGAGCTGCCTAACCCACGTCCCTGGGGACTCCAGGGCAGCACAGCGCCCCCCAGCTCTGGGGTGCTGGCTGCCCCGACAAGGCGGGCTTGGGCTCTCTGCTCCTCACATCGACGGCCAAGCAGAAAGGACAACACGTGCGCCTACCACACGGCCGATCTCTAGCGGAGTTCACGCCCTACCACAAGAGGGTGCCCAGGGATGCAGGCCAGCAACAGAGCCAGGAAAACACGGCTAGGAAGTGGAGCGAGCCCGACAGAGGCCCAAGGAAAAGAGCAAGAACGGCCTTCTGTGGTCTGGGGACCTATTTTTAGTCTCACTAATGAGATTATGTGGTCTCTGCAGGTCAGGGACTCTGCTTCCAGCATTCACTTCAAAGAAAAGCCAAATGTGCATGAATATTTATTTCTCACGGGACTCTCTTGAGTGAATAACATATTTAGTGATGAAAAAAGCTGATTTTCCTTTCCTAATAAGTCATACTTCCCTGAATGTTTAGAACTTCTCATTAAAAACATCCTCTGTAACAAGATTTCCTTGGCACTTGTTGTGGCCATTAAGATAGAATACTCACATTCGCCAAGCATCTACTGTGAGCCAGGCATCACACAATTTCATGTTATCTCTCATTGAATCCTGGCAACCAAGGGCACAGCCAGCATCTGAACCTAGCTCATGAGCACCAATGTTCCTGCCTCTTTTACAAAGTTGCCCTTTGCGTGACCAAGTGTTTTGGTTCAGTGATTTCATTTTTAGAAACTTATTCACTGAGAGAAACTGTCAAAACATGTAAAGATGAACGTATGAGGATGTTCACCATCTCACTGCTGTAATAACAGCAAAGGCTGGAAACAACCTAGACGTCCACCAGAGGCAGGCTTGTTGAAAGAACCTGCTTCATCTTTGCAGTGAAATCCACGCTGTGCTCAGAAAAATGAGGCAGGATAACGTACTCTGGCAGGGCGAAAGTCTACGACGTACTCTTAAGGTGAAAAATGCAAGTTACGTATCATCATGAGCATAAACCTGTGTTTTAAAACACATTACAGACGCACGGAGAAAAATCAGAAGAGATGTACTGATGGAACCCCGTCCCCAGGGTCTCACCTCGGCCGGTGTTGACAGTGGTGGGGCTGAACGCCTTCCACACGATGGTCTCGCAGATGTTTGTGGCAATGAAGAGAGAGATCCCAGAGCCCAGGCCGTACCCCTTTTGCAGAAGTTCATCCAAAAGCAGGACAATTAGGCCAGCAACAAAGAGCTGTGAATGTTAAAAAACAGAGGTAATGAAACGCAGAGACTGCACTGCTGCTCCCCACGGCGTGGTGCTGTCCCTCCTAAGGAACTGGTTTCTCTGCCGAGGGACCTGAAGGCTGAGGGGACCCTGGCTGGTGGAGGCTCCTCTGTGAATTCAGAAGGGCAAACACAGGGCTCGGGCTTCTTCCCAGGAAGAGTTCCTTTTATGCTCGATTCAGATCAGTTGTTTGGCAAGTGTGGGTGTGAGGGCGCCTCAGGAGGGGGTGCCGGCCTAACCTTACCTGTATGGTGATCAACAGGCAGATCCCAGCACCCATTTCAGAAGGGTCTCCGTACATCCCTGTCATCACATACACGATGGACTGGCCGATGGTAATGATCATGCCAAACACTAGAAATGAGAAGAAAACTGTTCTCAGGGTGGGGCCACCCACGGTGGTAGAGGAAACACCTACCAGGCACCAGCTCCGTGCCGGGCACTGCGGGAACAAAGGTGAAGACGACTGACCCTGCCTCCAAGGGGCTCGTCCAGGAAACACTCAACCACCGCACGGTCAGAGTGATAATAATACACAATAACTGAAGCGGCTGCAACAAAAGCGCGTGAGCTCTTTAATTCCACCTCCTCCTAAATTCACTTCCCTTCGGTGATGGGAGGAGGGA
>NW_006792080.1:1379212-1384886 GCF_000442215.2 Lipotes vexillifer | reverse complement strand
GGAAAGAGTCGAAGCATGACGGACCTGCTTCTTATGACAGCCGTTGAAGACAACACTCAGAGGCACCCCAACCTGCAGCCCCCATGCTCAGGTCATCAGGTAGCTCGGATTCTGGGAGAACCACTCACCCAGGCCACTCGACAGGCTTGTGCTTCAGGTCTGAGTCCAGGGCACAGAACACTAACTGGGATAAAGTAATCCTTTCCCAGTTTGTTTAACGTGTTAATTAAGGAAAGAACTCACAGTGCCACCAAATCACTTAGCCCACTTCTCCTGCCACAAAGCTCTCCTAAGGGAGGTTCTCTTTTTAGTAGATGGTCTTGTATCCTGTATCATTCAGTACACTTCATTGTGATGCACAATGGAATCGACTCATTTTTACCGAGTCCACGATGCTAGATAGATCTCTTAGTATGGGACTGGGCTTCAATTTCAGCTTTTCTGCTTAGTTTGCCAAAAAAATAAAATTTTACTCCAAAGTGCCTGTCAAATATAGTCCCTATTTGACTTCTTAAGAAGTGCTCAATAAGACTGAATTCTTAAGGCAGAAAAAACAGCAGAGAAGAGCTAAAAAAATTGTCCAAGACCAAAGAGGAAACAGCTGATTTTTACTTCTGACAAATAACACACATATATATTTTAAAATCCTGATTTGTGTCTGAAACTGACAAGTTTAAATTCGATTACTCTTTCTTACTCAGCTCTTTAACCCACTAACTTAAGATGTGTAAAACATGCTGGTATGGAAGAAAATATGACTGGGTAGGAAACTGCAAATATCATTTCCTAATTAACATACGTCAGTTCCCAGTCAGGCTGAACTGGGTGAATTCTGATGACTGGTCGTTGTTACCAGTGCCGCTTATTATTTACTACTGTGCAAGTATCATTATTATCCCCATTTTTATAGATGAAGAAACTGGGACATAAGAACTGTCATCTAACTTTGCCCCAAAGTCACAGAGCTGGTAATTGGCAGAGCTAAGTTGAGAGGACCATCCTTCCCCTAAGGTGAATCCTTTTAAACTCCCAGAAAAAAGAAATACAACCCTTGCCAAGTAACTACTACATGCCAGGCACTCAATGATGTTTTACACACATTATTCAAATGAATTCTTCCAACAGCTATGAAGGAGACATTATCTCCTTCTAAGTGCTAAGGAAACTGTGGCGGCAGAAGGCGACCTCCCTGGACCACGCAGCCTCGGGGCACGACACCCGTCCCCTGCCTTGTCCAGCCGCCCCAGCTGTGTTGCAGCTCTCTGGCTAACACAGGCCACGGAGCCAGGCCAGGCAGGGCTGGAGGGCCACGGAGGTTACGACGACACCCTCCCCCGAAAACCAAAAGGACTTCTGATGCCCCAAACTTTGCAGCAAATTCAAATTCTTAACTACAGACATCTGAACATCATTCAAAATCTCACTTACACTTTTGGGCTCCGTTGAACAGGGCTCGGTCTTTTGGCGTATCACCAACTTCAATTATTTTGGCACCAGCCAAGAGCTGCATGATGAGGCCGGAGGTGACAATAGGAGAGATACCCAGCTCCATCAATGTGCCTTAAGGAAAGGGGGAGGCAAAGTGCAACCGAAGTTAGCATGGAGAAGCAAGACATTATTAAGAAAATGAATGAGCAAAACTGGACCGTGTGCCCCTGATATAAACCCAGTGTGTTTCAGTTTGCCAGCACTATTTAATTCAGAGAATAACCCCCAAATATCAGCAATCAGAGGGTAATTCAATTCATTCTGTTCAGCCTGCCAGGTAACATCTTATTCTGTTTAGGGAATCACATGGCATTTAAACTGATCGCCGCATTTAAATTCGCCGTAAACAGATTCATGCTGGTTGTACAGAGATAAGAAAGGTTCGTCTCTTCATCAGTTAATAAAAAAGGATAACATTCAAATAATTTCCAGAGTCTGGAAAGGAGGCCAGTACAATTCTATCTAGTTGTGAATAAGCCTCTATTTCCATTATGCTAAAATGGGCTATACTTCCAACTGATTTGGAACTTAATTTGAAACGTATTTTAAAAATGAGTTAATCAAAAGCAGTTATCAGCATAAGCATTCAAAATCCCGCCTCACCCCAAGTAGGTAACTGGTTAAGAGTATACAATACACTGTTATATATTTATTTTTTTGGACATATATATGTAACCTGTAGATATGGAAAAGATGCAGCTGAGAAACAAATTACATATTCTAAAGAATGTTATCAAAACAGGAGACAGATAGGTAGAAATGTCATCATTTCAGCTGTTTAAAAAGCATTCTAGTTTTTCCATGTTTTAAGAAATTCTCTATGATGTAGACTTATCTTGCTGTTACAGGTTTTATACTGCATTCAGAGCAATTCTGAATAGGACGACGTGCCTAGGTGCTGAAGCTGGCATTTACTAAGGCTGTGTTTCAGCACAGCACGCTCTGAACCCTTTGTAAAGCCAAGGCCTGTACTTTAACTGAAGGAGGCCAGTGAAGCCCGCACAGTACAGGGGATGCAGAGGGCCAGTCCTACCTCTGTTAGAGGCGAGGATCACTCTCATCCAATAGAAAGGGTCGGCTGAGTCTGAAGACATGATTCCAAACAGAGGGATCTGGAAACAAGCAGAGAGCAGCCCGCACACTTGTCTCCGGCCCCTCACACCCCAACCCCGACACTAGAACACCAAATGCGTGCTCACCTGGCAGCACACCAAGAAGATGAAGAGGGTGATGGCGGTCCACAGCACTTTCTCCTTAAACTGAATCTACAGAAGAACAGAGCCAATTAAGGCAACAAGTTATCTTCATAAGTAAATTAACAGAAACAGCCTCTGATCAGACCCCTTTCTCTGCTCACCAGTGGAGCCCTGAACACTCCAAACCATGCACCAAGCGTAAGTACACGTATCGCGTGCTTTCTACACACAAGGCACAGATGCAAAGACCTTCATGTGCATCATCTCATTTAATCCTCACAGCACTGTAACATTATCTTCTTATCTTCCAACAAGAAAACTGAATCTTAGAAAAGCTAAGTACTTTGTCCCAAATCCCACAGCTGTAATGGGTTTGACTCCAAAGCCTGTGCTCTTAACCATCAGCATGAACAGTTTAGATCAAAGAATGTTGCAATAGAAAGGGATTCCCAAATCACACCCCGCTTTACAACACATGAGCAATGACTGCTCATTTGAAAAGGTTTTGTAACTGACAAAATCTTGTTATTCTGGAGTCAATTAATTTGCAATCTGTGATTGTTTCTTTGTGTATTCTCCATGAATTTAGAGTAAAAGAATAAACACTGGGAGAGTGAAAGAGAGCTGCATGTTCAACCTACTCACTAACTACTAGTAGCATCTGTTTAACTTTAGGATATGTGACTATTCAGAGTCATCTTATGGATGACCAATAAGCATCATTAGGAAGTTGAGACCGCCTGCCCAAGGCTCCTCTGCTCTAAAACCTAAGTGTCTTCACTAGCACCTGCTGCCTGCACAGCAAGAATGGCTTTAAAGGGCTTAAAAAATCACACAGCAATTATTGTGTGGACTAAGGATCTTAACATGGAAATACCTTGTGAGCGACGGTACTAAATGGACAAAATCGTGTTCTTAAAAAACACTATTTTAAGCTGCAGTCTGAATGAGCATGGAGTCGAAGTCCTGGCTCTCTGGTCAGCATGGGGCCGCAGTGCCTCCGTGTTGACCACTGTAGACAGGCCTCAACAAGACAAGCACACAAAGGCGCAGATACTCCACGCGAAGTTGGGGTGAATTCACAGAACTCGTCCTCTGGTCATCTGATCCCACCAAGAAATCAGGAGGCCAAGGAGGGCAACACCACGTCAGGCTGACCAGTAACACAACAAACTTGTATGGAAATGACTCTTTATGGGAAAAGAGTGGACAATTTTTACAAGACCCCTCATTTTTAAATAACCGAGTCTCCTCTTCTGGATGCAGCCAAATTCAACAGCAAAACATCCAAAACTGTTTATCCAAGTCTTGTCACTCCACCTCTTAACAGCCCGCCATCCACCCCCATCTCCTAGGCCAGTCCCATAGTTCACTCTCGAAGGCAGAAGCCCCTCCACCGCTCTCACCCTCTACCCTACCCCAGAGCAGTTTTCTAATCTGTCCGGCTCCTAGGGCTCCCACTGCTCCCCACCCATCCTTTCCATTCTATCAACAGTGAAGCACATCTAACACCCCCCGCCCCACCTCAACTGGTTTTCTCTGCCTTAGCGCACACTATATTTCTTACCCTAGAATTCCTTTCCCTTCCTTCAAGGACACTTCTATTCCTCCTTCAAGGCCGCCATCAGACATCATGTCTTCCAGGGTTAATCCCTTCTGGAGCCACTGCTGTACCCTGCACATACTGCCACTGCTTCATGCACCACACTCAGTTACAAGACCAAGGTCACACAGCTATCAAGAGGCTGTGTGAAGGGTGGGTGGGTCCCAGGTGCGCCTGCCTCCAGAGCCCCGCCATTTCTACCACACTGAGGGCACACACACACACAACTTTGCATATTAGCCCATCAAAGGCAGCACGTATGTGGGGCACATGCAAAGAACGTGAGGACAGGAACATAGTCCTATTAATTCTCTGTAAGAACCCAATGAAACTTTTCTTCCTGGTTTCATAGATTTACTTACACTGGCAACACTGTCTCGGCCTGAAGCTGTGCAGCAGCGGAAATTCTGATAAAGATTCAACACAGCTCTACATCTCTACCTTTCCATGTTTTAATGCACCTGCTGTAAAAGCAGGGGTCACAAAATGCCCTTATTCTCAGCAAGGTGACGGCCCACGGAAAAGGCACAAACTCGACCGTACAGAGTAAAGTGACTGCTTTTAGCTCCTGGTAGCAGCTGGATCCAAAAAGCATCTCCTAGAAGAAAGACCCGCCCACGATCAGCTTCTGCGGAAGCTGCAGCGGGAAGGGGGCGCCCAACCTGAGTACCTGATGCTCTCGAGGCGTTACTCACTCAGGCCGGGATCCACCTCGGGACAGAGCAAACCCGAGGCACTGCCCGCCCGAGTAACTTCCACGGAGGATGCTCCAATCGAAGCTCGGCGGCTCGGTGGAGGCTCCCACCAAGCAGGCCACCCGGACCACTCTCGGGGGAAGGAGGCGTCCACTCGGCGTGTTGGGGCCACTTTAAGGGCAGTTTCCCCAAGCCTTCCCCGGACTCACCTTCCGCTCCGGCTTCTGAATTTCGGGCAGGATGACACAGAAGGGCTTGATGACTTCCAGAAACTTGACTTTGGGGGGAAGAGACAAGAGTAAGGTTAGGGCTGGAGGACGCCGCGCCGCCCCGGGAAGCCGTCCGCGGGGCCAGTGGGGCAGGGGCGCGGGCCGGGTGGGCTTCACGGCCGGAGGAGCGAGGTCCCGCCCGCGCCGGCCGCGCCCGGGCTGCCCCGAGGGACTCACTCGCCATGGCGGCGACTGTTCGGCTCCGGGTCGGGCTCCAGCTCCGGCTCCGCTACGCTCCGACCGCGGCTCCGAGGCCGCCCGTCCTGCTCTGGAGCGCCGCGCCTCGCCGAGAGACACGTCAGTGCTAGCGCCCCGGCGGCCGCTTCCGCTTCCGCTTCCTGCCACGCGCTTCAGCCGCGCGCGCCGCCCACGCCTAGACCACAACTCCCGGCCTGCAGCGGGGCCGCGCGGCCTGTCGGAGGG
>NW_006792080.1:1358829-1379202 GCF_000442215.2 Lipotes vexillifer | reverse complement strand
GGAGGGAGGGGCGGAGGGGCGGGGCGGGAGGGGCGCGGGGCACGCCGGGACGGGGTTATGCGCCTGCGCAGACTGAGCCGCGAGCGCGGGGCGGGGAAGCTGTGCGGGACTCCGGCTTCAGCCAGTTCCTTTCACGGCACCGGTAACTTGTTGCGCTGGTGTAGACAGTGAGCGCCTTGGGGCCAGCCTGTCCCGGCGCCACCTCGGTGCCCGGCGCCCAGCAGGTGCGCGACGGCGGGGTCGACGGACACCCCTTTATGGGGTCCTTGAGCGAACCTGGGGCCGGTCGGGGCGCGGGCCCCGCCGACAGGGGGAGGGAATGAGGTCGTGATCAGAAGGCCCGGGAAGTCCAGGGAGGCCTCCCGGAGGTGACGTCCCGGGGGAGGAACTGTTGCGAGCACGGCAGGCGCTGTGCCTTCCCGAGATCTCTGGGGAGAGGATTCCTGCTTGGCTGGAGCCGGGGCTGTGTGAAGGGGAGGGATAAGACTTAAGTTTCTAGGGGCCGGTGGGTGGGGCGAGGGGTGCCAGACGGGGCTTTTGAAGTTTATTTCCGAGGCACGTGTGATCACGGGTGGCACGTGATAGGTAATCTAAGGGAAGACACCTCGTGCTGTCAGCATCTAGAGGAGGTGGGCGCCGCTGCCTGGGGTTAGGGGAGGTTCGTGGAGCGCAGTCTGGAGCTGTACCAGTCGGAGTTGGAGATGCCGATGTGGCTAGATGCTTTGTGCAGTATTAATTTAGGGATTGCTGTTTCTGTTTTTCCTTTCCCTCCTATTTCTAGCAGGTAGCCAGGATTTGTAAATCTTTGCCTCAGGAATTTTTCTAAGACGGGAAGTCCTTTTGTGAAAACCTATCCTATGGGTGGAAAATTCAAATGACTGCAGGAGGCGGGCAGGAACTTCAGTGAAGTGACCCAGGTGTGGCATCGCTTGATATGCATTCCTCACATTAAAAAAAAGTAAGCACGACTACTGTCATAGGGCTGCTTCTGAGATGCAGCCCCATCTTGCCATCCAGGACCCGTTCTTAATCTCTTACGGAGTTTTGACCGGAAGCTGAAACTGGCAGCCCTTGGACTCAATTCAGCAGGTAGATCAGAGCTGATGTTTAGCCCATATGCACCCTGCACGATACTGATGGTGAAAATATTGAAATGCTTCATGGTAAATAGTATCATAGTAACTGTGCAGTCACAATTAGCTAATGTAAATTTTCATATAAACTCGGGTTTGTACTGACAGTTTCAGGACGTTAGTACCATAGAAAAAGGGCCTTCTGTTGTAGCCACATCTGAGGAACATCTTGTGTCACTGAAGCGACGGTGGCTAAGTTGCATGTGTTAACAAAACAGATTGCTTTAGGAGAATCACTAAAAATAACTTTGTTAGCATAGTGTAATTCTTTTGAATTACAGTAGCAGGCGTGCAGTGTATTTATACTTATACACTTAAGATTTTATTATAAATATTAAGAACAAATACTAAAGTGAAGAGGCAACAAAATCTGGATAAATTTTTAATAGTTTCATATATAACAAATGTGAGTCTTGTTAATCTGCAGCACAAAAAAGGAATTACAGTAGTAGTGACTCCCAGCCTGGAACTTGTTTTGATAGTGTGCAAGAATCTGCACAAAATAAAACTTGTATTAAATACATTTTATTACATAAAATCTGTATTTCTGGAGTGAAAAATGACAATTTTTTTCAACCAGGGATTTGTGTTAGTGCTAATGACAAATTTTGGCTGCAAATAGTGCTCAAAAGTTATGTGTTAAAAGATCAAAGTGCTGGGCTTCCCTGGTGGCGCAGTGGTTGAGAGTCCACCTGCTGATGCAGGGGACGCGGTTCGTGCCCCGGTCCGGGAAGATCCCACATGCTGCGGAGCGGCTGGGCCCGTGAGCCATGGCCGCTGAGCCTGCGCGTCCGGAGCCTGTGCTCCGCAACGGGAGAGGCCACATCAGTGAGAGGCCCGCGTACCGCAAAAAAAAAAAAAAAAAAAGATCGAAGTGCTAAACATGTATATTTCATCAGGATGCTGTAAAAACGTATGGTTCAAGTGAAAAAAAAAATTGTGGTCATTAATGAGGAAGAAATTTAAAATATCAGTTTCATATATTAAACATTTGGAAACTTAAAACTTCCAAAATGTCATCGTAGTGAGGATAAAGCAGTCAGAAAGACACAGAGGAACTGTCGAAATTTTTAGCACTGTATAATTGAGCATTTCCATGAAAATATTTAATAGAACTTCTAAAGGAATTGTATTGATATGGGGGTGGGTACTATGGACTAACTTGTTACAAAACAGATGTATCTAATGAGAAAACTTTTTGGAAAACAAAGCAGTGCATTTTATTTTTATTTTTTTCTTTTTTTTTCTTGCGTTATGCGGGCCTCTCACTGTTGTGGCCTCTCCCATTTGCGGAGCACAGGCTCCGGACGCGCAGGCTCAGCGGCCATGGCTCACGGGCCCAGCCGCTCCGCGGCATGTGGGATCTTCCCGAAACGGGGCACGAACCCGCGTCTCCTGCAACGGCAGGCGGACTCTCAAGCACAAAGCAGTGCATTTTAAATCATCTTCAAGGAAGTTTCATTTGCTTCACATAAAAGTGTTTTAATAATTTGCTTAAAATACAAATTTCAATATTTTGAAGATAATGGTTTTTGTTGATCTTATGACACGGGGAGCTGCATTTAATACAGTGTATTGAGCTTTGTTGGTGGGAAAAATATATATATACAATGGAAAGATACTTTTGTAAAAATATCATTGCAATATTTTACAACTTTGAAAAGGTCATTGGATTTTGTACAAAAAGTGCCAGTGTAATAATGGTAGGAAGAGTCTGGAGTTTCAGCCAAAAGTTTAGAAAAAAATTTGGATATTTTAATTTGTCACTAAGTGATCAAATTTAATTTTGGATAAAGCAATACAAGGTTTAAGTTAAGTAATTCTGTTTTTCTCAATAAATTGTGTTTCTTACCATGCATCAAATAAATATCAGAAAGAACTGCAAATTGAGTGCTGGAAATTACACCTTGACGGACAGCTTGAAGCGCGAGGGCAGCAGAAGCACTTTGGAAACAGTAAGTTCTGTGTGTTCACTGTGATCGAAGCTGAAGTGCAGCGTTAGCCATTGAAGAATATAACTTGAGTGTTCGTTGGCTTTAATAAAAGATGCTTTAATGGAAATATCAATATTTTAGCTTTATGAGGAAAATGTCATAATTATTAGAGCTGACATTATTTCAGTGGACTCTGGAATGATTGAACATTATCTGTAACGTAATGTTCAATCGTAGTGTAATGACTGAACGATACTTGTAAATTACTGCAGTCTGGTTAGGCTTCTATAACAGAACACCACAGACTGGGTGATATCTAAACAACAGAAATTTATTTCTCGTAGTTCTGGAGGCTGGGAGGTCAGGGCGCTAGCACACCTGGGTTGTGGTGAGAGCCCCCTTGCACATTGCAGACTGCTGACCCCTCGTGGCAGACAGCAGAGCAGAGGAAGCAAGCTCTCTTGGGACTCTTACAAGGGCTCTAAATCCTCATGACTTCCACCCTTATAACCTCATCTAACCCTAATGACCTCCCAAAGGCCCTACCTCCTAAAATCATCACATTGTGGGGGTAGGGGGGTAAGGCTTTAACGTGAATTTTGGAGAGGTTTGCATAACATAAACAAGTAAAGGAAACTTTGAAACAGAAGATACAGATATGAAAAGAAAATAGGCACGCTGAAACAAAATGAAGCATCAATTCCAAGAGAAAAACTATTGGGTTGTCTAATCAGTGATACAAAAAGGGTTTTGATGGAAAAATGAATGAACTTTTCAATGGAATCCTGAGATTTGCCTAACTGGTTTGTGAAGCTCCATGGATTGAGGTTGAATACAGTAGCAAATGCAAGAAGTGATTTTTGTGACTTAGTTATAATAGAAATATTGAATACATAAAGGTCTCAGACTGTTTGACTTGCCTGGAGGTTCTCTGGAAGACCCCACTTGCAAAGCTGTCTTTATTTGACCTGACTTGGAGCTCAGAGTTCATCCAGTGCAAAAAGTCTTCTCCCCAGGGCATTTCTCAAACACACGTCGAGGCAGTTGTTTAACTTCACAGCTGCCTGAGGCGGTGAATAATGCTTAGGACAAACAACAGGCTAGCCAGAAAGCTGAAAGGGAAACACTGGAGAATGGGCATCCAGGGCAGCCTTGAGAAGCTCCAGAACATCCTGCTCTTCTAGAAGGCCACACGCACAGGTAGAGGAGTCACGTGCCTAGGGCTGTGACACGCTCGGGAAAGCCCTGGGAAGGCCCTGAGCTCTCATCGGGCCAGCCTCCAGGCTCCCCACAGCAGGAAGTGAAGGCTTAGGCAGAGTTGTCCAGTGCTGGGCCCCTCAGCACACACTGGGAGACTTGCTGGGCCCAGGGTCTTAGGAAATGCCTGCCTAATCACTAGCTGACCACTGAGCTATCTCTGCAGAGACTTCAGTGGCCACATGTGCCTCTACAGAATTAGTTCAGACAAATCATGAAACGAACAGCAACAAAAATAAAAAGACACCTCGGGGAGGGGAGAGAATCTGATTTCCAGAGTTGTTACATTATATTGCTTAGAATACCCAGTTTTCAACAAAATATTATGAAACATACAAAAAAAGAAAAAGAAAAGAGAATATGGTCCATACACAGGAAACAAAAGCAATCCATAGAAACTGTTCCTAAGGATGTGCAGACGTTGGACTTACTAGACAGAGACTTTAAGTCAGCTGTTTTAAATAAGCACAGAGTTAAAGCATGTCTAGAGAATTAAAGTGTGAGAACACTGTCTCACCAAATGGAGAATATCAATAAAGATAAATTATAAACATGGGAATTTGGGAGTAAAAAAATATAATGAGTGGAAAATTCACTAGAGCGCTCAATAGCAGGTTTCACTAGGCAGGGGGAAAGAATCAGACCTTCAGGATCAATTGAGTTTACCTAGAGGAAAAGAAAAGAGAGCAAACTAAACCCAGAGCAAACTAAACCCAAAGCAAACAATTGCTAGCATTGGTGAGCGTGAGACCTACAAAAGGGGCTCGGTTTGGTGCAATAGATATCTTTCGTGAAGGGGATCATGAGGTGTATTTTATATACACTTAGATTCCCATTATCCCAATAATGGGATATGGGCTAAACTCTGGGCTCTAGAACGTTCTGCTGGGATGTCTATTATTGGTAGCAGTTATATTGCAAACAGTCCTTCGAGTTGTGTGCAGTTACCTTCTTTGTCCTCTGTAAGACCTTCATTCCTTCCTAAGAAACCACATTTAAAGTCCAAATGGGTTCAATCTGATTTATATAAAAGCAAATCATTACTAACAGATTATTCACTGCACTTTACTGTAATCTAGTCACGTACATAATTTTGTTTTTTACAACATGACAGTTAAATCCTGTTGGTCTAGAAATATACTTACTAGAAAATATTCTTCCATGTTGAGGAATAGATGAAGTGTTTCTTCAGGAGTGACGTATACTTCCAAAGCTCTTTTGATGAACCCGGCGCCAACTTGTATGCGTCTTCTCGGGGTTCAGCTTGGATGGACAAAGAAGCTAGATGGCGGACATGACCAACAGAACAGTCAATGAACATCGACTAAGACAGCAGTTAAAAACAGTATCACCGGTAGGGGTTGAGGGTAGCAGTTAAGGTGGCAGATTCAGGCCCAGTTCTCAATTAAGCTCATGAAATGCAAGATTTGGTTGAGCAATTAAACTGCGGGACGGATGGAGATGCTGCTGAGCCTTGGGCCACCTAGAACCAGAGGCCAAGAGCCACTGTTCCTCACCATTGTATGTTTCTGCTCATAAACTTCATTCTTTCCTATTGCATTGTCTTCCTTCGTAAAACAGGAAAAATGGATGTCCATAACTTAGGAGTTTAAAGTCTTCCTGTGGGGCTCACAAGTGCAAATGCTTTCTGGGGTCAGGGGAGTACCGTAATTGAGTGAAGGAAGCTGGGTATGCAGTGCGGGGTGGGGGGGCCCCATGGCAAACTGAATCCCAAATTCAGCCTTTGGATTTTTCCAAAGAGGCCTGGCATCTGTGTTCAGGTTTCCAGCCTGCATCTCCTCAAGACAGACCCGCCTAGGAGAGTGGGAGTGCACCCGAAAGCCTGCGCCAGCTCGTGGTCTTGAAGTGTCTTCTCAGCCACAGTGGCCGCTGGGCGCAGAGCGAGGCCGGAGGACGTCAGGTGTAGCCAGGCTTTAGGTCTCACCAGCAATGAGGCAGAAGGAGAGGGTGCAGCGATGTTTTCTCGCTGGTAGGAAGATGGGGGCGATTCCCTCCTTCTGATTAGAAAATACCTCGGCATTACAGAACATGAGAAGATACGTAAATGTACAGACAAGTGCTGGAAAAGCTCCGTAATCTCCTATCTGGAGAGAGTGTTGGTCGGTTTCCTTTGTCTTTTGTTCCTTACCTACTTTTAATATAACTGTGACCACGTATCATTTTGTATATTGCTTTTATATCTTATCATTTTGGATTTTGAAATATTTTAATATTTAAATAAGTATTCTAGGTATTATTATGTATTGTTTTCCTACTGTCTAACATTTTTTTCCCTAAACCTCATTTTAATGTATTCATGGGAGGTACATCCAGGGAGGCACCACGGTGTTCTGTAACGATTTCCCTGAAGTTAGGGGTTTAGATTGTTTACTGTTTTTTTCCTATTGTAAATCACACTGGGATGAATATCTTCATGACCAAAATGTTGCCTACATATCCTGTTATTTACTCGGGATAGAATTCCAAAAGTGGGAATTTCCGGGCGGATCAAAAGCAAACATTTTTAAAGTTCTCGGTGTGTATTGCCATGTTTCTGAAGATGGACTGTAGCTATTTTGACTCACAGTGTTTGGCAAATGATATTTTAAACCTGAAAGGCCCACGTTCTCAGGTGGGTTGAAAGAGGGCTGTGTGCAGGCATCTTTGGATCTAGGCTGACTTGGCCTGCAGGAACAGCTCCTGGACCTTCTAGAATGTTCCCACCCTTCCCCGCAGCCGCCTCCTTGTGCTTGGGGCCTGTGGTTTTCTGCAGGATGGTGTCGCTGCCAACTGATGCCAGCCCAGAAGCCCGTGCGCTGTCAGTGTTACCGACCTTTTCGAGTTGGTCCCCGGCAAGGGTCCTCCTGCCCCGAGTCGTGGGAGCAGGCAAAATGAGAGCGAGTTCAGTTCAGAAGCAAAGGAAAGCTTTATCCTTTGACCTAAGGATGGAAGGGGTCGGCTCACGCCCCGGGATACGCTCTCCCTGAAAGGCCGGTGCGGCGCTGCTTTATAGGTTCCTGTAGTTCTCGCGGGGCTGGCGCAGATCGCGGGATCTGTGCTCCCACGGCGTCTCTGCCGGCGGCCATTTCCCAGGAGGGGCTCTGACCTGAGGTGCCCAATGTGAGGCCTCTGCACGTGGCGTCCTGTGAGCGAGTGAAACTAGACTAAGCACAAAGGAAAAAAAAAGGTTAGACTTTATTTTATTACCCAGATTCTCTCATTTCCCGGGAACTGGGCGACAGTTGCGGACTGCGGCTCTGCTGACTGCCAGGTGCGCAGCGGCTGCTCTGAGCACCTTCCAGGCCTCACAGCCTCCGCAGACCAGTGGGTCCCACGTTTCCTCTCTGCTCCCAGCACCGCCTGCAGGGACGCTTGGCCGGCTCCCCTCAGGGGAGGGGCTGGGCTCCACAGGCCTCCGGCCCCGGGGAGCGGAGCCCTGAGGCGCCGGGCTGAGCCTCCTGTATGCGCGGTGCCCTTCTCTGCCCCGTTACCTCTGAGAAAGCAGGTCAGCCGTCTGCCTTCATGCTCGGGCTTCTAGCAAAGGGCGCCGGGGGCTGCTCGGCAGTGTTTGCTGAGTGAATGACGGCAGCACTGATGGGAGTCGCAGGGTTAGAGGGACGCCGGCGCCCAGGGTCCAGTGTCCCTCCGCCATCCTGAGTGACCAGGGTCGGGGCAGGACGGGAACGGGCCCGGAGGTCAGGCCTGGGGCCGTGGTAGCTGCTGTGTCCTGTCTCCTTTCCAAGCCCGGCTTCCTCCCCCGAGGAGGTCAGGGCTGCTGCAGGAAGTGGCCAAACACAAGAGGCGGTGTGTCTGTGTTCTGATGTGCAAGAGGGACTTTGCTGTGACACAAGGGGCTTGAAAGACAGGTGCTCTGGAGCGAGAAAGGGTCTGCTGGGTGCGCTTAGCTCCAGTGTGGCAGATCCGGGCTGGTCCGTCAGGGGGGACGCCTTCCATGTGCGAGGCAGGCCTGCATCTTCGTGCTCAGCCCAGGCTGCTTTGAAGAGCACTGTTGTCGAGATTCCGAGTTCAGGCTTTGGAGTCGGAAGGCCCGGCTTCAAACCCAGGTGTGTCTGATGAGCTCTGGCACAGCGGGCAGGTAGCTTAACTCGAATCATGATCTCCTGAACTGTGTCGCAGGGCTGAGAACTCAGTGAGCAAAAGTGTGTAAAGCACTTAGCATGCCGGTGCTTCCTAAAGGGGGCGGGGGGTTGTCCGTCAGTCGGTAATTGACGATCCCCTTTGTGTCCACAAATCACTCTCCTGAGTTTTGTTAAAAGCAGTTCTTTAGGGCTTCCCTGGTGGCGCAGTGGTTGAGAGTCCGCCTGCCGATGCAGGGGACATGGGTTCGTGCCCCGGTCCAGGAAGATCCCACGTACCGTGGAGCAGCTGCGCCCGTGAGCCATGGCCGCTGAGCCTGTGCGTCCAGAGCCTGTGCTCCGCAACGGGAGAGGCCACAGCAGTGAGAGGCCCGCGTACCGCAAAAAAAAAATTAGTGCATGAGCAAGAAGGGAAAATCAAGTTTGTCCCCTTGCTTCACAAACATTTTCCTTGCCTCGTTTCCTACTGTGTTTAACAGAATCATCACTTTCCTAATTCCCAGACTCAGACATTTGAACCCATCTCACTGCTCTGTTGTGGTCATCACATCCACATCCAACACTGACCTCCTCCATGTCTTCTGGCCCATCCCCCACCATCACCACCCTTGTTTGGGCACAGCGTCCACTGCCAGGACAAATGCATCACCCAGTAACTGTCCTTCCTCCCTTCTGGGTGGCCCTGTCCAGTCCACCCTCCACAGGCTTCTAAAGCGCTCCTGTCCATTGCTCACTTGTCCTCCGTGGTGTCTGTATCACTTATGATTATGTTTGGCTGCTTGTTACGGAAAATCCCAAATAACAGCAGCTCAGACACTTCATTTCTCTAACTTTCAAGGAGTCTGGAAGTAGCCATCCCAGGGCTGCTGCCAGTCTCCGTGGTCTCAGAGGCCCAGGCTCCTTCTATGTTATTGCCCTGCCACATGTGACACCTCATAGTCCAATATAGCTGCTCAAGCGCCAGCCATACATCTGCGTTCCATCCAGCAGGAGGGAGGAAGGGAAAGTCCCACTTCCTTCCTTTAAAGACCTTCTTTAGAAGTTTCACATACAACTTCCATGTATATCTCGTACCCAGAATTTAGTCCATTGTCACACGTAGCTGCAGGGGAGGCTGGGGCATGTATAGCTTACCCTGACTAAAATACACAGCATGAAAAGTGTGTGCATGTGTCTATACCTGGGTCACCATACCAAGGACCAAGACAGAGACCCTGAGTGCCTCTGTTGGCTCCCTGTGCAGCTCCCAGTTTCGAGATCTCCCCCAGGTGAGCACTATCCTGACCTCTGTTGCTGTCCATGACCTTTGCTTATTTTGGAACTTTGAGTACATTGAAGCGTTCAGCATGGGATCTTTCGTGTCTGGCACTCGACCTTATGTCTGTGAGAGTCATCCTTGTTGTGTGTGCAGTAATTTGCTTTTTTTTTTTTTAAATGCTCTGTGGTTTTCCACCACAATCTATTTACCCCTGTTCTTGTTGATGAACATTTGGGTTGTTTCCAGTTTGGGGCTATTTTCAATAGCGCTGCTTTGAATATTTGTGTACAGGTCTTTTCATTTCCCTTGGGTCTGTATCTGGGAGCAGAATTGCTGAGTCTAGATGTCTGATCATTGTTTCACACGGCTGTGCATTCAGCTGACATCCATAAACACAGTGCTCCGTCATTATGAAAGAAGAGAACAGCAGGTGCTGAGCATTACCAGCAGCTCTGAGGGGTGCCACTGCCCACACGTGGAACCGAGCCCTCTTGGTGCTCAGACAGTAGCTCTCTGCAGAAGCTCCGTGCCTGTCTCCCTAGCCCTCACCCTCGCCCCGCCCTGCTCAGTGCTCTTCCTCACACCTACTCTGTCTGCTGGGATGCGTCCTCCTCCTCCTCTTCCCCAACCTGCAGCCCCCCTCTGCTCAGACAAAACCCACGCATCACAGCACAGGTGTTTCCACCTAACGCAGCCTCCCCCGATTGGGCCCCAGGTTGGGCCCGATTTCTTCATGCCATCTGCTTCCGCTGTGTGTTGTACCCTGGCAGTCATGGTGCACGTTTGCCTTGTTGTAATTATCTCGCAGCACCCCAGGATTTAGACTTGGCAGGGTCCTTGGAGGCCCTGAAAGCCCACGGGAGCTTGCAACTACTTCTGAGATGGCTGATCTGCACCCCGGGGAGACACCCAGGCCTTTCCTTTCCCATCAGTGCTCTCCTTTCTTCCCCCTTCCCTCCCTGACCCGGCATCTCAATAAATAAGAACTGATGGCCTAAGATCGAAAAGTTCTCATCGCACACACTCGAAGTTTGCAATGACATATGGTGACGGATGTTAGCTAGCCTTACCGTGGTGATCGTTCCTTTACATGTATAAGTAGCGCTAACGCCCTTGTGTCTGTCTTTTGAAGCATGCGTCTGGCGCAAGCCATGGATGAATCTGGCCACATCTCCCTTCTCCTCGCTGGCCTGTGCAGCAGAGTGATACTGGCCAGACTGGACCCACCGCAAATCCACCCAACCTCAGACAGCCCCCAGGGTGTCTGCCTGTGTTTCCTTGGCCAGTTCACACTTCTACTCTCTGCACTAGCTTTTTGCCCCCTTTTTTAAATATGAGAGCATAATTTACATACACTAAAATTTACCTTTTTTCCTGTACAGTTTCGCAAATGTTGACAAATGCATACAGCCCTGGGGCTGCCACCGCAGTCAAGATGCAGAAGGGTTCCGTCATCCCAGCTTCTCACGCGCCTCTGTGGTTGGCCTGTCCCCCACTCTCAGCTCCTGTCCACCACGGACGTGTTTTCTGTTCCCCGCAGTTTCACCTTCCCCTTGATGTCATAGAAACTGACCCACGTAGTGTGTTGGCTTCGTCATGGGCTCCTTCTGCTCAGGATGCCTGTGAGAGTCACCCATGTTGTTGGAGTCCCCGTGGTTCGTTCCTGTTTATGGCAGAGTAATGATCCATTCTCCAGGTGAAGGACATTTAGGGTGCTTCGGGTTTTGGGTAATTATGAGAAAAACCACTTTAAACACTTGTGTGCAGGTTTGTGCGGGAAGCTAAGTTTTCATTTCTCTTGAGTAAATATCTGGGAGCAGGATTGCCGAGTTGTAGGCTTCACCGCGAAACTGTTTTCCAGGGTGGTGGCACCCTTCTGCGGTCCCACCAACGATGTGTGAGAATTCCAGTTCTGCATACTCATCAGCAGTTGGTTGTGTCAGGTTTTTACAAAAATTTTAATCATTCTCAGGAATTCCCTGGTGGTCCAGTGGTTAAGACTCGGCGCTTTCACTGCCGTAGTCCTGGGTTTGATCCCTGTTGGGGGAACTAGGATCCCCAGGCCACGCAGCATGGCCACACCACCCCCGCCCCCCCCCAAAAAAATTTTAGTCATTCTGATGTGATATTTTATTGTGGTTTTAAATTTATCTTTTCCTAATGCCTAGTGGCACTGAGGCTCTTTCGTGTGCATATTTGTGATCCATAGATTTTTGTTTTTGGTGAAGTGTCTTTTCAGATAATCTGCCCATTTAAAAAACATGAGCTGTTTGGAATTTCTTACTGTTGAGTTTTGAGAGTTCTTTACAAGTTCTGGCTAAAGAACTTTGATCAGATATATAATAATATAGCTATTTTCTCCTCGGCTTTGGCTCATCTTTTTACTCTCTAAACAGTGTCTTTCGAAGAGCATAAGTTCTTCATTTTGACGAAGTCCAGTTAGTCAAGTTTTTTTTTTATGGATTGTGCTTTTGATGTCACATCTAAGAAATCTCTGTCTAATGCAAGGTCCCAAAGATTTTCTCCTATGTTTGGTTCTAGAGCTTGTGTAGTTTCAGCAGTTACATTTAGGTCTATGATCCATCTTGAGTTAGTTTTTGATTATGTGTAAGTAAGTCAGTAGAAAACGTCTAAAGTTAAAAATCAGGAATTATAAGCACGTTACATGGAGGTAAACACCAGAAGAAAAAATTAAATGATGCTCATCATCAGGGAAATGAGCAAGTTAAAACCACAATGAGATGCCACTTCCCACAGTTAGGGTAACTGTATTTAACAAGGCAGACAATAAATGTTGTCAAGGATGTGGAGAAATCAAAACCCTCACACGCTGCTGGTGGGAATTTAAAATGGTGGTGCCGCTTTGAAAAACAGTCTGGCTGTTCCTCAGATGATTGAATGACTAATGATTAAATGCTTAATGTCAAGTTTAGATGAATGACTTATTGTTTAAGTATTAAATGTTCTTCCTGTGAGGTGCCCTACGACCCAGCAATTCCACTCTTAAATATGTGCCTAGGGCTTCCCTGGTGGCGCAGTGGTTGAGAGTCCACCTGCCGATGCAGGGGACACGGGTTCGTGCCCCGGTCCGGGAGGATCCCACATGCCGCGGAGCGGCTGGGCCCGTGAGCCATGGCCGCTGAGCCTGCGCGTCTGGAGCCTGTGCTCCGCAACGGGAGAGGCCACAGCAGTGAGAGGCCCGCGTACCCCAAAAAAGAGAAGAAAAAAAAATGCCTAAAGGAATGGAAAAGGGATGTTCAAACAGACACTTGTACATAAATGTTCACAGCTGCGCTGTTCACGCGAGTCAAAAAGTGGCAACAACCCATCACATAAGGAAGAGATAAATAAAAATAAAAATGGATAAATAAAGGTGGTCCATCATTCAATGGATAGCAAAAAGAAGTGAAGCACTCAGACCTGCTACAGCATAGGTGAGCCCCGAAAACATCGCACTAAGTGAGAGAAGACAGTCCCAGGAGACCACAGGTTGTGCAGAGTGTCCAGAAGAGGCAGTCTGTCGAGACACAAGTCAGATTAGTGGCTGCCAGGGCTGGGGGTGGTGCAGGAAATGAGGGGGTGACTGCTAAAGGGTGTGGGGTTTCTTTTTTTCTAATGAGCACAAATAGGCTGATTTTAGACAGTACCTGTTTGTATCAGAGAGTAAGGAGGAGGAGCGGAGATCTGTGGTCAATGAAGTCTCTTCATCCTAACGCCCCAATCCCAAGTGTCTTTTACCCATTATTTCCTTCTGTCCTCGGGATTTCTTTTTGGGGAGATAAAAATGTTCTAAAATTGGTTGTGGTGATGGTTGCACAGCTCTGAATACACTAAATCACCCAGTTGTACATTTTAAAAGGGTGACCTTTATGATGAGTGAGTTTTATCTCAATAAAACTGTTACAAACTGTGCTTGCCTGTTTCTGTCTTAATTCGATGATCTGCTTGGCTGCTTAGCCAAGGCATGTTTTCCTTCGCTGGAAATTCCGCCAGGGAATTCTTTTGATACCCATTGACCTGGCCTTGTCGGAAGGTGTTTCTGCAAGCTGAGGATGCAGTTTTGGGGCTGCACCAGCCCAGCCATGACTTCCGTCTCGGCCCCAAACCCCTCCTCCCGTTGCTGCTCAGAGGTGCCCCCGGCTGGCATCCCCAGGAACAATTCGTGCGACGCTGCGGCCGAGGCAGAACAGATTGATGAGACGGAGTAAAACGGGCAGGGTGGGGCTGGAAGGAGAAAAACGAACCACAGGAGGGAGGTGGTGAGCTGAGTGAAGGGAGGCCGACTGCCGGGCCTGGGGGCGGCGGGATTTGCCTCTGCGGGGCCGGTTATGGGCCAGGCCAGAGAGGCCTGGGGCACGAGGTGACCGGACCTGGTCCCTGCCCCCACGGAGCTCCAGGTCTGGAGGGCACGGGAGACCCATACCAGGGCGACTCCAGCATCGTGGTCCTTCCTGGGGTCCCAGGGAACTGACGGGAGTGGCCCCGGGGACTCTCCCTGCAGGAGAGTCTGCGGGGGGGTGGGGGGTGGGGGGTGGAGTGAGGGGGAGGGTAGGGGTGGGGTGGAGAAGGAGGCAGCGTGCACAGGAAAATGCCTAGTCCCAGGCCTCCCCCGGACTTCCTGACCCAGAGCGTCTGGGATGGGGCCTAGGCCTCTGAGTTATACACCCTCCCGGTGATCTCTGTAAAGCTACAGGCTTCAGTGCGAGAATTGCATTCTTAAAGGATGTGGGGAAAGCCCCAAAACAAAACCCAGCAAAGACTATGCAGTAGGGACCATCTGGCCCACGAAGCTTAAAATATTTACTCTCTGGCCCTTTACAGAGAAAGTTTGCTGACTTCTGCTCTAAACTCTGAAGTTTGGGAGCCACCCAGCCCACGGGTGCTTCCTGGGGTTGTAGCCCCATCTGCCCGATTGTCTGAGAAAGGCCGGTCTTCCAGGTGTAAGGGGAGATTAGCTCATGCTGGAGAGATGTAAAGATGTCCTCGCCCCACGGGGACCTGTCCTTGACACACAAGGGAGGATGGTAAGGGAACCGAAAAGGAAACGTCGGGAGCGTCTGTGTCGGGTGCACTTGACATTGCTGGCTGGCCTTGGGAGGGCCCACCCCCTCGGTGGGGCTCGGGTGAGCGGCCCCCAAGGCCTCCTGCACCCCATCTCCCTCCCTCCCGGCCGCCAGCCGCGGTCGGCGGAGCCCTTCCACCAGCTTGTTACTCTTGTACGGCACACGGCGGGGGTCTCTGAGTCAAACGGTGTCCTCTCATGTGTTTTAAGCCTGACGGCGTGGCGTAGTGCAGAATCGATGATTCACTGCTTGTCTTCGCTCGGCGCTCTGTCTCTGAGGTTCGTCCACACAGACGTGTGTTCTGGTTTGGTCTGCTTCACTTCCGCGGGGGGGTTCCGAGCACAGCTGTACCAGGACTCTCGTCCTTTCTCCTGTCCAGGGCACTGGTTTGTTTCCTTACCCCCATCGCAGGAAGAGTGCTGTGAGAGCTGGTGGCGGGGGGAGGGGCGGGCGCCGGCTCGGCCTCCAGGAGGGCGGGAGGGGCCTGAGCCGGTGTCGCCACACTGTTCTCCGTAGGGGCTTCTCGGGCCTCTCCGGCGCATCCACCGCGGGGCCGGCACGGCGCCCCCAGGACTGCCTCCGCTCCTGCCCACGAGGGCGTGAAGTGGTCCCTCTTCTAGGTGCTCTTGCTCTTCCCTGATCCTAGAGGTCGAGCACCTTTTCATAGTTTATTGGCCAGTCCAGGCGCCCTTTCTGTGAAACATGCTCATCTCTTTGCCCATTTTCCCAGCTTTTTGCTTACCCGTTCGTAGGCATAGGCCTTCTTTCTGTTCCCTGTTGTAGACAACCCTAAGGGACTTTGCCCCAGGTTCTAGCTTCTCCGGAGCCCAGCCATCCAGGTGGTGTCCAAGCAGCTCTGCACCTGCAGGTGGCTCCCTGGCCCCCAGGGAGGGAGCGTGTCCTGGTGTCAGGGCTCCCAGCTGCAGCCTTGTTGCAGGAACACTGTCCGGTCCGGCCACCAGGGGGAGGAGCCGCTTCACTGACCGTGTGTCTCAGCTCCTGGAGGCTCTGGGAGATGCCAGCTGGGGAAGGCGTCGGGGTGGGAGTGGGTAGGCACCCCAGGAGGGGATGACCGGAACCCAGGATGGTGACCGGGCCTGCTCAGCCTGGCCAGTGCGGCCGCCTGCCCTCACACTGCCCACCACACCCTTCCCCATGCGGGGCCTCAGCACAGGCTGCTCCTGGGTCTGGAATGCCCGTCCTATTCATCTGTCCAGCACGCCCAAGCCCGCCAGTCACCTGCCCCGTGGACTGGCCCCAGGACCACTCCCTCCAACCCCCCCACGCCAGGCTACCCCAGCAGTTAGTGTCACTTTGCTCAGAGAAGTGAGTCACTTATGTGATGGCTCATGTGTAGTGGTCACCTTACTTCTTTGAATCTGTGGCCCTCGTTAGAGCAGAATGGAGGTCATCCCGCAGGTGAGGGGAGCCTTTCCCTCTCACGGTCCCCCACGGGGATGTCATGGGGCCTCCGACAGCGCCTGCTTTTACACCTGCTGTTGTGTCCCCGTGGCCCCGGCCCTTGGTATCCACGTGAAATCCCACACAGGCTGGGAACAGATGTGCTTTATGGGCAATTCTACGTGTTAGATGGTGTGTAGGCAGAGCAATGGTTTTCCCCAAACGTGTGCATGCTGACCCATGGAACCTTTGATGACAAAGGGGAATTAATTGCCAATCAGATGCCCTTAAGATGGGAAGGTGGTCCTGGATATCTTTGTGGGCCCAGCGCAGTCTCAGGTCCTCACCGGTGGGAGGGGATCAGAAGGGGGGTGTTGGACGAGGAGATGTGAAGATGGATTGTCAGCTTTGAAGGTGGAGGAACAGCCACAAGCCAAGAAACACCCGTGACCTCTAGAGACTGAAAAAGCCAGGGACGTGGGTCCTTCCCAAAGCCTCCAAGGGGAGCACATCCTGCCAGCGCCCTGACCTTGGCTCCCTGAGACCCTCCGTGGACTTCTGAACCACACAGGTGTGAGACAGCGCGACACCTGGCGGCGATGGGCTGTGCTGCGTGCTTGCCTGGAGAGCTGGGTTTGGACTCCAGCTCCACACAGGAGGTCACCTCACTGTCCCTGAGGTCTCTTCTCTCCTCCAGGACGTGACCGCGTGGGGAGCAGGGCCGGGCTCCAGAAAAGCGCTCAGAACGTGCTGACCACCTTCCCTCTGAGCAATCCCTCCACGGCGTGGTGGCCTCTTGCTTTATTCTCGACAACCTGACAGTGTCTGGTGAGTGCTCAGTGGAGGTGGAGAAGGGGAGAGAGTGGTTTCTTCAGAGCTGGGGGCCGCCCCCGCCCCTCCCTGGTCCACGCTCTCAGAGGCTGCAGGTCCTGCACTGGCACACTTCCCTTTTGGAATGTCGCTCTACAGACCCATAGCACTGGGAAGGCTGAGAAACAAGCCTTCAGTAGGGTTGCCTCCGATCTGAAACTGGTGGCCTTGGTGTGAAAAGCCTCATGTTTGGCCTGGAACTGGAGCTTGTTAGCTCTTTCCAACCCGTGTATTTGTCCTAGGCTCCACGGCCGGTGGAGACCATCCACCGCTGAGCCTCTGACGCTGCAGGATGGCCACAGCCTGCCAGGGGTGTCCTCTCGGTGCCCCCTGCCCACTCGCTCCCGATGGCCCCCTGCCCAGCTCAGACCCGCCTGCAGGAGACTGGTCTGTTCCCCAACGATGTGGCTGCTACCTGTCCTGTCTCTAAGTGGCCTGATGCCACGTACAGCATGGCTAGGTAGGCTCCTGCATCCACCCCTAATGCTCCTGAGCTTCTGTAGAGAACCTAAGTGCAATGCAGACCCCACCTCCTAAACAGCCCCCAGCCTGGACTTTGGTGTCAGAGCCTAAAGCAAAGAATGGAGTCCCCTTCAAAGAACAGCTGGAAGAAGGGGACTTCCCTGGTGCTCCAGTGGTTAAGACTCCGAGCTTCCAATGCAAGGGGCGTGGGTTCAGTCTCTGGTCGGGGAACTAAGATCCCACATGCCACAGGGTGCAGCCAAGAAAATTTTTTAAAAAAAGAACAGCTGGAGGAAACAACGGAAACATCCACTGCATGGTGGTTTGTTAAAGAAATTATGCTGCATCAATGATGGAATCCTATGTAGCTGTTAAAAAGGGAGAGCGTATGGAATAGTCCCTGTAAGCACACTATTGAATGAAAGAAGAATGGAATAGAACCATGTTATATATATTTATATATACGTAAAATGTTATATATGTAAAAATAGAGGAATATGCATGTATATTCCTTTATAATTTACATATTCCCTTAGCTCAGTATTTTTCCTCAAGAAAGTTTGGTGGAATACACCAGAAGTTGGCAGACTTTTTCTGAAAGGGCCAGAGGTCTCTACTGCACTTCCAGGGCCCTGCTGTTGCTGTGTGAAACCAGTCACAGACAACACGTACACAGTAAGCGTAACTGTGTTCCAATAAAATTTATTTACAAAAACAGGTGGTGGGTGGGATATGCAGTAATCAACAACCTCAAAGGTCAGAGAGAAAAGAAATATCCTAGAGATAGCTAAGAAATGGCTCGGGATCATGAACCACGGGCACTCACCAGGCGTGCACACCTCTCCTCACTGCAAGAACCAAAGCACCTCATCACCAGACGTCCCAGGGACCAGGGCTGAGCCCTCCCCTTTGGCAGAGGTGACATGTGTCATCCCAGGAAAAATAGACTTTGGCAGAGGAAGGCTGGAGTATCGTTCGGAAATCTCGGGCTGCAAGTGACTCCAGGCAGCCTGAACAATAAGGAACATTTAACCTAACAGTGAGTGTCTAGCAGGAAGTCCTGTGGCTGGTTCGTTCTGAGGCTCTGCTGTGTCACCCAGGACCAGGGCCTTCCCATCCCCCATCCCACCCGGCTCTCTGGACCAGCTGCCGCCCGCTCCTCACGGCAGCGCGGTCTGTGCAGTTCCAGGGGCCCCGCAGCCTAGCAAAGTCTCAGCGGAAGAGCCCACGTCTTCTCCACGTCTGTCAAGGAGCAAGAAGGCCTCTCCCTGAGGCCTCTCCGTAGAGCTCCCTTATGTCTCCTTCCCTGAATGGTGCACATGTTGTGCTAAGCTGACCGCTGGAGACGGGAACGGGATTGCGATGGCCAGTGAGGTGGGAACAAGAAGAGCCGGGGCCCCCCGGCGGGGTGTGCTGTTGTTGGCGGAGGAGTGGGGCGCCTTGACTGTGCACCCCCCAGCTATTCTCTCTTGGTACTCCAGCAGGGCCTGGGGTGGACAGCGTAGGCCGTCCGGTTGGGGCTCTCTCTAAGGACCCCTGGTGGAGGGGGCACCACCCTTTGAAACATTTTCTGGTCTTGCGGTTTGGCTGACCCTCTGTGCTCTTGTGCTCAAACTTCCAGCATCTCCGGCTCTGACTCGCGGCAGACTGCTGATGCCCTCCATCCGGCTGCAGTGGCCCTGCATGGCTCCCACTGCTATGGGGCTGGTTCAGCTGAGATGCGGGCTCCCGCGAGGCTTCCTGCCCATCTGCCGTGTCTGCTGTCACCCTGCTCGAATACACTGGACTGTGGGGGACGGTCTTAAAGGACTTCCTCGCCGGGAGACGTGTGGCTGACGCACCAAGGCCGGGCTTGGGGGTCTTCTCTGTGGCCCCATCTCCTTGTCTTGGCTTCCTTGGCTTCCTCTGGTGCTTCAGCTGTCCTGGGAACCGCAGCCCCTCCCGCCCTTGCCCACCTCACACGTCCTGGCCTCTGGGCCTCGCTCCCGATGTCCTTGAGGCTGGTCATCCCTGACTCTGGTTCCTGCCCAGGAGGTGCTGAGCGTCCCCTCCTCACATGAAAGTTACATTGAATTGCAGGACGGAAACCAAAATGAAAGCGATCTTCCATCGGTGACATTTTATTTAATATTCATTTTTAGAGTATTTGCTCATTATAAAGTCAGTCAGTGAGAACAGTGATGCCTCCTTGACGAGCACAGACTGAGCCGGCGTGACTGGCAGCTGCAGCTTCTGTCAGCATCCGGACCACTTCCCCCACGCCCCCTGCTCAGCGCCTAACCATCCTGTCTCACAAGGAACAGAACTAGCAAACAGTCCTAGTTTTATGAGTCCTCCCATGCCACATTGGGACAGCCTTCAATTAAGGTGAGAACAGGGAAGACAGGGAAATGTTTGAGGCAGAATCTCTCATGCTATCCAACAGCAGGAGGGCAGAGTTACAAATATGGGTCAAAGGAGCAGCATCCAGAGCTGAAAAGAAACCCTGGGTTATCAGTACCCCACCTGGACCTGGAGGGGCCGGGGCTTCAGAGTGATCTCAGACCCCATGCACATCTCTCCCTGGAACCCCAAGATGCCACGCCAAGCCCGGGTGTTCTGGGCACTGTGCTTCGGGAGTCGCTGATTACGATAATGATAATGAAAGTATCAGCTGCTAAAGAACGCTTCCTGTTTTGCGTCTCACAGGCTCTGTGCTCAGCGCTTCCTCACTCAGCTCTCCAGCAACCCTAGGGAGCACTTTCCTTGCCATTCTGCACCGGAGAAGAATAAGGCTTTGGACAGGCTGGGCCGCCCGGGGTCATGCAGCGTGCTAGGAGGCAGAGCTGGGGCGAGAGCCTAGATCCCGAACTCAGTGCACTAGCAAAGTCACGGACCCCCCATGAGGCGCCCCCCCCC
>NW_006792080.1:1347965-1358819 GCF_000442215.2 Lipotes vexillifer | reverse complement strand
CCCGCAAGCCCATCCAGGGAAACTGGCAGCTTCCACTGTGGTCACATGGTTGGAGCAGGGGCATCCCCATGCTGGCCACCCAAAGACCCACGCATGTGCCAGGCACTGCCATGGGCACTTGGGGTACACCTGCAAAGACACAGGTGTGGCCCTGCCTTCTGAGAGTCTAGCCTACTCGGGACAGCCCGCCCTGGGTCTGACTGGTCCTGTTTTGTGGTGGCAGCAGCAGGTTTCCAACTGGCTCCAGCTTCCATGGATCTGTCACTCCTGCCTGGGTTAGCAGCTGGAACCTGGGGACACGGGGAGCGGTCATGACAGTCACACAGCTCTGCACTGAAGAAAGTATCTCAGTCTAGGATGGTCTTCCCCTGGGAAAGCTCTAGGGAATTTACCGACTGTTCCTGCTTAAACAAGAGCCTTGTGCATGTGAAACTCCTGGGAAATTGGTGAAGAATAGCTACCAAAATGCATTCTGTGAATCCACTGGGCTTCCAGAAGCATAGACAGTAAGTGAAATAGATGGATTTCTATGTGTTATTTAAATGTCATCCCTAAATTATATTTTGGGAGTGGCTGTTTTCTGATTATGCTCAACTGTGGGTGAAGCAGGCGGTTCCATCCTTACCCTCCAGGCTTGGGGAAGACACTGCAAAGCCTGGGTACCAGAGGGTGGACTCTGCACACACCCCCTGCAGCGCCCAGTGCATGTCGCTCTGCACAGGGTCTCGACGCATGCAGTGCACACGTCCCACACATGCCATGGGCTCTCCATCCCTAATGCCTCCTTGGCAGACACCTTGGGGGTCCCACAGAGACACAGACCTCAGTGCCCCCCACCCTTCTCCACTGAGTCTGAAGGCGGGGGGATGAGGTCGCGGGGATTCTTCCTCGCCACCAGGCAGACATCATAGCTGTCGTGCATGAGGGCGTTGACAGCTACGACATTCCATTGGTTCTCCCAGGGGTCCAGCTCCAGTATCTCTTTGGAGATAATTTCGTGGCGATCTGAAAAACAGCAAAGGAGGAGGACAAAATATCAAATATCACGCAGTATTAAATTCAGAGGTCATCATTGCTATTAAAAAACTTCCTCTAAAAGGTATTATGCAGCAGAAATTAATTAATGAACAGCCGAATACTGTACTGTGGAAGACACAATGTTCCTGATGTTTAAGAAACCAAGAAAGGCCATGTGACCACTCACATTCAGGAGTTATTCACACACACTGACAGGGCGTACTGTTGTCTCAAGTGGAAGGGATGTGCCAGGGTCGTGTTAACGATTTATTAAAGATGCCAGCAAGGGGGGAGACTGTCCTTAATTCTGCACCTGTAGGAGGAGGTCTCACGACCTCCTGTGAGTCACTGGCCTCCCTGAGCTTACGTTTCCTTAACTGCAGATAGGATGCTGGGACACAACCAGGGTCCTCACAGGAGACAGATGGCACAGTCTAACTGGGCAATTTAAGAGAGGTTGGAAAGGTGTGGGTAGCGTTTAGGAAGACCCACGAAGGATGGCACAGCCCCCAGGACTAAGAGCAGCTGGGCCATTGCCACCTGGAAGGCCGTGGGTGGGGGGGGAACAGGAACTTGGAGAGGGCAGCTGCCTGGAGCTTAGCCATCCCCAGGGACCCTCTCGGCAGCCCCGCAGAGGGGTGGGGAGAACAAATGCCCTTATTCTGCCCTTCTTGCTCCCAACAATTCTGGGTAAACCCAACCAGAGGCCAGAGGGGAAAGGAGCCTGTGAATGCAGCCCACACAGGTTGGCTGTGCAGGACACAGAGTAAGATAGAGAAGGGGTGAGTGGGTTGGGAGGGCAGATGGGAGATTTCCAGTCCAGACGACTGTTTAACAACTTTATGATGATGAGAGGAGATAATGTATGGAAAAGTGCCCTGTCCTGGCATATAACAGTCAATCCTTGAAAATGGTCTGTGTGCGCTTGTAAAGGATGTGAGCTTTATAGCTGTTCGTGTATGTCCATTAGGTCATGTTATTCAAGTCTACATATTTACTGCTTTTTGTGGGCTTGTTCTGTCTGTCCCTCAGAGAGCTGTGTGAAGCTCTCCCACTAAGATTGTCGATTTCTCCTTTTAGTTCTGTCAATTTTTAGTGTACACATTTTGAGTTTGTTATTAAGTGAATACAAATTTTATCATTTATAAATTTATCATTTAATTGACCCTCTTACTCTAGAGTAAGTTCCATTAGAATTCTTTTGACAAATATCATAACTAGGAAAATGTACAATTCTAAAGAACATTCTGATAATCTTTGTCTTTTAACTGGAACATTTAGTCTATTTACATTTAATACAATAACTGATATATTTTGGTTTAAATGTAACATCCCATTTGTGAACCGTCCTTGTCTCACTCATTCTTTTCTCCTTTAACGCTGTCTTTTAGAGTGAGTTTTTTTTGTTTTTTTGGGTTTTTTTGCGGTTCGCGGGCCTCTCCCTGTCGTGGCCTCTCCCGTTGCGGAGCGCAGGCTCCGGACGCGCAGGCTCAGCGGCCATGGCTCACGGGCCCAGCCGCTCCGCGGCATGTGGGATCCTCCCGGACCGGGGCACGAGCCCGCGTCCCCCGCGTCGGCAGGCGGACTCCCGACCGCTGCGCCCCCGGGGCAGCCCTGAGTGTTTTTTGTTATTCCGTTTCTTCTCCTCCGCTGATTCAGAAATTATAAACCCCATTTGTATTCGTTTTTTATTTTGGCCAAGCTGTGTGGCTTGCGGGATCTTAGTTCCCCAACCAGGGATAGAACCTGGGCCCCGGCAGTGAAGGCACTGTGTCCTAACCACTGGATCTCCTGAGAATTACCCCCCATTTCTATTCTTCTGGTGGGGGTTACCCTAGATTACAACTTGCACACCCAACTTACCAAGATCTGATTAAGCAATACCTTGACCATCCTCTTGGAAGGCCTTAGAATAGTTTAATTATATTTGCCTCCCTCCCAATTTATTAGCCTTTATTGATGTGCATTTTCATTCTATCTGTAGACTCTGAAAGACATTATTATTATTGTTCTGTACGGTAAATGCTCACAGAATGACCCACGTATTTACACTTGCATTGCTCTTCATTGTTTCCTGCATCTTAGACTTTTCGTCAGGGTCCGTTTTCCTTATGCCCAAGTACATACTGTAGGGGATGTCTTCTTACGGCAGACTCCTTCAGCTTTTGTTTGTCTGAAAATGCCCTTTTTCACCTGCATTTCCTGAATGAACCTTCACTCCGAAAACACCAAAAAATAGTCATAGCTGACACTCACTGTGTGCTTACAGTGGGCTGCGTGTGCTGTGCTCACTGTGAGCCGGCTGCGCTGAGATGTTATATCACATCACCCTGTGGGGCAAGCACCAGTTTACCCCTGTTTTCAGACTAACGGCTGAGACTCAGAGGACCTGCCGACAGGCGCACGGCTAGAAGTGGCAGAGCCGGCATTCCCACCCGGGTCCGCGATCCTCAAGGCCTGTGCTCGCTGCAGCTTGTTGGTGAGGCAGGAGGGGGGACAGGCTCTGTGCAACCCAAAGCTTATACGACTTGCGAGGCCCTCTTTAAGGAACATGTTACAAAATTAGGGATGGAAGTGAGTGTTTATTTTTTCCAGCTCTGTTGGGGCACAGTTGACAATTGTATACATTTAATGTACACGATCTGATGACTGAGACGTGCACACGCTGTGAAACCAACACCACAATCAAGCTAATTCACACACCCATCACCCCGCATGGTTACGTGTGTGTGCATGTGTGTGTGTATGTGTTGAGAACACTTAGCAAATTTCAGGTATACAATACAGTATTTTTTTTGTTTGTTTTTTTGGTCCACGTGGCGTGGCTTGCAGGATCTTAGTTCCCTGACTAGAGACTGAACCTGGGCCACGGCAGTGAAAGCACCGAGTCCTAACCACAGGAACACCAGGGAACTCCCAGTATTAACTAGAGTCACCAGCCATATATTAGATCCCCAGAACGTCTTCACTTTATAACGGGAGGTCTGTAGCTTTTGACCAATATCTCCCCATTTCCCCCTCCCCCAAGTCCCTGGCAATCACCATTTCTACTCTCTGCTTCTGTGAGTTTGATTATTTTGGATTCCACATGCAAGTGAGATCATATGGTACTTGTTTTTCTGTGTCTGGATTATCTCACTTAGCATAACGTCCTCCAGGTTCATCCTTGGGTGGCAAGTGGCAGGATTTCCTTCTTTTTTATGCTGAATAATATTCCATGGACTATAAATATATACACACCACATCTTCTTGATATCAGCTCCGTCCAATACAACTCTGTGATAAAGGAAATGTTCTGTAATCTGCAGTGTCCAATACAGAAGCCACTAGACATATTTGAAATGTGAGACTAAGGAGCTGATTTTTAACTTTTATTTAATTGTAATTAGCTTAAATTAAGAACTTAAGTAGACACGAAGCTCAAAATCTATTTTTCCTTTAATTTTTTAGAAAAAAATCTTTTGATTCTGTGACTTTCTGAGGCAGGTGTCTCAAAGTCCATGCAGTTCTTGAGGATTTATCCATTTATCTTGTGGTTTGTGTAGTTTCTGTGTTATGTGTCTCTGAGTTGTGTTGTTAAGTGCAAAAGGAATCATGCTTGTTGAGTCTGTTAGAGTTCCTGGCGGCACCAGCAGACACGAATTTTGTCCGGCTTTAGCAAAGTGCGGATTTACTGGACGGAAGGTAACTTGGCAGCTTGAGGGCAGCTGAGAGGCGTGTGGGTGGCCCAGTCAGGCTGGGGGCTGCCACTGGCCTTCTCGCTGCGGCTGCTGGCAGGCGTCAGTGCTGGAAACCACCGTTCCCCGCAGAGCCCTGGCGGCGAGAGGCTGACGGGTCTGACCCAGGGGCCGCCCATCGAGGGGCAGACGTCCAGGACGACCGTTTCCTCTTCCTGCCCGTCCTCCTGTTGAGGTGGAGGAGCCTCCTCTGGCTCCTTTACTGCCGGTGTCTTGGAACATGTGTTTTACCACTCCCACACCTGGATTTCTGTTTCGTTTTGTTTTGGTTTAGCTGGATGAAGGCTTGCAATGTCTTTATTCAAATTAATGCAGGCTGGGGCTTGTAAAATTTTAGAGTAGACAGTTTTCTTCATTAATTTTGCTTCCTTTCGCTCATTTCAGTGTTTATTGGGGAGACGTATTTTTTTAAACGATGTATGCGTATTACCATCTTTCCTAGATATCTCTAATTTACATGGAATGAAAATTACCACATTAGTGCCAAAGAAGTAAAGAAGGTAATGAGTGAGCTTTCTTGACTGGGAAGGGGAGAGTGTACTGAGTCGTCGCAGACTTGGGTGTGGCCGGGGACTCAGGAAGAAGGCGCCCCGGGGATCCGGGCTCCCGCCAGGACCGCCTGACAGGGCACACACCGCGGTGGGCTGAGCTGGTGCTCTCCTGAGCTCCCACCCTAACGGAGCTCAGGGAGCGAGCTGTGTACCTACCCGTGTGTGTGAGCCTGGGCTCCTGAAACACTATCCTCTCACAAGGAAGAAACCGGTGGCCGAATTCAGTGTCAGCTCGTTTCAGTTCCGTTAATTCTCCAAAAACAGACACAATGCAACAGCATCTTACTCACTCGAGGAGTCAGGAAACTCCCTGAGGCCGGCCGCCTCCAGGGGTCAGCAGTTGAAAACGTTATTTTATAACGAAGCAAATAAAGAATTCGCGTAAGCGTTTGAAGATGAGAATGCCAAAGGCATGCTGTGAGTGTGGCAGCCGCCTCAGCTGTAGCCCCTCGTGCCTTAGGGCTGCTCCCTGTTGTTGGATATCCTCCAGTGGACAAACTTGAGAAGCACCACCCTAGATCTCATCGTTCAATTCAGTGAGACTGTCAGAAAACTGAAAGCGTGGGATATTTTTTAGTCCCATCTTATAGAGTTTTTTTTTCCTGACGTGCTCTTCGGTGAAATGCTGACTTGCATTTTTTATTTATTACAGAAATATTATTGAGGACATTTCCCACTGCCCTATATGAGGCTACAGGGAGAAATTCTCCATGTTTAAAAGCTGTGCCCCTCTAGCAGTGGTTTGTTCCCCTCTGAGGACACTGCAAATCCGTAGCTGGGCGTGTGGTCCTTTCAACTCTGGCCTCTAGAGGGACCAGAGATGAACTGGTGGTCCTCATACAGCCAGTGCATGAGAGCGCTGGCGACTTCACCCCATCTGGCTTGCTTTTTTTTTCTCTTTAAAAAAAATTTTTATTTTATATTGGAGTATAGTTGATTTTCAATGTTGTGTTAGTTTCAGGTGCACAGCAAACTGAATCAGTTATACACACACATACATCCACTCTTTTTTAGATTCTTTTCCCGTATAGGCCACTGTAGAGTAGTGAGAAGAGTTCCCTGTGCTGTACAGTAGGTCCTTGTTGTTTATCTATGTTATATATAGTGGTGTGTATGTGTCTTTTTTTCCCTTCATCCCATTTCCTGATTTTTTTTTTTTTTTTGGCTGTGTTGTGTCTTCCTTGCTGCACACTGGCTTTCTCTAGTTGCGGCGAGTGGGGGCTCCTCTTTGTTGCAGTGTGCAGGCTTCTCATTGTCGTGGCTTTTCTTGTTGCGGAGCACGGGCTCTAGGCTCACAGGCTTCAGTAGTAGTGACACGTGGGCTCAGTAGTTGTGGCTCGTGGGCTCTAGAGCACAGGCTCAGTAGTTGTGGCGCATGGGCTCAGTTGCTCCACGGCATGTGGGATCTTCCGGGACCAGGGCTCAAACTTGTGTCCCTTGCATTGGCAGGCGGATTCTTAACCACTGTGCCACCGGGGAAGCCCACTGGTTTATTTTAATTTCTATCGTACTGTGTCGTGTGCCTCTCTGTAAGCCATGTCAAGTTCCATTGCATTTTGAATGAATAGGTATGTGAGTCAATCATAAATCATAAAACGGGTTACTGAGCTCAGGCTGACCTGGCCTGTCCAGCTGGTGGGCTTGTCCTCAGGCGGGGGTGTTACCTACCCTCTCTAGTGAGGTGGAGCCAGCGGTCAGCAAAAAGGGTGATATAGCTGCCCCCGACTCAAGCAGGAAGGAGAGGGTGTTGAGTGTAACCAAGGCGTGACCGCAGTGAGCACCTCTTAGAGGAGGGACCCGGTTTGGGCAAAACCAGAACCAAAGCCACACGACCGTCTGAGGACGTGCAGTTGCCTCTGCGAACGAGGTTGGGATGGGGGGGAGTCCTTTGCAGCCCCCTGCGGTACATCGGCGTACTGTAAAATCACGTGGCACAGAAACAGTCTTCCGCTGTCTGGAAATTCAATTAGTTAATCAGGGATTTTATATTTTCCACCGATTGAAGGAATGGATGTACAAAACCACTTTTGATCAAGGGGTAATTAGCATCCCAAGTAATGACTATAAACAAACTTCTGAGTATTCTGGGCCTTTTTTTTTGCTTTGGCCTTGCCGTGCATCGCGCGGGATCTTAGTTCCCTGAACAGGGATCGAACCCCTGCCCCATGCACTGGGAACGTGGGGTCTTAACTACTAGACCACCAGGGAATTCCCGGGGCTTATTTAGAAGAAACATAGAATGTGCTTTACCCTTCGAGATACACAGGAGTTCAAATAGGAAATGGTGCTTTCGAGAAAATTAGTTTTTTGTTTTCTTTTTCTTAAGAAAAATACTTAAAAAAATGAGATTAAGCAAGTGGAAGGTCTGTGAGGTGAAATGATTTGATAAAGGCCACTGTATTGGGACTTCCCTGGTGGTACAGTGGTTAAGAATCTGCCTGCCAATGCAGGGGACATGGGTTTGAGCCCCGGTCCGGGAAGATCCCACAGGCCGCAGAGCAACTAAGCCCGTGCGCCACAACTACTGAGCCTGCACTCTAGAGCCCGCGAGCCACAACTACTGAAGCCTGCGCACCTAGAGCCCGCGCTGCGCAACAAGAGAAGCCACTGCAATGAGAAGCCTAAGCACTGCAACAAAGAGTAGCCCTCACTCACCACAACTAGAGAAAGCCTGCACGCAGCAACAAAGACCCAGTGCAGCCAAAAATAAATAAATAAATAAATTTATATATTAAAAACAGACCGCTGTATTTCATGTAAACATCAACACACTGGGATTCAGGTCTACTGTTTTATTATTTCTTTTATGTTTTGCTCCTCTGTTTCCCCTTTCCGTCTTCCTTTTGGATTACGTGAATATTTTAAATATCCCATTTTAATTTATCTTGAATTTTTAAGCATTCTTCTTTGTATAGTTTGTTTTTTGGTAGTTCTAAGGATTACAGTAACTTCAAAATATTTATTTATTTATTTTTGGCTGCATTGGGTCTCCGTTGCTGTGCACGGGCTTTCTCTAGTTGCGGCGGGTGGGGGCTGCTCTTTGTTGCGGTGCACGGGCTTCTCATTGCGGTGGCTTCTCTTTGTTGTGGAGCACGGGCTCTAGGCGCGTGGGCTTCAGTAGTTGTGGCACGCGGGCTCAGTAACTGGTGCTTGCGGGCTCTAGAGCACAGGCTCGGTGGTTGTGCCGCACGGGCTTAGCTGCTCCGCGGCATGCGGGATCTTCCTGGACCAGGGCTCGAACCCGTGTCCCCTGCGTTGGCAGGCGGCTTCTTAATGACTGCTCCACCAGGGAGGCCCAGGAGTACAGTAACCTTTAACAGACTATTTCACTGATACTCCCTCACTTCAAGTGGGTGCAGGAACCCCCTCACTCCCATCTAGTCCCTTAGCCTACCCACCCCATTACGTTTAATTGTCACCACAAGGGAGACAGCCCTCTCTGTGTAACACTAACCCACACTGAGAACACTATCAGACAGTGTTAAAATTTTTGCTGTCGACTGCCATTCATGTGCTAAAGAACTGAAGAGGAGAAAAATGTCCATTATATTCACCCGTGTATTCACTCTTTCTCTTTGTCTTCCTGGATTCCGGAGGTTCCAAGTTTCTCAGTGATAGCAATTGCCTTTCATTTGAAGAATTTTCTGTAACTTTCTTGTTTTAGAGCAGGTCTACCTAATACGGTGTATTACACTGATTAATTTTTGTACGGTGAACCAACTTCTCATTCCTGGCATAAAGCCTGCTTGGTTAGAATGCATAATTCTTTTTGTATGTTGCTACATTCAGCTTGCTAGTATTTTACTGAGCATTTTTGCAACCGTATTCATAAGGGATGTTGGCCTGTAGTTTTCTGGCCTGTCTTTGTCCCGTTTTGGTATCAGGGAAATTCCGGCCTCATAGAAAGAGTTGGGCAATGTTCCCTCCTCTTCTATATTCTGTAAGTGTGTGAAGAGTTGGTGTTATGAGCTCTGATCTTTTGGAAACATAATGTTGCCTTCCTCACTCTGTGCTGGGGGTGGAGAGCAGAGTTTTTGATTCTGTCTTTCCTCTGCTGAGTCAAAGAACTCAACAGTTCTGTCAAGAACTGTGAAGAGTCTTAGACTTTACAACACGAAACTCCTGGTCATAGAGGAAGGACGGGGTCGCTCGTAGCAACAGCAGCAGCCAGTGTGTCCGCATTTTAAAAGTACAGTTATTTGAGCCGCAAATCCCACAGGGCAGCATGGAGAGTGTCAGGAGACACCTGTACCATCAGTGGGCTGCCTTGTAGGAGGGGAGCCCTAAGCTTAGGAACCGGAAGCTTTTATAATGGCCCTTGCGGTGGAGGGAGACACTGTCTCTCTTTTCTAAGGTTGTGTGCTGCACAAACACGCTTGAAAGGGTCTTCCGGAACAAAGGCAGACAGTGTCTCTGCTCCCAGATGCTCAGAGAGGCATGAGACCCACAGAGGATTACCTCCCAGCAGGCTCACCTGCTAATATTTTCCTGAATACTCCCCTCATTGTTCCTCTCTTACATGTACTCTCTTTATGTATCTCAAATTTGCTTCTGTTTTATCAGTTATACATGCGCACGATTTAAAGAGCCAAATAGCTCAACAAGGTTCAGGCCTTAAAAATGGTTGTCTCCTACCCACCTCCCCATTTTCTGCCTTTCAACCTGGCTGATTCTTCTGGCACTGAACACTGTCATCTGTAAATAACATATTTTATACTATTGCAACTTCTTTTTTTAAAAAAAAATTATTTTCTTTATTTTTATAATACTTTTTTGGCTGTTTCGGGTCTTAGTTGTGGCACATGGGATCTTCACTGAGGCACGCGGAATCTTTAGTTTGCGGCACGCGGGCTTCTCTGTTGTTGAGGCGCTTGAGCTCGGTAGTTGTGGCACGCGGGCTTAGTTGCCCCGTGGCCCGTAGGATCTTAGTTCCCCGACCAGGGGTCGAACCCGCGTCCACTGGACCATGAGGGAAGTCCCTATTGCAACTTCTTGATTTCTCAGATGAAGCCATGCACTCCTGACTTTCACTGTAGAAAATGTGGTTTCAGCTTTCTTCCACATCCCCACCTTGTGTGCCCCACTCCCCCGAACGGTTGAGGCTCCGTGTTTACCACTGACATGATTAGACATGATTGTTATCAATGCTATTCACACATGACCGGGTGGCACATTCTCCTTTCCTGCACAACTGCTTGTTTCCTCTCAAGGCAACTGTTTTATTTTTGTTAGTTTTCGTTGCTCTTCTCCAAGTGTCTAAATCTTGCAGAACATTAAGATTTGATCAGTTTTCTCTTCTGGAAGTCCCCTCCCCCAGAGCGTTTGACCAGCTGCCTTCTGAACTGGCTGTTCAGGCCACTGTACAAGCTGTCATCCCTGGATCTCCCCTCAGTATCCTTCCCTCACTGTGTTTAATCTTGTCTCCTGGCCCCCTGTCCTCTAGTACTTGGCTTAGGTGTTCGTTTTTGGGAAGAAAAACCTAACAGAAGGGAGCACAGGAGATAAATTTTGGGAACATTGCAGGTCTGAAAACGTGCTCCCACACTTAG
>NW_006792080.1:1345998-1347955 GCF_000442215.2 Lipotes vexillifer | reverse complement strand
TTCAGCAGGCACGGAAGTGAAGGTAGAAGGTAACTTCCCTCTAGGGTTTTTGAAGGCATTAGCTTAAGTTTCTTCTAGCTTCCATTGTCACGTTTCCTAAGTGTGGTGCTATTCTGATTCCTGACACTTTCTGCGAGATGAGGCCTTTCTCTCTGGCAGCTTTCAGGATCCTCATTTGTCCCCGGCGTTCTGTGACATTGCAGGGATGTGCTTTACTCTGTGTCCGTTTTCTTCCACTCTGCTGGGGTGAGGTGTTTCCTTTCAACTGGTAACTTTAGTTCTGGGAAATATTCCTAATTTATTTCATGGATGTTTTGTCCCTCCATTTTCTCTATTCTTTTTTTTTTTCTTTCCACTGAAACTCCTATTCAACCATTGGACCTCATGGACTTACTTTCTCTGTCCCTCATTTTCTATCTAATTGCTTTTTGCTCTGCTTCCTGAGAAGTTTCTTCCGCTCTACACTCCAAGTTTTCTATTGTATATATGATTTCTGCTGTCATATTTTTAACCTCCGAGGACGCGTCTCCTCCTGGCACAGCCCGTTTCCTCCAGGTGCTTTTCTTCTTTTATGTTTTGATTTCTGTCTTTTCTGTACACGCTTTCCTCAAAGGTCTGATGAGCCCCAGCTGTTTGCTCATCTTTAAGAGAGGGATACCATGGAAGCCTTTTTTGTGAGGTTCTCTGTGGGGTGATTTGGCTTTGCCTTATTTTGGGGCTGGTCAGATTCCCAAAGAAGAATCTTCCAGTCTCCTGCCTGGAGGTTATGGCTGCCCACGTCTGGGAGCCAGAAAAGGAAGAAAGCTGATGATCTCAAGATTCAGTATGTAGCTGTTCTCTTCAGCTCCCTGTTTTTAGTACTGATTGCCTGCCCCACCCCCATCCTTAGCTTCGGTCTTTGTTGGGGTGCAGGAGGGGCTTTATCTCAATGTCGAGGGAAGGGCAGGAGACTGGGGTCTTCCTGTCTTTCCGCTGTCCTCGTGTTTTCAGCGTCACCTTCATTCCCTCTTCCAGACTTGTCCACCCCCGAGACTCCCTGGGGTTCTGTGGTTTGTGCTTCCTTTTCCTGTTGCCAGGTTAGCACTGAACTGTCTCATGTCTGGGCAGTTATTCATCCATCTGCCTTCCTGCTTCCAAAATTGTGTGGCTGTTGCCCTCTCTCCTCTTCTCTTTGTCTGACTGTGTTCATTCCATTTACTGTCATTTTTGTGGGACGTGGGAGAAGACGGAGGTGTTCAACCTACTATTTTAACCAATATGCAATTACTGTGTTTATTACGTGTTTTGATGTCTATCTTTCCCATCAACTGTTGAGCATCTTAAAATTGTAGCCCAAGTGCCTCTAAACAGTTTGTTTCAATACATTTTTATGGAATTAACTAAACAGATTAAAAGAGTACTTTCTTGACTGTGGTTTTTTGAGTAAATAAATGGGATGAGTATGTTTGTGTCACACAAGGAGAGAAAATTCAGTGCCTGTTTTTAGGTCTGACACTGAGATCTCTAGTTCGTAATGGGCACGCTATTATACAATTGTTCTGTTTTCCATAAAACCCCATTGACAGCTCACTCAGCTAATCCGGGACAATCTTCCATCTTAAAACCAAATAATTAAAAGGGACTTTGAGAGCTTGCATAGTAAATCCCTTTCCCTCTGGCTGGAAGCATTATTAGTCCATTACAGTTCCAAGAAAAGACATTGGCTCAGAGCGTGAGTTCAGACATTCTTGAAAAACTGGGGATATCAGTTCTCTAACTCAATATTATACAAAGGAAAATAGGACAAGGAAACAAGACAAAAGAGAGTATCTTCTAGATCCTTAGGCACTAATTACCCCCCACTGCTCTGGAGGTCCTGAGGCCGCCCTCTGTATTCTCTGCCCTTCTCTTCTGGTCAAGAGAAAGCCGGCAGCCAGGGGATGGAGAGCAGGACCCTGGCGGGGGCGGCGGGGGTGGG
>NW_006792080.1:1332677-1345910 GCF_000442215.2 Lipotes vexillifer | reverse complement strand
GGGGGTGGGGGAGGGGCGCGGCCAGTGGTCCAGCTCTCCTGTCTCCTCCAAGGCCTCCTCACTCACGGGGCTGCAACAAGGGTCTTTACGAGATCTCCTTGCCCTGCCAGATTTCTTGCTACTGTGACAGGTTACTACCTTTACACAAGCATGTGATGTATAATATAAAAGATATTAGAACCGTTAAAAAAGACGTTTTGGAAAGTTCTCTGAAGAACAAGTAGAGAAAGAAAAATTGAAGCTTCTTATCATAGGGACTTTCAAGAATACAAAACCCAGTAAATAGGGAATTCCCTGTCAGTCCAGTGATTAGGGCTCCACGCTTTCACTGCCAAGGGCCCGGGGAACTAAGATCCCACAACCGAGTGGCGTGGAAAGAAAAAAAAAAAATCTAGTAAATAAAGCCCCTGTAGCCATTATCCAGCTTTCACAATGATCAACATTTTACCAACGTTGTAAAATCTATTCTTGCCCCCCATACCCATTCATTTTTTAAAAAATATTTGCTGGAGTAGATTAACACAAGTTCCACACAGCATATCATTTTCATCCATAAAAACTTCCACACAGCCTCTCATCGTTCGTAACGTTTTTCCTTTTTCTTCCTCTTTCATATAAAACTACAATGACATTATTATTGTGACCTAACAAAATTAACCATTCCTTAATATCATCTAATACTCCAGTCCACACTCAAATTTCCCAGATTACCTGAAAAATATCTTTCTCCAGAAGATTTGTTTGAATCAGGAGCCAGATAAGGTCCACTCATTGTATTTGGTTCATATATCTCCTAAGTCTCTTTTAATTCCTAATGAAAACTTCATTCTTTAACTTACATATAATTACGTGCTTTAAAAATGAAGGGAGGTGTATAGCAGGCTTGGTTTTGCTGCAGGGGCAGCTCTATTTTAATTGCGCATAATGCTTCCAAAATTGTAAGTACTCCTGGGGCGTGTTTTTCCTGGATATGTCCTGGCCTAGTACTTCTATTAGGAAGGTTAGAATTAAACTGTTAATCATGTTTACTGTAACTGCATTCTGCCTTACTTACTGATGCAACTAATCAAACTTTGGAGACAGTTACTTATTAAATTTGTGCATATTTAAAAATCTCCCTGGACTTCCCTGGTGGTCCAGTGGGTAAGACTCCGTGCTCCCAGGGCAGGGAGCCCCGGTTCAATACCTGGTTGGGAAACCAGATTCTGCATCCCACCACCAACAGCCCACATGCCTTGACTAAAAGATCTGGTGTGCCACAACCAAAACCTGGCACAGCCAACCAAAATAAATAAATAAACAAATATTTTAAAAAATAAAATAAAGAATAAAAATCTCCCTGTTACTTTAAAAAGCTATAAATCCGTACTGTAGATTGCAATGATGGTGGCAATTAGTTATGTGGAAGCTGAGTTTGGTAATAAACACGTAGATTAGGTATTATCTTAGAAAGGCTTTCAAGCAATTTATTTCTCGTGTCAGTAGTGAGGAGTAAGAGAGTTTTCCGAGGGCAGGATTTCAGTAAAGATCAGTAAATGCAGAGCTAACCCCTCGTGTTTCTGGTCATTCCCCTACTTCCATGTGTTCTTCATATTTTTATTTATTTTTTAAAAAAATACTTACTTTTTTATTTTGGTTACCCCAGGTCTTAGATGTGGCAGGCGGACTCCTTAGTTGCATCGTGTGGGCTCCTTAGTTGCGGCATGCAAAGTCTCAGTTGAAGCAAGCGTGTGGAATCTAGTTCCCCGACCAGGGATTGAACCTGGGCCCCCTGCATTGGGAGCACAGAGTCTTATCACTGCCCCACCAGGGAAGTCCCTCTTTATATTTTTAAATCTCTCCTTTAGTCCTACAATCTGGCATTAGCCTTCCCTCCCCCATTTCTCCTCTTGTCGTGTTCAGCTCATGTTTATTGTGTGTCTGCTGTGTGCCAGACACATTACAGACCAGATCTCACTTAATTCTTATGACAGCCCGTGGAGGGAATAGCCCCACTTTGTAGATGTGAAGACCCAAGGTCAGAGGTTGGTGAGTTGCCCAAGGTCACTGCTTTTGCCAGTGCCCACCCTGCTGTTAGGATTGTTCGTTGGGTCAGTTAAGGGAGGTGAAAGTCGACATCAAAGGAGGTTACAAAACATTTAAAACTCGACCAGTACCTGCTCCGTGGAAGCCCCCGCAGACGTACAGCTTCCCGTCCACGGCTCCCGCATTGGTAGAATTCGTGCGAAGTGAGAGCAGGGGGCTGGGCATGGGTGGGCCCTCCCTCCAGAAGTCCCCATCCGGGTTGTAGATCTCCACCACGTCGAGGCACTTCCGAACCTGGCCCTCGTCTCGACCTATGCAGCCGATTCCACCTGCAGAGGGTGACACAGAAAGGAGGTGACCAGAGCTGAGATGTCCCCATGGGCAGTGCCCCCTTTCTGCCGGGTCTGTGTCTCAGGCTCGTGGACCTTGGTGTGCTCCTGTTGCCTGGTGCTGCTTCTGAGATAGTTTGTAAGCCGTGGTGATGTCTGCTGTGGACTCCACAGCCAAGGCTAATCTCGTTTTATCCATAGCATTCATCTGTTTGTGCTCGCCCATGAGACTGATTCCACCACAGGCTTCATAAGCTACAACATCCAACACTGGCTCACACAATGACCCTCCCTTTAGAGGAGGAATTTCCGGTTTGAATGTGAGGGTGACCCGGTTCTGACATCTGCCTTCCTGTTCGTTATGATGCCACAGACCTGGCTAGAGTGGCAAACATCCTGTCCATCCCCATCATTGCCAGCCTGTCTCTCCTTCTCTTCTTGTTTATTTTATTTTATTTGTTATTTTTGGCCGCTCCACACGGCTTGCGGGATCTTAGTTCCCCGACCAGGGGTCGAACCCGGGCCCCCTGCAGTGGAAGCGCGGAGTCCTGACCCCTGGACAGCCAGGGAAGCCCTTCTCCCTCTTTTTTTTTTTTTTGCGGCAAGTCAGCTGACAGCTTTATTGCACTGGGGAAGGGGACGGATTGCTCAGGAGCCCTTGGTGGGGCAGGTCCGCTCCCTCTTCACCGTCACAGGCTTCTGGCTGCGCAGGATGGCGCTGGCTCTGCAGATGGCAGCCGTACGCAAATCCGGGTGGTACTTGTTCTTTCGGACCATGTGCCGGCTGCTGCTGAGGGTGGCCCGGGCGTTCTTGTTGATGGTGGTCCGCACGTAAGGAGGTGGCTGGCTTTCGCTGGCCGGATCTCCGCTTCATGACCACCACGACCCCTTTGCCGTCCGCCACCGGCTCCACGCCCACAGTCTTGCGGTGAATGAGCCCGTTGTAGCGAAAGGAGTTGCGGGCCTTCAGGTTATTGGGTTCGGTGCTGTACGTCTGCTTATTCCTCTTGATCAAGAAGCTGGAGCAGTTCCGCACGACCATCCATTGCAGATGCATGGACATGGCGGCAGCTCCTCTCGTGGCAGTGGCTGGATACGGCCTCCCTCTTTTCTTCAGTGGCAGGAATTTTTCCCCGTTAGAGCAGGGCCAATCTTTGGTAAATTTCAGGTTTGGGGGTCAGAGGGAAGCCCCAAACACAAATGCGTGATGCGTCTTCCATTTTTGAGTGACACAGTTCATTCAGTAGATATTCCCTGATTACCTGTTACTCGCAAGGCAGCATGCTCATGATGAGGAGCTGAGAAAGATGAGCGAGGTATGTTTCTTGCCGTTATTAAGAAATTAATGGGGTGGGGCCTTCCCTGGCGGTCCAGTGATTGGGACCCCGCCTTCCAGTGCAGGGGGTGAGGGTTCGATCCTTGGTCGGGGAGCTAGGATCCCACATGCCTCGCGGCCAAAAAATCAAGGCATAAAACAGAATCAATATTGTAACAAATTCAATAAAGACTTAAAAAATGGTCCACATCCCAAAAAACTTTAAAAAGAAAAGAAATTAATGTGGTGCAAAGGGCCATATACACAAATAAACAGCGACATCATGACAAGTACCTTAAAAGAGATACATATTACACTCAGAAGTCCAGAGACTGTAGCAAGTAGCAGAAATATCATTTACATAACTGTGACCTTAAGTACAGCGCTCCATGGGAAAGTAGTGGCATAAGAATTTCCAGTCCGCTGTAATAAGAAGCACAAGTTTGTAGGTGACCTTTTTTGTACCACAGTGAAAGGTCTTAAATGTCAGGGCTATATTTCCTGATCTGAAGCGTGGCTCCTGGGATGGAGGTGAATCCCCTGGAAGGAGAGACAGTCCTCTCTTCGGTGACCTCATTCCATGCAGACCCAATCTGGTGACCTGGTCTACACGACCAGTCAAAGTTGGGAGAGTGCTGGCTTCAGGCTACCCGTGGAGGGTCCTGGAAGGATCAGTGCAGTGGGGTGTGGGTGAGGGCTTGGCTCTGTTGTTGATAGCAACGCCAAGACCAGAACCTAGACTGCTCTCATCACATGGCCTTTACTTAATGTGTCACTTAGAGATTAATCACATGGCACCTCGTGGCATTTCCTCTTTTGTGTTATTTAATTCCTTTTCCCATCATCATGCTGGTCGGATGGTCCTTCCGTCCATCACCACGTGGTTTCCTATCTTCCTTCAGTGCTGCACCCCAGGACCTAGCACAGTGCCTGACATGTGCGGGTCTGGAATGAATGAACCAGAGAGTTAACTTTTCCTCAGCTTCCTCCGGCCTAGCGGATGTGTTACAGGCTCACTGAGGGCAAAGGCCACTTTTCACCTGTCTTATATCTCACAGTGCCTGACACATGGTACTCAGTGAATCCGAGAAGATTGATGGGAACAGCTTATTTTCACCCTGGTTGGGACTCACGCAGACATAAGAGGACTTCAGAGGGAACCTTTTTGTTCTCTTTGCCTGTGGAGCCTGGCCTGTTTCCTGTCTCAGTACGAACCCAGGGATCAAGGCTATAAACTCAGGAAGCTCTTAGTTGCTTTCCCTCTTTTCCGCCTGGCTAAATAATTTAGCCCGTTACCGTGCCAAGTCTGAGCAGCAGCGTTTCCAAGGAGGGGACACGCCGGCCTCAGTTAACTGCACACTCTGTTGTTCACAGGCCCTCTTCCAGTGTGGTGCTGGGGCAGCTGGAGGCTTCATAGTCCAACAAAAAGTGGAATTTCCTATGTGTGGGGCAGGATGGACTTAAAGAAGAGGGTTTGTCTTTAGCAGTTGTGACCATGGCAACCACCCATCAGGTGAGAGCAAGATGGTTTGGCTGCCTGCTCCGTAAGAGATATTATTCGGCTGGTTTATATTACAAGCGCTTTAGAAGACCAGTCAGTGGGGGCACACAGATGAAATGCAAGTCGCTCAGAGCCAGTCTGGGCACACCCAGCAGCCAGCACCCTGGGCATAATCAGAAGTTCACATAAAAGCCCGTTAAGAAAGCTTCCCCAACATAAAGCATGTAAAGAATGGGTATTATTCTCTCGGTTGGCGAAATAATTAGAGTGCTTGTCATTTTCGTTTCCCTTTTACTAGGTGTATTTAATTATAACGTTCAGCCTTTACGCTACAAAACTAAACTACATAGGTACCCTTTCTGTTTGGTTGTCAGACAGTTCACAGGCTCCCCTCGGGTGACACGGGCTTGCAGGCTCTGCCTTTGTTTCTGACCGCCCGCCCCTGAACACACTCTCTGTCTCACTTGGATGTAATTCTGCCACCAAGTACACTCTCAGCACCACTCTATTACCAGCGACTTAATGAGCTTAAACTGAAAGTGAATGCTGATTAGATAAATAATCAAATAAAAGCATGGTCTTTATTAATAAGTCAGCACCAGCACGACAAGAGAACTCTTTTGATCCTGGGGTAGGATCAGCACATCTTTAGAATTTCAATGAGATACCTCATATCTTTAATTTACATGCCATCAGAACCTCTGCGCCTGACTTTGCTTTATTCAAAAACAGGCAACTAGAAGTTATCTTTGTAAGTCATACCCCAGTGGACCTCCAGTGCAAAATATATGCTTTAGGTTTTTTTGGTGGGGTCGGGGGGTGTGGATTATAGACGAAGATGCCTCTCTCTCCTCTCTTATTTCTACCAAGATGAAGACCTGCTCTCTTTGTGTTTGGTGGTCATAGAGTCTTTCCCTCTGCAGGGTGTGGGAGGAACTGTCTCCCCACACCAAGCCTGGCCGGGCGCTGGCAGAGGGCGGGGACGTGGTCCTTCCCTGACATCCTCTAGGACTTGCGACTTGCATTTCCTTGGGGCCTTGAACACAGCGGGGCTGGTTCCTGATGTCCTTCTGCCTGCAGTCTTGCCTTCAGGTGGCAGGCTGCACCCCAAAGGGGAGGGTGAGTCTGGAGCAGTTCTCACCAGCTCCCAAAGTTGCTTGCACAGCTCAACAAGCTTTAATAATATATTCACTGTTGAAGGCTCCCGTGGGCCAGGGGAAAAGCAGGTGGGCTTTCGGAAACAGACCATGGTTCATATGCCTGTGTCACCACTTACAGCTGGACAACTTTGGTCAGTATAATTTCTCTAAGTCTCCGTTTTCTCATCTGTAAGTTTCGGATAATAATTCCAATTTCATAAGTTGTTGCAAAGGTTAACTTATAGGTAACTATGTAAAGGCGGAGGAGGGTGAGGAGGATGGATATGCGCTGTAAACTATTCCCAAGTATAGGGCCTATGATGGGAATTTCCTCTTAGTTCTTCCCATGCACTCCGTGTGATGGTCATTCTTCCTCTCTTGTGTTCCAGGACATTGTGTAAGTAAAGCAGGGCTCACTGAAGCCGCTGGTCTTAGGTTTGCTTGCTCTCAGTTTAATTGTCCGCTGCATCTATGATTGATGGCTGTAGAGGCGAAGCTCTCTTAAATGTTTACTTTGAGGTTGGATAGAGCCAGTCAGAGGCTGAAGGGCTGCGAAATAAGCTGAGCCGTCAGGTGGGGAGAAAGTTTCGCTGACACGATGGAGCAGAGTGATGCACTGGTCAAACATTCGAGAGGGGTAGGAGCTGTCAGGTGGCAGCATAGGAGACAGGCAAGGAGTTTGCAGCCTGTGGACTTCCAGGAGTGAGGCTGCCCCTGTGTCTGGGTGGAAGGTGGTCTCTTCGCGCTGGTGTGGTGCTCGCGGCAGCGTCCTCCTCACCCTGGCTGTCTGCTCTCCGGTTTCCTTCACTCAGCTCGCAGCCCCACATTTGGAGCCTAAAGTGCCAGAAGGCGCGACCTAGCGTCTTGTCCCTTCTTAGGGCTCCCTTGGGCATTTTCAGAAAAAAGCCTTCAGGGCAGGGCGGGAAGTAGGCTCACCTGCCGTTTACAGACTTCCGGGTCACGGTCACGCCGTAGTCAGGCCGTAGGCCTGTCTAAGTGTGTTGGGCTCACAGGACACGGGTGGTGGTGCTCTCTCGTGTGTGCACGCCCTTTTCACCCACTAACCCCTCCCTGCCCTTCGCCAGCCTTTTCTTGCTAAGAAAACGTCCATCTGCATTCTGTTCGCTCCTCAAAACAGACGACCAGGAAAATCAAATCAAAGGGCTGAAAGGGCGGACCAAGTTCCACTGGCTAGAGCCTGGATTTGCTTGATTTTGGAGTGCTTGAAAGGTCTTATCATTTCCAAGAGGAAATGTAGACAGTTGACCAGAAAGTTCTGGCCCTGAGCCTTGGGTGCCAGATAAGCTGCAGTTACAGAATCGCTGTCCCATTTGTGGCTGATTCCGGATGACCCCTGGGCTTCCGTCCGGCCCAGCCCTGGGCCTCGGATTTCAACGCGCCTCGCCCGTCAGTTCTTTCCAATCCTGGGCCCATCTTTTCCTTGTTTCTTGCCAATCCCACTTCCCCAGCCTGTCCTGCAGGTCCAAAAGCTGATCCCACAGTGGGGGAGGGAGAGCCCGGCGTCGTGGTTGGGAGCCCGAGTGCAGATGCCACAAGCTCAGACCAATGTCACACTGTCCCCACACCTGCTCGTCACCTAGTTCTGCCGACAGGACCCCTCAGACACCTCAGGCCTGTCCCTCCCCCGTAGGTGTACAGGGCTTGGACGACCGCACACCGCACTGCGCCGTGCTCACCTTCCTTCCCCTCCCATCGCCCCCCGCCCCGCAACCCCAGCACCCTGTGCTCCAGGCTCTCCCAGCTGCCTGCAGTTCCCCAAGCAGTGAGGTTATTCGTCTCCAGGCCTTCGCTTAGGCTGGTCTCTGCCTGGACTGGCCACTCCTCCCCAACGTGACAAACTCCTCTTTCAAGGCTCAGCTCAGTAGCCACCCCTAGGAAAGCCTTCGTCTCTCTGCAAGCGGCCATTCCCTCCTCGAGCCTCTGCTGCCCGCTGAACAGAGATCAAGATTCCTATAAATAGTGCTGCTCTTACTTATCTCTGTGCGCGTTTCCCTATTTGATTAGGCTGTAAGTCACTGGAGGGCAGAAGAATGTCTAATTCACATCTGTACGCCGCACGCTTTTCAGCCGGGGCAGACAGTCAAGAAAAAATAACTGAGCACGTGAATGGACCAGCTCCTCACCTGCATCCCGGGTACTTTTTTTTTCTTCTTACGCTCTTTTGTCAAAACAAAAAGCGATGACTAGCCTTCCAGAATGTGTCAAGCGCTGAGTCCAAACAGCTGAAAACTCACTTCCTGTCAGATAATAAATATTACCTTCTTAAGGATATAGGACTCTGAGTCCAGATATGGAGAGAAATTGTTGGTGTCTGTTGTTGGGCTCATTTTTCCCGCAGGTCTGCCTGCCTGAACCATCACTAACCTCCCTTAGCTTGGGCTGGATGCAACCTAACAGGACACAGGCCGAGTTTGCACTAATGCTTCTCTCCAGTGACCTGCAGAGGACCATTAATCAAACACACTCCACACCTTGCAGATGTGGATACGCAAGATGTAAAGCGTGAAGCAAAGTATGCAGCATTCTGTCCCCGGAGTTTCCTGTGAAGGAGGCTTGGCAGGATGTGCTGAATAACTACTATAGAAGAAAGGTCTTGGGACCTCCCTGGCGGTCCAGTGGTTAGGACTCTGGTGCTTTCACCACCGGGGCCCAGGTTTGATCCCTGGTTGGGGAACTAACATACCACAAGCTGCGTGGCCCGGCCAAACAAAAAAGAAGATCTTAATAAGTCTTTGGTATGTTTATCTTTTGTGTAAATAAAATGACTTACAGAAAGTGGTAGTTTGTGCTAATTTCTATATTTACCCAAGAACAGGTAAAGGAAGGGAGTGATTAAAAAAAATGATCACACGTATAAATGGATAAAGTAGTTGAAGATAATACATTTTACCCAAAATGACAGGATTTTAAAATAATTGGTACCTTCTTCAAAACATCAAAGTTTTTCCATTTCAAGTCTTCATGCTGTTTTAAAACATATATTACGTTATTCCCCGCCATAGTGAATTGACGATTTCAGATTTAACATTTTCTTAAGGATTCAGAAGTAACAATACGATCTGTTTTCACAATATGCTGTGGACATAGATGGTTCTGTACACTAGGCTACATGAAGACATACCTAAGATTTGCTTTGTTGAAGAAAATTCTTTTTTTTTTTTTTTTTTTTTTTTGCGGTCCGCGGGCCTCTCACTGTTGTGGCCTCTCCCGTTGCGGAGCACAGGCTCCAGCCGCGCAGGCTCAGCGGCCATGGCTCACGGGCCCAGCCGCTCCGCGGCATGTGGGATCTTCCCGGACCGGGGCATGAACCCGTGTCCCCTGCATCGGCAGGCGGACTCTCAACCACTGTGCCACCAGGGAAGTCCTTTTGAACAAAATTCTTGCTATCGGTGTGGCTTTTAGCAATTTACCTCTTTTCATAAAAGCAAAGCATAAAACATGTAGTAGCACAGGGCTTTGGCTGTGTTCTCTTAAGCTTTTCTGCAAACGTAAACAACAAGTCAGAGGCCCGGACAACATCCTCCTAAGACGTTTCTCATCTGTTCTCAGTAACATTATCATCTCTGTCCATCAGGGGTTTTCACACTGGAGAAGCTTCCGAACATTCTCTCGTTTCAGCATCAAAAACACTCGAAGCTTCTAGTTAGTCTTAAGCAATGTGTACGCATGCTTTGGCCATATCCACTTCATGTCCGTACTACGTGTCAGAGAATAACAAGCTTGAGGTGTTTTTTTTTTCCCATAAGACACAGTCTACCGAGAAATCAAAGACAAATATGAAACCATTATAATACAGCATTGCAATTATACATTGATCGAATAGAGTGCAATTTCTCACTAATTGTCACAATGAAATGTGGAACTTTCCACTCTTTGTGAATTTGTAGGATGTCAGTGATGAAAATGACTAAAGCTAAGTTGCAATTTGAGAGCCATAGGCAAACTTTGGCCTCTGAGAGTACTTATTTCTGGGTTCCCCACTGAGGGTGCCAGATAATCAAGGTGAAGATCCTTCATAGGATTAACTGCAAATACATTTCATGGACACTGCCAGCAAAAACATGGTGAGTCATTCAGTGTAGTTCAAATCCAAGTCTTTTCTCAGAATAAAGCAGACACTGGCATTCCCTGGAGGACTTCTTTGGCCATTGAAAAAGTACATTTCTTTCCTTGTTCAACCTGAGCTTAAGAAGTATGTCTCTAAGCCCAGAACGCTCTTGGAATGAGTTCAGAACGTACCCAACAGCCTGCTCTGATGACCTGTGAGTGCAGGATGCTCTGACCAGTGGCCTGACCTAGCTTCCTGGAACACACGTGCTGTCCAAGGGAAGACACCTTGCCTCATTCATCTCTGGGTCTCTCCTAAAAGCCAGCTCAGGGCCTGATTATGTACCATACATAGGCTTAGTTAACATTTTGAGCGTATAAAACCTCCATTAACATGATGTCACCTCTTCCTTTCCTCACAGTATCAGTGTTTCTCAACGTGCAGTCCTGTGGGCATTCCCACCAGAATCGCCTGACGCTTCCCACAGCTCAGATCCCCAGGCCCCACTTCAGACCCACTAGCCCAGAATTGGCCAAGGGTGAGGGCCAGGAATCTGCCATTTTAATGGACAGCCTGGGTGATCTGAGGCAAACTTATATTTATTAAAAAACTGTTTGGAATTTTATGTATTTATTTTTTAATATTTATTTATTTATTTGGTTGCGCAGGGTCTTAGTTGCGGCCGGCGGGCTCCTTAGCTGTGGCATGCGAACTCTTAGTTGCAGCATGTGGGATCTAGTTCCCTGACCAGGGATCCAACCTGGGCCCCCTGCATTGGGAGCGCAGAATCTTCACCACTGTGCCGCCAGGGAAGTCTCCAGAAATTTATCAAAAGAAAGAAAAAGGCTTAACCATGATGAAACTTGGCCCTTGTATCTCACGGCATAATTCACCTCTAGACTGATCTCTGACACACATTTACTGCAGTAACTGGAACCCTCAGTGTAACCCCCCTCGTGGTGCGCGGGGGCAGGGTGCTGTCCGCTGGAGAAAACAACACCCGTAGCCGCGTGGGGAGACTTGCTATTAGCTGGCTCCTCGGACAGGGAAGTGAAAAGTCCCTGCTTTAAAAAATTCTCCACAAGGCCTGTAACTCTGATGATTTTTGAGGCTTTTGCCCTGATGGAAGAGCAGGAGAAAAAGGCCAATTCAGTCACCTGATGTTTGTAAGCATCCATCACGTGGAGCAGGCCTGGCGGCTGTCAGAAGAGACACAGACAAGAGGGAGGCAAGGTATCTGCCCCCTCGATGGTCCCAGGAGCATGGGGAGGGTCACGGGCAGAGGCAGAGCAGCCTTGCCAAGAACAGTGCCACTAATTCACACAAACCACCTTGAGGAGATGGCGTTTCTGCCAGACCCTGAAGGATGCATTGTCCAGAGGCAGAGGCTTAAAAGCAGAGGGAAGAGCGTAAACAAAGTGCAGAAGGGAGGCTTGTTCAGGAATGACCCTCAGAGCCCAAGGCTGGGGCTGGGAGGAATGTGGCTGCAGAGGCCGGCTGGGGCCAGCCTGAGAAAGGTCTAAATGTTTCCACAAATAGATTCCGGTGCTCACTTTCTATATTTGACTTCGCCTGACCTGTCAAACTAAAGCAACTTCTGAATACAATTTTAAAAACACTTGATGGGGGGCTTCCCTGGTGGCGCAGTGGTTAAGAATCCGCCTGCCAATGCAGGGGATACAGGTTCGATCCCTGGTCCGGGAGGATCCCACATGCCGCGGAGCGACTAAGCCCGTGTGCCACTACTACCGAGCCTGTGCTCTAGAGCCGGTGAGCCACAGCTACTGAAGCCCACGTGCCTAGAGCCCATGCTCTGCAACAAGAGAAGCCACCACAACGAGAAGCCTATGCACCGCAACGAAGAGTAGCCCCCGCTCACCGCAAGTAGAGAAAGCCTGCGCGCAGAAACAAAGACCCAAAGACCCAAAAATAAATTTTTTTTTTTTTTTTTTTTTTTAGAGTCGATGGTGTTCTGTAGGATGGTGATAAAGTAGGGAGGAAGAAGAGAGAACACTTCTTTTTCTTTTGCAGTACGCGGGCCTCTCACTGTTGTGGCCTCTCCCGTTGCGGAGCACAGGCTCCGGACACGCAGGCTCAGCGGCCATGGCTCACGGGCCCAGCGGCTCTGCTGCATGTGGGATCTTCTCGGACTGAGGCACGAACCCGTGTCCCCTGCATTGGCAGGCGTACTCTCAACCACTGCGCCACCAGGGAAGCCCATAAATTTATTTAAAAAAATAAATAAAATGAAATTTAAAAAAAAAAGAAAAGGTTTTAAAACAGCCCACACTTGATGGAAACGCAAAGTATATTTATGAATGTACATTGTCATTTCAGAAGCAAGCATAATATATTCAAAAGTGTAACTAATACTATGAGAGCTAAAGTTTATCTCACAAAAACATTTTTCAAAGAGAGAACCCCTGGTACCATATTCAAATCGGTAGTTTTATAACAGAGCATCAACAAGAGCTCACAGTTGGGTTTGATGAGGTGGAGCCCAGAAGGTTCTATGTTTCTCAAAACTTTTCTAGTAAGAGTCTGCATCTAATTCGTTTCCTACTTGATTCTTCATAAAAGTAGGATTGAAAGCCTTTAAAACGAGGAGTTAACGTTTTCTCATAGCAATAGGATATATTAACCTAAAATTATTTGGACTATCTTTTTCAAGAACTTTTTTTTAGAAGATGAAGATATATTTTGGATTAAAGTAGTTTGTCTCATGATGAGCTCTCATGGTACAAACGACAAAATATCTTTCTTAAAACACAAAGCATCTTAAAATGCATGACCTTGAGCGGCACCCTTCTCCGTCTCCTCCCAGAGGATTTCAAAGGGTTCTGTCATCAAGACAC
>NW_006792080.1:1326597-1332667 GCF_000442215.2 Lipotes vexillifer | reverse complement strand
TTTCCTGCTCTCCTGAGAAAGGGCTACCCGAGAAAGCTCTCAGAAAAAAGTCAAAATGGAAACCAGCCCATTTTAAATACCTGGGTTTTTAGTAAGGGCCTCATTTATTCATAAGGCTCATATAGACTCTTTAAATTATTTTAAGCTTTCCAGGAAGTTACCCGCCAGAAGAGCCAATTGCAGCGTGGGGAAGCTGGTAAAGTGCACACGTAACTGCATGAGCAATAGAGCCACTTTAAGCAAATGATCTAGGCATATCTTTTTCTGCATTTTTAAGAAGGAAATATATAGTTTTCCAGGAAAAACCATCCAACAGCTGACTAATACACCCCTTGCTAGTTTGCCATAATTCCAGAAATCATTTTCATCTAAATTCAGATTACTCATGGTATCTGTGATGACATGGTTTTCAAAAAGAAGCATTTCCACAATGAAAATTTAGCGCAGATTTTAACTGAGGCCAACATTCTTAAAACTTTACAACTCAAATTAAATTAGGGTCAGCATTAGCCAGGGGGTCCAGCAGTCTGACGGGTTCACCTTTAGTTCCCACGGAAGAACACACCCTAGACAATATTTTAAGAGTCACTCCCCACGCAGAAGTGCAGGCTGTGTGAATGTGCACTGGGCCATTGTGTGTGTTTGCAAGGAGAGGAAGCGGAGAGAGTAGAAAGAGACGGTCCTTAGACTCCAAATGCATGAGGACAGGGTGACCCCAGCACAAGGACGGCCCCTCAGTAGGCTGCACGGCCAGCACAGAGACTTGTTGAGGGTGGAGCTGGAGTACTGCAGGCTACTGAAGGAAGATTTTGAGCATTATTAGGGCACTAGAGTGTAAAAGGACCCCTTGCCACTTATTTCAGTAATAATAATCCCTATCATTATCATTTATTGAGCACTTAAATGCCTGGCACAGTATCCATCTCTCTCAAGTGTCACAACTGTGTTATTAGCATCCTCATTTTATGAATGAAGAAAACAGACTCAGCACTCGCTTTGGCAGCACATATACTAAAATTGGAACGATACAGAGAAGATTAGCGTTGCCCCTGCACGAGGATGACACACATATTTGTGAGGCATTCCATGTTTTTATAGCTGATTCACTTTGTTACACTTTGCTGGTTTGCCATAACTGCGCGTCCGGAGCCTGTGCTCTGCAATGGGAGAGGCCACAACAGTGAGAGGCCCGCATACCGCCAAAAAAAAAAAAAAAAAAAAAAAAATCATGGGGTGATAATAAGTTGCAGGGATAGGATTTGTCTGCAGGAGGACCTTTACTTTATTTCAAGCAAAGAAGACACCTGGGAAATCTTTGTATAGATGGGATTAACTCAAAAGTTTTTTTTTTTTGTATTTTGGCTGCATTGGGTTTTCATTGCTGTGCGGGCTTTCTCTAGTTGCGGTGAGCAGGGGCAACTCTTTGTTGCGGTGCGCGGGCTTCTCATTGCGGTGGCTTCTGTTTGTTGTGGAGCATGGGCTCTAGGCGCTCGGGCTTCACTAGTTGTGGCGTGCAGGCTCAGTAGTTGTGGTGCACAGGCTCAGCGGCCATGGTGCATGGGCTTAGTTGCTCCGTGGCATGTGGGATCTTCCCGGACCAGGGCTCGAACCTGTGTCCCCTGCATTGGCAGGCAGATTCTTAACCACTGCGCCACCAGGGAAGCCCTTTTTTGTGTATTTTTATTCTTTATGTCTCTGATGATATTTTTCTCTCTATTGTCTTACTGAGGGATGATGACCATTGTAACTCTATTTCTTGGCTCTCCCAAACTGTTGCTTGTGCAGCTAACTGGAAGTATGATATAGAGATAGGCTACACGAATGTTACCAATAATGGTACAATACGAAAATGAAAAAAAATGTCCTTGCACTGACACAAAGGGATTACAGTTTTCTTGGGATGTAATAGTGACAGTTTACCACGAGCCCTAAAGACAGTCTACCTATGGCTCCAGTGAGGCTGATCACATCTCTAATGCAGCCCCCTGCTTCTCTCTTCCTATGTGTGAGCCAGGCTCTGGGTACCAGTCCAGGACCAGGACCAGTTGTCCTATCAGCCTATTAGTTAGACACTGTGTCTCAGTGTCCATGTCCCAATACCCTCAGGGGTTTACATCCTCTAACAGAGCCTGAAAGGACAGGACGAACACTGGTGGAGTAGAATCCTGAGGCTAACCATCCCATGCATGGCTGCTCTGGGGGTCCTCAACAATTTGTCCGCCGCTTTGGCTGATGTAGAAAATAGTAAACCAAACAGTTAAAATTCCTTTGCCCAGATAGTTATGGAAATCAGCAAAGCCTTGGATTTTTCGGTTGCTCACCAAGGGGAGTCTGTGCCATTGCTGACACTTCATTTTGTACCTGGATCAACGTCACAGATGAGGTACAACAATTTCTATCCACGCAAAGAGAAGTGGACTATCAAGGAAGACAGGCAGTTGTTGGGACGTGTTTTCATGGTCGGACCTGGAAAAATCCAGATGGTGCCTTGAGAGCGTCCTCCACCTCCTCCGTGTAACAATCTGTTAGGCTTGTATGTTGCACAGCTTGATTTCTTTATCCAGAGTCTTAAATCTACAGAGCCACTGTCCTAACGAATGTTCCCACAAATGACTTAGAGACAAAAACAGAATGGACGTATGCTGATGGACGAGCAAACTGAAAATCAGACCCACAGATAAAATCTTGTCTTCAAGGAGAAGCAAGCACAGTGGAGGACATCTGGATCACACTCACGGTCTCTCCTTTTGCTCTGGCTGATAGAAGACCAGAGGGGAGAGTGAGAATATATAAAAGGTCCGCACCCCTAAGAAAAAACTATTTTTACTACAGGTATTGTAACAAGCCAACATCAGAACTGGTTTTCAACCTGATTAATCAGTCGGTGACAACCTGATTCAGTGAACTGGCCTCTGGAGCAGCTGGTCAGATGGAGCCTTGCCCCGAAAGACAGCCGGTCAGAAGCTGACTCATCTCTGAGCCCTCTGCTGAGGCTGACTTGACACTCCTGCCTCTGCAACGAACACAAACCACACGTCTAAGGTTGACAACACCCCACTCCCACCTTTGTGGCAACACTAATCCAAAACAAACTCCTGCCCACAATCTTACGATTATCCATCTGCTTTGCCCAATGAGAAGGTCTCTGACCAGCTAACCCTCCTGCACGTAGGTGAGCAATAATGTCAGCGCTTTTGATTTCAGATACTGAGTAGTGGTCTTATCCTTTAACAGCAACCAGTAGTCAGCATTTAATTGAGAAACAGACCAAATTAATATTCGCTGGTGAAGTGAGATATTAGAGCATTGAAGTAACTCCGTGTAATCTTTCTCTGCCACATTTGGACTCATCCTGTTCCTGGTGCCAAGCGCATCACTCTCCTTTCTCTTCATTTGACTAATTCCTACCTGTGGTGTGAGTTAGTTACCATCCGCATAGGTGTTACCATGTGTCCACATAGGTGTGCACTTAGCCCTATGTATGCACGGTTATCTGTCTGTACCTTGTCCTAGGCCATCACTCCTTCTGGGCTCAGTGTGTGTCTCCCATCCCTGGGTCCTCAACACTCAGCCCAGGGTCTGACACATCTTATGCCCCAACAGGTATTCGTTGAATCAAACTGCAGTATGATAAGAAAACACAGTATCTCTCTGATGGTGTTGGTCTATCTGACACCCATGTTACTCAATTGAATTTTACCTGTTATTTAAAAAGACTTACTTTCCACTGAATTTTTTCTCCCTTCAATTCTGAGAAGACCTCTCCTCATTTTCACTCAGCTCCTAATGACCGTTTTCACTCATGAGTCTCTCCATGATGCTTCTCCCCTCGAGCCCAGGGCTCTTGCTACTTCCTTCTTCCTTCAGTGTATAGTTTTGAAATTCTCCACCACATTTTCTCTCCTCAGTATGTGTGTTTCCCCCACCCCTTTACATCTTTCTTACCTTAACAGCATGCTTTGTAATTTTAATTTTTTAAAATTTCATTTCATTGTGGTAAAAAGCCTTAACATGAGATCTGCCGTCTTAACAAAATTTTAAGTGCACGATACAGTATCGTTCCTTTTTTTTTTGCTGTGGTTGTGAGGTAATGGGCTGAACACATTTGATGGAAAGTTCATCTTTCCCCACTGAAATTGCCCTGACACCTTTGTCAAAAATCAACTGAGTAAAAATGTAAAAATTTATTACTGAACTCTTATTTCTGTTCCATTGATACACATGTCTGCCGTTGGTTTTATACCACTGTAGCCCGATTACTGTAACTCTAAGTTTTAAAAATGGGTTAAATAAGTGCTCAAACTTTCTTCTTTTTCACAATTGTTTTGGCTATTCTAGGTTCCTTGCATTTACACATAATTTTAGGACCAGCTTGTCAACTTTAAAAAACAATGAATCTATAGATCAATTTGGGGAATATTGCTATCTTAACAATATTGAGTCTTCAAATCCATACACAAGGAATATGTCTCTATATATTTAGCTCTTTTTAATTTATTTTTATTTTTTTTCAAACAAATGCAGAAGGAACCACTTTTTTAAATTAATTAATTTGTTTATTTATTTGGCTGCATCGCCTCTTAGTTGTGGCACAGGGGATCTTTGTTGCAGCATGCGGGCTTCTCTAGTTGAGGTGCGCGGGCACCAGAGCACACAGGCTCAGTAGTTGCGGCGTGTGCGGGCTTAGTTGCCCCGCGGCGTGTGGGTTCTTAGTTCCCCAAACACGCATAGAAACCACATCCCTTGCATTGGATTCTTAACCATTGGATTTTTAACTACTGGACCAGCAGGGAAGTCCCCTATGTAGCTCTTTTTTTTAACTCTCTTGGGAGTGTTTTATAGTTTTCTGTGTATGATTCTCACACTTTTGGCGTTGAATTTATTCATTCATAAATGACTCATTTCGATGTTATTGGGAAGTATTGTTTCTCCGGTTTCATTTTTGGAATGTTCATTGCTAGCACATATAAATACAAATAAATTTTAAAAAATATTTATTTATTTATTTGGTTGCACCAGGTCTTAGTTGTGGCTCGTGGGCTCCTTAGTTGCTGCACATGGGCTCCTCAGTTGTGGCATGCATGTGGGATCTACTTCCCTGGCCAGGAATCACACCCGGGACCCCTGCATTGGGAGCATGGAATCTTAACCACTGCGCCACCAGGGAAATCCCACAATTAATTTTGTACACTGATTTTGTATCCTGTGACTTTGGCTAAAATTAATGATTAGTTCTAGTATTCTTTCTTTTTTGCTTTCTTTCTTTTACTTCCTTCCTTTCTCTCCCTCTCCCTCTCTCTCTCTCTTTTCTTGTAGCTTTCTTAGAATTTTCTACATGTAGGATTATATAATCTGTTAATACAGACTATTAAACTCTTCCTTTCCAATCTGTATGGCTTAATTTCTTTTTATTGCCTTATTGCACTGGCTAAAACCTCTGTTTCAATATTAACAGGAGTAGCAAGAACAGGCACCTGTCAGTTGTTCCTGATCTTAGAAATAAGAGCTGTCTTTCACCACTACGTACCGTAGCTGTAGTCTTTTCATAGATACCTTTTAATAAGTTGAGGAAATTCCCTTCTAGTCTTAATTTGTTGAGAATTTTTATTATGATAGGGGGTTGGATTTTGTTAAATGCTTTTTTTTTTTAATTTTTATTTTATATTGGAGTACAGTTGATGAACAATGTTGTGTTAGTTTCAGGTGTACAGCAGAGTGATTCAGTTATACATATATGGTATCTGTTCTTTTTCAAACTCTTTTTCCATTTAGGTTGTTACATAATGTTGAGCAGAGTTCCCTGTGCTATATAGTAGGTCCTTCTTGGTTATCCATTTTAAGTATAGCAGGGTGTATAGGTCAATCCCAAACTCCCTAACTATCCCTCCCCCTCCCGCTTCCCCCCTGGTAACCATGAGTTCGTTCTCTAAGTCTGTGATGTTTCTGTTTTGTAAATAATTTCAAGTCAAATGCTTTTCCTACATCTATGAGATGATCATTTGGTTTTTGTTCTATATTAATATGGTTTAGTATATTAATTGAGTTTTTAATATTAAAGCCACCTTGCATT
>NW_006792080.1:1321946-1325230 GCF_000442215.2 Lipotes vexillifer | reverse complement strand
TTCCTGCACTCCTGGGATAAATTCCACTTGGTCATGGTATTATATATAATAATATTTTATGTTGCTGGATTCAGTTCTTTCATTTTTTTATTAAGAATTTTTGATGATGTAATCATTTTTTATGTTGTTAGACTCAGTTGCTAATTGTTTCTTTTTTTTAAATTCACTAATTATTTTTGGCTGTGTTGGGTCTTGGTTGCTGCGCGCGGGCTTTCTCTAGTCGTGGCGAGAGGGGGCTACTCTTCGTTGTGGTGCGAGGGCTTCTCATTGCGGTGGCTTCTCTTGTTGCGGAGCACGGGCTCTGGAGTGCAGGCTCAGTAGTTGTGGTGCATGGGCTTCGTTGCTCTGCAGGATGTGGGATCCTCCCGGACCAGGGATCGAACCCGTGTGCTCTGCATTGGCAGGTGGATTCTTAACCACTGTGCCACCAAGGAAACCCTCTACTGCCTTCTTGCCTCTACTATTTCTGATAAATCACTGGCTGAGCGTATTGTTGTTCCCCTCTATGTGACGTCATTCTTTTCTTGCTGCTTTTAAGAATTTTCTGGGGACTTCCCTGGTAGCACAGTGGTTAAGAATCCGCCTGCCAATGCAGGGGACTTGGGTTTGATCCCTGGTCCAAGAAGGTTCCACATGCCGTGGAGCAACTGAGCCCGTGCACCACAACTACTGAGCCTGAGCTCTAGAGCCTGTGAGCCACAACTACTGAAGCCCGTGCGCCTAGAGTCCGTGCTCCACAAAACGAGAAGCCACCACAATGAGAAGCCTGCACACCGCAACAAAGAGTAGCCCCCGGGGCTTCCGTGGTGGTGCAGTGGTTGAGAGTCCGCCTGCCGATGCAGGGGACGCGGGTTCGTGCCCCGGTCTGGGAAGATCCCACACACCGCGGAGCGGCTGGGCCCGTGAGCCATGGCCGCTGAGCCTGTGCGTCCGGAGCCTGTGCTCCGCAACCGGAGAGGCCACAACAGTGAGAGGCCCGCGTACTGCAAAAAAGAGTAGCCCCCGTTCGCCACAACTAGAGAAGGCCTGTGCGCAGCAACAAAGACCCAATGCAGACAAATATAAATTCATTAATTAATTTAAAAAAAAAAGGATTTTCTGTCTTTCAGTAGTTTGTCTATGATGTGTTATGGTGAGGATCTCTGTGAAGTTATCTTACTTGGGATTTGATGAGCTTCTTGGAACTGTAGATTAATGTTTTTCCATCAAGTTTGAGAAGTTTTGACAAATACTCGTTTGAAAAGAGATTTCCTGCCCCTTTCCCTGTCTCCTTTCAGGATCCCCATTATACCTGTATTGGTATGTTTATGTTATTCCATATGTCTCTGACGCTCTGCTAATTTTTCTTCAATTTTTTCCCCCTCTCTTCTTCAGATTATATAATTTCTGTTGATCTATTTCAAGTTCACAGATTCTTTCTTCAGACTTCTCAAATGTGCTCTTATTCTAGGATTTCCCTAGAAGATCTCTGTTACGTTTCTGGCTAGTTATCTTATCTGCTGCTGTCCCAACCGGGACTAAAAGCTCAAGCTTAGGAGAGCTGCAGGCTTTTTCCATTTGCCACGCTGAGTGTGGGTTTTCCACCCTCTGCTCCCAAACATATCAGACCCCTTTGGCAAAGAAAGCTGCTAGGATTCACAGCTAGTCCCACTCCAGTAGAACTACCATGCTGAATGCTCTGGGCTGCAGGTCAGGGCAGAGTCTCAGGCCAGGACGTCACAGGCTGCCTGAAGACTGACGTCAAGTTCAGCAGTTTCGAGAAATTAAGCTCTTCTCAAGTTGTTGTTTACCTTTGGTTGATTTTCAGAGATCTGAAATTGTTGTTGTTGACAAATTTATCTGTCTTTATAGTTGCTTTTTGGGGAGGGGAGGTCTCCCTTTCACTTCTCCATTGCTAGAAGTCTCCTGCTTTCACTTAGATTCTGGCCCACTGAATGTTTACTGCCATAACAGTTCTTAGTTCAGGGGATTTTAAACATGTTTCACCTAACATTTTTTGGTATTTTCAGTGGGAGGATCAGTCTAGATATCTATTCGGCCGTACAGAGAGAGTTAATACTTTCAGTTTTTTATGACCATTAAATGAAATTTTTTATGTAAAGAATTAAGCAAAGTGTCTGTAACATGAAAGGCTCAAAGAACTTTAGTTATAACATCTGAATACTTGTATTGTAGGGATTTTACATACATTATTTTATTTAATCATATCTCTAAGAGGCAGGCATTCAAATTTTGATATTACCACCCCCGCTAAAAAAAAAACAAAACGATTTACTAGACTAGGGCCATACCAGGTAGTAAATGATGGAGTCAGGGTCTGGTGCCTTCCACCCTTGATCATGCTCCCTCCAGGGTGAAAGAGATTTCCGTGGCTGCTCTTTTGGGGTGGCCTGTAGACTATGTAGGACATCATAAGGAATTAAATCCAGCACAGGTGTTAGGGAGAGGGCTCATTGCTGTCCTGGTTGGCAGTGACTCCAGTCACAGTGGGACACATAGAGATTCCCAAAAGCAGACAGGGCTTTTGCTAAGACAGTTAACACTTGAGCGCGTGGCACCCGTGTGAGTCATCGAGAGGACACATAGAGATTCCCAAAAGCAGACAGGGCTTTTGCTAAGACAGTTAACCCTTGAGCACATGGCACCTGTGTGAGTCACATCGACAAGGCTTTGGGCTCTGCATGATATTTACCCGCAGTCCAGTTACATTTGCAATGAACAGGTAGATCTGAGCTGAATGTACCACAAAAACACCTAAACAACGGAAATTCTTTCCATTTAAAAGCTTTTACGTATATTTGGGAGTTAAGGAGCCAACGCTGGGAAAGGGAAACCTTTTGGATTGAATCTGCCAAGATGGTAAAATTATTTGAGAGACTGTGAATCTGGTCCCCAGCCCTGAATATCCAGAAACTAAATTTGATGCTGCTGCAAAAGACCTTCTAACTGATGTCCCCCACTGACATTTTCTTCTCACCTTTGATGCGTTCTTTATATCCTGACCTTGGCAACCTTCCTCAGACATTCTCTCATCATGTTTCTGTGCACTTTCTCACTGCTCCCTCTTGTTCTCCTAATTCTGTATCCACCAGCCGCTGTAAGCTGCTCCCATGCACGTGTCCGTCTCTCAGCCCCACCCGTCCCTGCTCTTGTGGGCTCATTCACTCATCCTCCTCGCATCCTCTACTCCTAGCAGCTCCTTCTCACCTCCAAACCTCTGCTTCTGCCTTTCTTTCTACTGTCCTCCCCACCCTTCCCCAGCGCCTCCTTTCTTGGAGCACACT
>NW_006792080.1:1315912-1321936 GCF_000442215.2 Lipotes vexillifer | reverse complement strand
ACTCTTTCCTCTATTTCTCTTACCCACATCTTACAGGTCCTTTAAAATCTACTCCCTTCCATTCACTCAGTGGACGTTTGTTCATGCTGTGAAGCGTGAGCTCCAAAGGGTGCCTTGGGTGTCCTTTCCAGGCAGTTTACAAAAAGATGACACTATCAGTTGTATTCCACATTTAGCCTAGTTGTGGCTCCACAGTGGGGGAAATCTCATTTTGCTTCAGTTGACACATCATTTTTTCCCACTTTTGACTGCCTCCAACTTTAATATAATAAGTGGATCAGCCCTTCACTCCTGAGTTACACCTCCATCCCACGTAATCAATCCTAGTTTAGATGTTATCTCTACTGGGCCTATGACACTGCATAAGGTTATAACGAAAGTAACGAATATATACCCAGAGGAAAAACTCAGTTATAATCACAAGTGAGTCTCATAACTGAGGCAGTCATAAATTATGTTGCATAATGTTCTTGTTCTTAAAATCATAGAACTATTAATGTTTGAGTGCGTTAATTATTTTGCTTCACGCTGTGCAGGCAGCCAAGAGATAACGGCTTCCTTTTAGTTTAAAAAAAAAAAAAATGCTGCTCAAGTGCTTGGTTTGCTTTCAGCCCATATTTCTTTTTTTGACCATCTTTTTGTTACCCAGCATCTTCCCCGTGTTGTTTTTGCCAGTTAGGCATCAATGCAGATGGGACGAAATAAAGAATTGGCATCGCCATCATTTCACCAGTCCACTCAACCTCTTGTCTCAGCCTCTTTCTTCCCATACTCATGGGAAAGTGATGGAGGGGTGGGAAGCGAGGTGACAGAGGGTGATGTTAGGGAGTGGGACGGGGATTAGACGAGCAAAGGACTTAATACAAGGAGTGGGAAGGGTGGGGAGACACAGAGGATGTTCAGAGTCACTGTAACCCACATGAGTGGGAACGAACCAGTCTTTCACCAGTCCCTAGTGGGGGGTGCAGGACCACACATATTCATGCCAGAGAAAAGAAAAAAAAATGCATTCGGGTAAAAAATTACCTAATAACCTCTGTAGAAGTTTGGTGGGTGAGGCAACACAAAGAGGACTGGTGTTACCTGTGGCGTCGTCTTGCATCTGCTGCCTTTCTCTTCTGTTAGTGCAGAGAATCAGTCGGTTGCAAAAGCCCACGTTTCATCGGCTGAAGGCAGCCAAAGGCTTACTGCCTTTTCACCATATTTTACTTGGTGGGTATAGAAGGATGCATCACTACTGTTCTTGCATTCCAAGCGACTTAAAAATTTCATAAAAATAACTTTGCTTTCAACAAGTCAGTGGACTTTCATTTAATCTTATCTGACTGTGCTCTAGAAATTAAGAAACAAAAGAGAATTGGGGGCTAGTTGTGTATATCGTTGAACTGAAATGCAAGAGGAAGGGAGAACATTTCCTTTTCACTGAGGCAAACTGCTGAGAAAAGTAAAAGGAGTTACACTCTTTTCGCTGCTTCTTACCCAGAACGTAGATCTCGCTGTTGAGCACGGCCGTGCTGAATCGGTACTTTGAGTACTTCATGGGGGCCTGCGCTGCCCACTGATCTTGGCTGGGGTCGTAGTTCAGCAGCTTGTTGCTTAATCGATCGGGTTCCTCATCAGGAAGGTCCATCTGTGTGAAATTACGACAGCCAGTATAATAACGTACCACCTAGCGACCTTCGTGAGTACCTGAACGCAGTCAATCAAAGCAGACAGCCGAGGAGGCACATGGAGGTTAACTGTAGTGACTCACTCGCAAACCCACCAAGTCCCGTGACTTGGGGTTATAAGTACACTGTCAATATCGGAGGAATTTCTATTCTACGGTAATGGGGCTAAGGCGTTGGGTTATAGCAAACAGTCTGTGACCTGAGCAGTGAGACAATACGTACGGCATGTCTAAAACAATGAAGCCCTGCAAAGCCTTAGAAACGAGCTCTTTTGAATAGTATTTAAAGTATAATTTTACTTTACCAGGCTTTATAGTGGCGGATTAAATAATATTTGTGAGGAGCTAATTTTAATAATTTATAAAGCATTTTTCTTTATAATATCTTTCGAATCCAAGTGGAACAAAATTACAAAAAACATTTGAGTGTTTTAGTAATGAGAGTATTTTTATACCATAATATAGGAGTGGTCTGAATGTAATTTTAAAGATACATGGATTAATAGAAATTATTCGCAGTTATTTTTATGTACGTATATATATATATATATATATATATATATATATATATATTTAATGACTAGGGAAAGCAGAAGTCGAATACGCACAGATGTAGTAGCTTTTCCTCCTCCTGAACTTCAGGTGAAGCAATATTGTTTGTCTACAGCGTGTTAGGAACTTCTGTGACTTCAAGCTAAAGAGGCTTAAGTGTCTTTTGCTTTTTGTTTTGGATGCAGGTGTTCAACAGAGAAATAATTTCCATACTTATGAAAGCTGTATGCAGTTAGTTTTAGCTCAGGGTTATAATCACTGTAGTGCAATCACTCCCCCATGCTTTCTTGCAATTTAATGTATTGTATTCCGAACGGACTAGCAAAAGCTTTCGTTATGCAGTAAATACTGACGTGTTTGAAGACATTATAAATTAGGAAATACTGACTTTATTGTTTTAATTTTCTTTCTAATTTAAGTACTTAATATTTGCTTTAGTGGAAAAAAGCAAAGAAAAGCTTTTCTTTGGAGCATATTCATGCAAAATTAACTATGTAAATGAATAGTTCTGAAAAAGCTTTATTACAAATAATTTGTCAGGTTTCAGCTACTAACTGTGATTAAATCTAAGCTACTTTTTGATACATAGCGTGAATTTTAAAATGTATTAACTGTGAAGTTTGTTATTAAAACAAATATGATATATCATAAAAGGCAAAAATTTAAGCTTATGAAATGATTTAAAAAGCACCAGTTTTATCATGAAGCAAATCTGGCGAAAGAAGAAATCATATAGGCTAAAATAAACTTAGTTTATGTCATGGGGACAGAAAATGAGCTGGTAAGATTAATCTTTATTAGAAAGACTGGTTGGCAGGGCAGAAGGCAGCTGGAGTGAAACTTCTGTGAGAGCCCCAAGGCGCCCGGAGGGACACCAAGGAGAAGAGAAAGGGCCCCTGTGGTCCCACTCCACTGACTTCTCCATCCTGTCTTGCGTCCCTTCGCTGGGCTTCAAGACAGTCTCTGGTTTCTCTGTCTGCTGATGCCCAGCAAAGACATGAAGAGGTTAAAATTGCAACATACTTTGGTGGAAATGGTTGTGCCATCACAGGATGAACATTCTGGTTTCCCTCTTAGAGTAAGAACTTTAATATGAAAAAGACCTAAGAATTCCTTGCCTCAGGTCATACAGCTATAAAACAGAGAGAAGTGGGATGAGGATCCAGCTTCTTTGCCTCCTACTTAGATGCTCCTTACAGATAACCCCTCAGCATAAGCATCCTTCATAGTCAGCAAGAATGGGAAGGGTTATGAAGAACACGGCACAAATACTGAATGAAGTCATGCCTATGAATAACACACTTTAAAATTCATTCTCCTAAGCTGCTTTAACACTTTAAAATCTTCCATTTAATATTCTATAACATAAAAGGCATTTTACTGAAATGTGAGTCACACTCTTTTAGTATTCAACAACTACAACATTTTTCAACAGAGCAGCCAGACTCAGCACAGCCATGCCAGTTAGGTAAACAGGAAATTTCTTAACCTGAGGGGTCCAGCCTCCAATCACGTAAAGTTTATTATTCACTGTTACTACAGCATGACACGCCAACTGTAGTGGAAGGGGGGACACCCTTTTCCAAGTGTCCCTTTCTACAGAGTACTTATCAACACAGTTTGTAATAAGATACTGGTTTTTAATTTTCATCTGTCCTCCTATGACGTAGAGGTCGTTATGGATGGTGCCCAGAGCGTAGAGCTCTCGAAATTCTGTTGTGCATAACTTTTCCCAAAACTGGTTTCCTCTATCATGATACCTGTAAATTAACAGAGAGAGAACCCAGAATTAGATTTAATATAAAAACAACTTGCCAAAAAAACACACTTGTTTCTTTTCCAATGAAAAACTATGATTTGGTTCTTCTAATTGGAGAAGAAAAAACCATTAAGATAGTGATACAGGTTTGTGTTTTTTGGGGAAAGGAAATGCTGAACAAAATATAATGTACACAGAAACAGTCAACCACACCTACCTAGAGAATTTTAGAAAAAAACAATATATTGAAAAAGTATAGATTATCCAGGGACTAGCCTTCATTTCCTAATTCTGGGAAAGAAAATTAAAAATAAGAAAGTCTTTCAGCAAATCATTTGCTAAAAGAGAATATTTAAAAATAAGCATAAAAAATGTCTTATTCTGTTGACTACAAGTCTCATTTTAATACTACATTAAAGAAATCTGTTTAGAGCAGAAAATCTGGAAATATTTAAATTCAGATTTCTAATGGGATGATGCAGGATATATAGAATTTTAAGGATTGTTCTTGTGGTTCTAACTGGCTTAGAACAGAGTCAAGAGCATGCTAGTGTATAAAAACCCACCTGTAGGTGTCTGCTGGGCATTTCACAACTATTTTAATCTACTAGGTATGGTAATTTCAGTAATTTCTACCACGAATAATTATGTTGGTCTGAGAAGAGGCTTGGGAGCAGAGCAGGGACACAGCTGATGTGGCCTCTCAGCACCTCCTGGAGTCCAACACATTAAGTAATTATCTGAGTGTGGTGGTGCGCGCGCGCGTGTGTGTGTAGCATTACATGGTCACCAAGTGGATGAGTCTGTGCCCATCTTCTGTCTTGCCTCTTGACAATGGCAAGTCCATTTTCTCGAATCATGATCAGGACAAATAGTCTAAGGAGGACAAAAGTACCCATGGGGACAGTGGGATAAAATATGTGAAATTAGTTCTGTCCTAGAAAATCCAGAAAGTATAATTGGAATTCAAAACTAAAACAAAACAAAAAACAAAACCCAGAAAAAATATGGAAAATAAGAAAAAAAATTTGTTGTTTGGAAACAAATTTTGCATCAAACATGTGACAGTTAATCATATTACAGAACTTTTCCCCATTGTTCTAGGCCAACTCTTACGTTCTTCCCCAGAGACACCGTCTTCCTTCAGGCTGGACAGGGAAGTTGGAAGATGATGCTTTTTTCCTGCAGGCATGTCTGCCTTGTCACAAACTGAATGCAGACATTTATCAAACCTGATGATAGCTGTCTTTCTTCTATGTAATTTTAGGTAGGAAACCAAAGTCCCTAGCAGCACAGGTGATATTTTCACCACTCTTTTTAATTGTTCTGGATTTTAGAGGGGAAGGGAGAATTAGGTGTCTACAGGTGGGGGCTACTGAAGCAAAGACAATGAATATATAAATAGAACTAAAAAATGGGTTTTGGTTTTCTGAGGCACGGTTTGAGAAAATAGGCCAAGAGCAAAATAAATCCCACGAAGGATGGGAAGCACATGTTTGCTGGGCGACTTGCTAATTGGATTTTTGTTTTAACATTTTGAATTAAAAATGGGGAGAGGGCTTCCCGGGTGGCGCAGTGGTTGAGTGTCCGCCTCCCGATGCAGGGGACGCGGGTTCGTGCCCCGGTCCGGGAAGATCCCACATGCCGTGGAGCGGCTGGGCCCGTGAGCCATGGCCGCTGAGCCTGCGCGTCCGGAGCCTGTGCTCTGCAACGGGAGGGGCCACAATGCGAACCCCCCCAAAAAAAAAAAAATGGGGAGAGAAAATGCCCAGATGAAACTATAAAACTTATTATTTCGATATGACATAAAGAAGAAAATAATAGTGGCAAAAGCATTCAGTGTTCACAGAGGTTGACAGTTTAAAGACAACACTTACATCCTCAGCTGTTTGTCTACCAAAGTACGAGAGAGAGTTAAAAGAGATGGAAAGGTGTATTTTTTTAAAAAAGAAACAACCTACTATAATGCTGATCTACTTACTCTTTTAAGTCAAAAAGAAATATATCTGCATGGAAATGTGTAAACTACAGAGTAGAGGCACGC
>NW_006792080.1:1306005-1315902 GCF_000442215.2 Lipotes vexillifer | reverse complement strand
AGAGCGTCTCGGCAAAGGTAGTCGGGGTAAGGAGCAGAGATGATGTGGCAGGAGTGGACCAAAGACGGTGACCTCGGGTGGTACTGTCAGACCTTAACTATGCAGACAGCACTGCGAGTCTCACGTAAGCCTCAAGCAGTGCTTCTGATAATCTCTTTATTTGCCTTGCTGACAGTTTCATTATTGCGAGAAGTGAGGAGGGCAACTGATAGTTTTACCCTAATTCTGACCAACGTGGAAGAGCTGTTGGTGATGGGAACCGGCGTGAGATCAAGACAGGAAAGAAAGGAAACGCGGGGTGTGTAGTTAGACACACGCACAAAAAGGGAAGCAGGCATTCAAAAACAGTTAAGAGGAAAGACTTTCAAGGATGAAAACACACACTTTGAGAGGGTTGGACGTTTGTTAACAATTAACTCTGATGGCAGAGTTGTGGACTACCTTTATTTTTTAAAATTTACTTATTAATTTTATTTTTGGCTGCATTGGGTCTTCGTTGCTGCACACGGGCTTTCTCTAGTTGCGGCAAGCGGGGCCTACTCTTCATGGCGGTGCGCGGGCCTCTCACTGCGGCGGCTTCTCTTCCTGCGGAGCATGGGCTCTAGGCGCGCGGACTTCAGTAGTTGTGGCTTGCGGGCTTTAGAGCTCAGGCTCAGTAGTTGTGGTGCACAGGCTTTGTTGCTCCGTGGCATGTGGGATCTTCCCGGACCAGGGCTCAAATCCACGTGCCCTGCATTGGCAGGTGTATTCTTTAACCACTGTGCCACCAGGGAAGCCCTGCACTACCTTTAAGAGGAAGAAAATAGGTATCTAAAGAACCCGGGGTTCTTGTACAGGAGGCTCTAAGGTGAAAAGAAGGGCACCCAGCCAAGAGCAAGTAGGAAACAAATGTCAGGGACCCAGAGGATCCGTCCCAGGAGAACCAGGCCCCCTTTCCCACAAGCACCTGAGGGCCTGTACCTGTTGCTGCTCAGTGACAGCTCTGTCACTGCAGGCAGAGGGCCAGTCACTATCCAGGGCTTGTGTTCCCGCCCCCACTGCTGGGAAGAAGGGACACTTGCTCAACGTGTGAAGGTGACAGCGGGACGGGCCGAGAGCCTGAAGCACGCACTGCAGCGAGGAGAGATGACAGGAAAATAGCAGACCTCTCATTCCTTCTCTGTCCCCACTTTGCTGTCGAGAATCACTTACCGGCTGAAAAGCCTGAGAAACTGTGCTACGAGGGCCCAGAGAGGGGAGGGAGTGCAAGGAGAGCTCAAGGACCTACACGTATGACTCTTATTCACCCAGGTAGATTTAAGGGTTGAATTCTTGCTGAGCAACAGGAAACATCTTTCTGTCCTCGCACAGCACCTAGACACATGCTACTTCTTAGCAGGCACTCCTGTCCCTCTCACAGTTCTACGTTGCAGAATTCTTAGGCTACAAACATCTCACACTATTAGAGGTTTAGCAAAGACCCACTCATTAAGGGTACAGAATGGAGGACTTCCCTGGTGGCGCGGTGGTTAAGAACCCGCCTGCCAATGCAGGAGACACGGATTCAAGCCTTGGTCCGGGAAGATCTCACATGCTGTGGAGCAACTAAGCCCGTGCGCCACAACTACTGAGCCTGCGCTCTAGAGCCTGCGAGCCACAACTACTGAGCCCACAAGCCACAACTACTGAAGCCCGCATGCCTAGAGCCCATGCTCTGCAACAAAGAGAACCCACCGCAATGAGAAGCCCACACACCGCAATGAAGAGTAGCCCCCCGCTCACCACGAGTAGAGAAAGCCCGCGTGCAGCAATGAAGACCCAACACAGCCAAAAATAAATAAATTTTTTTAAAAAAGTACAGAATGAAAACTGACAGATAAATAGTACTTTTTGGTCAAGAAGAGAAATTACTTATTACTCTGAATTGTGAACTAATAAAATTCAGTTCAAAGGCATCAGTGTTAATAAACTTTTCTTCTCGTTAAAAGTTATATTCAGCTCTTCAAAAACAAAGCAATTATAGCATATGAATAGTGAAAGCTAAGAGTGAAAATATACAGAGGAATCATAAAGTATATACATTTAACTTATGCAAATTCAACTATATGTTCTTAATAATGAAAGGGAGAGAAAAATAGTTTTAAAATGTGGATGATTTCATTATGAATTTTTCATCTATGTGAAATACGTGATCACAGGGTAATTCTGACCACATGTAATTTAAGATGTGATCACTCAGAAGTACTTAGGCTGCTAATGTCAAAGCAAGATAATTGAAACAAAGTTCCAAGTATATGGCTAGATACTAACCTGTAGATTTCAACATTCTTGCTCTTTTGTCTGGAGAGTTTAGAGACACTTGCTTCTCCAGCCACGATGATAGTGTTGTTTTCCATGACAACACCAGTACACACAGTGCCTAAACCCTCCCCATACTTGGGAGACGGGATGAAATAGGTCTTGCGCAATGCAGGATCATAGCAAAAACTGGCATCTCCGTAGTTCCTGTGTCTCGACCTGATTCCTGAAGAGTTGGTGCCAATGCACAGCAAAAGACTGGTAGTCTCCATGCCATAACGAAGATTGAGAGAGTGCTGTTGAGGGGTCTTGATGGCTTTGAATGCGTTTTGAATGATGTCAATGCAGTTTGCATCACACAGAAGCATTGTGTTCCTTTTCAGGGCTTGTCTTAAAAAAGAAGGATTTACCAGTTGCAACCTAACGTGCTTCAGAAGTTCCACAAGATGCTCTGTGCGCAGTTCTCGGTTATGATTTACCCATCTCAGAACTAGGTCCAGAATGCTCTCCTCTCTGGATATGTTCAGGTCATCTGATTTAATAAGCGTCAGAAATTGGTGCACTTCAATTTCTAGTATCTCTTCATGTAAGCTCACCTCAGCAAAGTGCTGATATAAATACTTCTTTGATTGATCAGCTAAATCCTCAGCTCCAATCTGCTTTGCAAAATGATAGATACCCAAACAGTTCGAGGCATCCATATGGTCCACCATATACTTCTGACACACACTGAAGACTTCCTCCATCTGCATAAAATAGGCGGCCACAGCCACAGTCTGTACGTTGGCATTACTGATCTCCAAAGCCGCATGGTACATATAATTTAATATCACCGACACACTTTCTGCTGTGATGTCGTAAAGTACGACTTCCCTCTGAGTACACTCAAGTAGTCCACAGGTAAACATCGCTTTGAAATAAGGACTGAATGCAGCCAGGACCAGCCTGTGGCAAGGGAATCTCTCCCCTTCTGCGATGAGCACAACATCAATCATCTCTGCTAGTTCTCTCATGTTCTTAATTTTATTCAGTAAATTCAAACTGTGTTGGTATCTTTCTTTTCCCTCAGTCTTGCACTCCATGGTGTCCTCTCCAGTGTTTCTAAGTAAGTCTTCTCTGAATGTAGCTTGATTCTTGAGGTCCTGTTTACATGTCTGATTACTCACCAAGCAACAGGGATGTCATGTAGCATTCCTGAAGGAAAGAAAAGAGGGAGTTTTCTTCTAAGAAAAAAAATTCTCTGTAATTTAAATATGCAGCATTAGTTCTAAGAAGTATTTATAAGTAAATATTATTCATCCCAAGCAGAGTAGTTTAACATTAAGACAACGACTTTGGTATCTAAAAATAACGTCGTTGACTGTAAAATTAAAAACAGGAAATTATTAACCACTAACAATATTTTCCTAATTGGCGGCAGAGATTTTTCTAGCGGAGGCTGGAAAGTCCTCCCTCCCAAGGTGAACGAAGAGAAAAGGGATAAGATGAGCACCTTTCGCATTTCCACTTCCAGTTACCAAATTCAGCTGACCCACAGATGGAGGATACAGAGGCATTAGGAAGCAGCCTCTCTGAGGAGGTGCAACATCACCGGAAAGGTTATGTGCACCGTCCCCCAAAATGCACCCAAGTGCTATCAGCACCAGTCTGAAAAATCACAAGGGAGGGGGTCTTGTAGGCTGGCTGAAAAAAAAGTCCACTAAAATTCTGCTCAAACTTCGCTGTGTCGCAGATAATTCAAAACAGTGCTTTGGAAAGCACAACCAAATACGTGCTGATGTGAGAGTTCTCAGTACTTGAAACTTAACAAGTAAATCATCCTAATCTTAGAAAACACACAAAAGTCCTCCCGTTTCTCTGCCCCTCCTGCTTGGCTTCTCTCTCTTCCCGGTCTCCCAGAGGCAGAGGTGGAATCACTTCTTGCCTGAAAAAGCACTAGTCTAATTAAAAATCTCTTTAAGCCGGTTGTCTCAGCTTCCCCTTCCCCAGGGAACTGCAAACAGGATGTTTCAAGGAAGCTAATTAGCTCTTTTGATTTAAAGAACACTCCTAGAGCCAGAAGCCTTAACGGGAGGAGCAGATCTCAATCTCTGCCACCCTGTCCAGGTCTAATGCGGCTGTAAGTCCCACGCAGCGAGAATAAACCTCGATGGGAGAAAAGTCAGCACGAGAGCTCAGAAAGGCAGGAAGGTGATAATTTCAACACTGTGAAAGCAAAATCTGTCAGCCGTGAAGCTTATAAATCTTCTAAATTTCTGTGATCCTGTAAAGGATTAGAAATCTCATATGTCTCAATGAGACTTGGCACTTTTTCAGTGTTGAATTAAAGTTCATTTCAGGAAACAAATGTTAAGCATGATAGGAATGTTTAATTATATAATGGCAACTGTACGACCTAAAAATCACTGTGCTGGAGGGTGTGGAATCATAACAACCAGCCAGTCTTGGAATCTGTACACCTGAAATAGAAATAAAGGCCTCCTCGCTGGATTTTCTGGCATGAATGGCTCAGTTTTATTAAAATAAGAACTTAAGACTTTCCATGCAAGGGTTTGCAGGTTAAAAGTGAACGTTTGCTTTTTTCGCTTTATTTGTTTTAGATTTTTACAAAGAGAATCCAATTATGGGTAATTAAGAGGTCATTATATTTCTAAATTCTCCTACAACACATTATGACTAGCCCAAATCATATTATGTAGGCTTCTTTACACATAAACACATCAATCAACTTTATAGATGACAGCTGTTACCTCAAACTAAAAACGGTAAAAGCTTTCTTATAAGGCAATAAATATTTTAAAATTTCTATTCCATTTGTACTGATACACAAGAATCCCTCAAAGGGTACCAGTATCCACAATGCTGGAAGGCCGGGGGCAGCTTCCAGATCGGATCACGTGATCTAACACAGTGCAGGTAGTTCAGACTCATTAGCTCTCGATGTTGCGGGGAAGAAACCAGACGCCGGGGACCCAAACGTTAGGACCACAACCTCGGATTTTGTATCTTTTTTTTTTTTTTTTTTTTTTTTTTTTTAAGTTGCAAAATAAACAAAGCAGGAAAATGTGCTACACTCAGTTGTTGCTGAAGTTGAAACTGAAGCAGGAAGAAAAATACCCAAACTCACTGGACAACAGTTTAAAAACCACTGTTTATGGAAATGATAAATTTCAGCGTTTAGTTTGCTTTGCATGGTTGTGTATATTTGTATTAATCTGGGAAACCACTCACTGTCCAAACATTACATTGATTTGTTATTAAACATTTTTTTGTTTGTTTGTTTGTTTGTTTGTTTTTTGCGGTACGCGGGCCTCTCACTGTTGTGGCCTCTCCCATTGCGGAGCACAGGCTCCGGACGCGCAGGCTCAGCGGCCATGGCTCACGGGCCCAGCCGCTCCGCGGCATGTGGGATCTTCCCAGATCGGGGCACGAACCCGTGTCCCCTGCATCGGCAGGCAGACTCTCAACCACTGCGCCACCAGGGATGCCCTCGGATTTTGTATCTTTAAGGCAGGAACCAAGCTACCCTCGTTGAACTTCTTGGCATAGGGCTAGTTGAATGAAAACATAAGTGGCATTAGTTTCAAAGAGAGGTGAAAAATGAAATACCTAGTACATTATGGACTGGTTTTCTTGATAAACATGTTATAGGTAATATCTTATACACAACTCTATAGTGGACACTGTTGGCTTTCTCCCCACATTCAGCCTGCCTTTCCTTGGTGCCACTGGGGTGGGACTGACTCCCGTTCTTCTTACCACTGAGACTGGTTCAGGGGCTGGTGGGAGACCTGAGATTGGCCCGATTGGAGTGAAGCTCAGTCTCTGGTTCACTGGTTGGGGGTGTCCACGTGTTACAAAGATGAGAGGTCTGGATCCGCTGCAGCCATGTCCCCATAGCCAGCGTGAGGACAAAGCCAGTACAGGAAAGAAGGCAGAGATTTCAGAGCAGTGGAGCTTGAAACATGCCTTATATCTGTGTTTTTCAGTTTTGAGAGAGACCATTCCCCTCATTGTTTAAGCCAGTTTGAGCTGGGAGTGCTGGTCCTGGCACTCAGGAGTCCTCACTAGTGTAAGTGGCATGTGCAAAAATGCTGAGACAGGGTTGCTTAAGGTAACTGCAATTAGATATTGTATAAAGTTTCACTTTAGCTATATTCTTGTATTCTCTATTATTACACTGCCAAGTAAAAGAACTGTAGACACTTCTAATCATGCTCATTTCTCCTTGGTAGAAGGCAGAAATCCCTAAGTCAGCTCTTCTGAGTTTACCTCGTCTCCTTAAATGGCTACAACGTTTTACAAGCACACGAACTGAGTTTTGAGCCCCGTTCCATCTGACTCCAAAGTCTGCACTCTTAATCACTCCCTCTAGAGCAAGCACCAGACTAGGGCCAGAGAGCAAATATCTCAGGCTTTGTAGGGTTTCTGCCTTAACAATTCAGCTCTGCCGTTGCAACGCAGAAGCAGCCATAGATGATACATAAACAAATGAGCATGTCTCTGTGCCAAAAAATGTTTTACGGATACTGAAACTTGAATTTCATACATTTTCACATCTTCTTTTGATTTTAAAAAGCCATTTAAAATTATAAAATTCATTCTTAGCTCATGGGTGATATAAAACAGGCAGTGGGGCAACAACTCCTGTGCCACTGTCATAAACGAATCCACTTTCTAGAGTGTCTGCTGCCTAATCTCCAATCCTCTCCTTAACAGCAGATGAAGAGTTCTGAGCAAGGGAACAGTCAAATTCCTATTTTACAAAGATCATCTGGTGTCCCCAAGATTCCCAAAGATAAATCAGTTTCTTGAATAAATACTTTACTTGGGTACAGTTCCTCTGCCCCAAACGCTGGCTTCAACAACAAAAAATACTTTTAAAAAGGAAATAACTGTTTCAAACGTTCAGAAGAAACATTTATGAATTTTTTAGATGGGCACATATATTTAAGTATCCCTTCCTTCTAATTGCCTTTTATAAAACTCTTGAAAGCTACTCTAATTGCTATGGATTTACAGACCAAATGAATTTACTGGTGTAAATCCTGAGAGATGCCTGGTCAGTTAAATTAGCCACCATTCAATAAGCATTCTCAGCATTGTTCCTTGTATACATAAGGTACACAGAAGATGCTGGCATTGCAGATGGGGCTTTGAAGTGAGATAGTCCTGGGCCTGAATCTCAGTTTAGCCACTGCTTTCTGTCATCCCAAAATTATGTAACGTTTCTTTTTTTTTTTTAATTAATTTATTATCATTATTTTTTAATTTGTTGGCTGCGTTGGGCCTTTGTTGCCATGCGCGAGCTCTCTCTAGTTGCGGTGAGTGGGGGCTACTCTTTGTTGTGTTGTGCGGGCTTCTCATTGTGGTGGCTTCTCTTGTTGCATAGCATGGGCTCTAGGTGCCCGGTCTTCAGTAGGTGCAGTACGCGGGCTCAGTAGTTGCGGCTTGTGGGCTCTAGAGCTCAGGCTCGGTAGTTGTGGTGCACAGGCTTAGTTGATCCGCGGCATGTGGAATCTTCCCGGACCAGGGCTTGAACCCGTGTCCCCTGCACTGGCAGGCGGATTCTTAACCACTGCGCCACCAGGGAAGCCCCACATTAAAATTTATAGGAATCCATTTCTTAAAACTAAGTATACTGGACATGGGTAAAACTGCATTTTGGATTTGCAAAGTAATTAGGCTTTATTCTTGTGATTTATATTTATTTTTGCTACTCATTTTTTCTCCATTATTATGGGTACTATTAATATGAATGCACAATTCAGTCTTCTATAAATTGGAGCAGAGAATAACTTCCCATTGATATCACTGAGAACATTTGTACAATTTTATTTTGCTGATGAAAAGGGAATGCCCTCTGTGCCCTCATTACAAGAAAAAGTTGCTGTCAGCTCTCTTCTATTCGTGAGCTGTGTCTGTACCCACAAGCAGTTTGTATATGACCCCAAACATTGTTATTGTTCAAAAAATGTTTGTACAGGTGTATCCAGTTTCAGCTTTACCAAGCAAATTACATGTTATACATGCATGGCCTTATTTAATTCTCCCAGCTATTCTTATATAATTCTCAAAACTAATTCCAAGCAAGGAATCGAAAAGAGGCTAAGAAACTTGCTCACGTTGTAAATGGTAGAGCGAGGTATCAGAACCCAGGTCTCAGGAACCCAAGTCAAAGCCCACGTTCCGAACTTCTGAGCTACCCTCTGCTACCCCACTCTGAGCACTTGGATACAAAAGACTGATCCAACTACTTTATTTATATACAGTAACCCCAATTTACACATGCAGAAACCAAGGTTCAGAAAGTTTACATAATTTTAAGACGTGCAAAAAGGCCTAATGAATAATAAAGTATGTTAAAGTGTAGGCAGCCCAACTTATGAGTCATTGGAAAATACAAATGCTTACAACCTGCTTCTCCAGTCTTAATGAGAACTGCTCTGGGAGAAAGGCAGAAACAATTCCTTCCTACTTGCGGTTTGGTGGGAAAAGAAGTTACTGGATTCCAGAATTAGTGTATACATTTTTTTTTCCCCATAGAAATGTTCAGTATGTGAGTAGGTCGTAATATGAAGTGATAGAGTTGATCAACAGCAAAGCCTTGAATTTTATTGACGAAAAAAACTGAAGACCTGAGAAATTACTTGGTTAGGATCCTACATTCCAGCCTAAAAGCCCCTTCAACAGATTTTGGTTGGCAAGCCAAGGAATGTCAACATGATGTCAGTGAGGTCTCAGTTCCAACGCTTAAAACACAGCCCTCCTGTAAGTTGGTGACTCTCATGTATGCAATCATTACCCCACGTTTAAAAAAATACCTCAAGCCTGTTTGCACCAGCACTACCCGTCCTCCAGGCATTAGGAGGCCCTTCCTAACCTGGCACCTCCCAGCCCTTCCTGCCCCATCTCCGGACTTTCCTTCCTCATATTTTCCAATCTCTTAGTAGTACTGAACCACTCACTATTCTAATGCTATGTGGCTACACACGTTGTTCCCTGTGTCTGGAATATTCTTCACCTGCTTCCACCTGAAAAAACGTAACCGGCTCTTCAAAATTCAGCCCAGACCTCACTTCCTCAGTGAAGCCTTCTCTGCCCTTCCTTGCTTGTACCTTGAACCCGCTGCTTATTGCACCGTTGTTCCTGCAATTTATTTACAAATTCGCCCTCCTCGCCTTTCCCTGATGCGCATATTGGGGGTAGGGGGTCAGGTCTTAACGCTTTCTGTATTCTCAGCATCTGTCTGTGACAGTGCCTGGCACAGAAGAGTTGCTCGAGACGGTTTGTGCAATTAAACGAATGCTTTGCTTAGCCCTAAATTACAAGTTCATAACCTTTTTTTCTTTTAGGTTTTATACATGTTATTAACCACTGTCTTGAAGATATTTTGGTTCTTCAAGCTGCTATCCGTTTGTCCAAGTCAAAGAAATCACCCAGAATCATCCACTTGACTGCTTGCCTACAGCCTGACACGTTCTGACACCCACTTCTCCCATCCTCAAAATTAATTCCCCGTCACCACTGCGCTCAGGAATTTGGTCCCCATTCTTAGAGAACTGAAGCCAGAGACAGCAAATTGGCTGCTCAGACTTTTTTTTTTTTTTTTTTTTTTGT
>NW_006792080.1:1302773-1305362 GCF_000442215.2 Lipotes vexillifer | reverse complement strand
CCCCCCCTCTCAGATGGCACATCTCCTTCCCATTCCCAGCCCCCCCCCCCGCCGCCCAATGCAGACCTGGGAGTCAGTCCTCATTTATAATTTTTCTCACCCCTGCCCCTTTAGTTCTCCTACAGCATTTACCGTGGTGACCCCCGGCTTTCCCCATTACTCCCCACACCCTAGTTTGCTTCAGCATCACCATCTTGTACAGACCCTGGCTGAAAATGGCTCAGGACACCTGCCCCACCCTGCATGCACTCCGAGTCTCCCCGGAGCTTTGGAAAATACTGGATTTTTTGCAAAGTAATAATCCGTTCCACACACCTGGCTTTTAATGACGGCCAGGATGGAGATAAAGCTAAATAAGGCAAGCTTCCTTTTTCCTTTCCTTTGAAGAGCTGACGTTTTGCATTCTTACCAGAGCCTTTAACATGCATCGAGCTCGTTAGTTACTCTTAAGAATCCCGCGGGGGTTGGGGGGTGGGATAACGCAGGGCGATTAGACTCCTCGGCCTACAGTTCAGAGAGCGGATCCTGTCGAGTGCCGGGCACTCTCGGTTCCAGAGGACCCCGGGACGGGCAGACACAGGCGCCCCCTCCACGGCCGCCAGGGCCGGCGAGGGCGGCCCAGGACCAGGCGGTCAGGGGCGCGGGGCTGCACGCGTGGCGGGGGCGCAGGTGCCGGAGGGGCCTCGGGTGGTCCTCGCGGCCCGGTCACCGTTACTTACGGGGCTACCCCGACGGGAGGCGCGGCCGCACTCGTTCCGCAGAGGCCGCCGCAATGGCGCCGCGACCCGGCTCGGGGCGCCTGACCTGCTGGCGCTGCCCAATATGGGCAGAGCCGGCGAGCGATATAAATAGACGGCGCGGGGAGGGGGCGCGGGCGCCCGCGGGCAGGAGGCTGCCTGGCAGCTCAGCGGGCGGACAGGTGCTCGCCCTCCGCGCCCACCCTCCCGCTCTGGGCTGCAGGGACTACGCGCCGCAGTGCCTGCGTGTGTGTGTACACGTGTGTACAGGTGTGTGCACACGTGTGTGTACAGGTGTGTGTACAGTGCGTGCGCAGGTGCAGGGCATCAGTGCCTCAGGCTTCATGCTCAGCACCCGTGGGCACGGGAGGGCGGGATTCCAGCAGTTGCCACAAACTCATTTTTTGGGTCCTTAGTGACTGTTCTGGCCTGAAGGGCTGGGAGCACTGTGGCTTGTGCCCATCACACAGTGCTCACCCTACAGAGCGTCACACTGTAGCCAGGTGTGCAAACCTGTCACATTTCCCCACACCCCCGAAAGCTCCCAGAGGCCAAGAGCTCTGTCCTGTCCACCTTGGCGGCCCACTCACATGCTGGCTGGGGCCCATCCAGAGAACGGATGGTCAGGGAGCCGTCACTGATTTGGTTGATGGAGGGGCAAAGCTAGTAAGTGACAGGAAGGAGGGCCTTACCTGGTGTCCTAGCTCCGCTCTGCCCCTGGAAGCCTCATGACCTCCTGTGATTAGCTCAGATTCTTGGAGGACAGTAGACAAGACCTTGTTGCACCTGGCTCACACCCAAGTTAGTAGGAGGATGAAATAGGAGAGCCAATAGGTGTGAAAGTGCTTTGATAACTATCAAGTAACCCAAGTCATTTTCTCCTGATGAGGCAGGTATTATTAAATGCAGACTCCTTCTCCAAAGGTCTTGAAAGTGCGGCAGAAGGCCATCTCTTACTGATAGTGCTGGTTGTCTCCTGTCCTGAGGCAGAGACAGGGACATTTCTCTTGGAGGCTCTTCTGCTTTAAGAATCTGTCAGAGAGGGACTTCCTTGGTGGCACAGTGGTTAAGAATCTGCCTGCCAGTGCAGCGGACATGGGTTTGAGCCCTGGACTGGGAAGATCCCACATGCCGCGGAGCAACTAAGCCCGTGTGCCACAACTACCGAGCCTGCGCTCTAGAGCCCGCCAGCCACAACTACTGAGCTCACGTGCAGCCATAAAGAAATACACGAATAAATAAATAAATAAGAATCTGTCAGAGGGAAGCTGGGGAAGGGAGGTTCTGTCTGTCTACTAAGCCTTACCTGCCCACTCCTGTGATGATAAACCACCCAGAGAGCCCAGCCTTGGGGCACTCAAGGCTGCACACAACTTAATCTAATAGCTTTCAGGGTTTTTGAAAGGTCACAAACCTTGTGGATGCCAAATTTCTCTCCACATCCCAAGATTATTTCATTTCCCCCAAGCAATGAAATCCTCAAATCCTGAGTCTATGAATCCTCAAACCTTGCATGAGGCAGAGTCCAGGTACACTAACTGTTATTTTCTGTTGCTTTATTAAGCAGTGGTTAGTATCTTGCATACGGTGTGAGTCAAGATGTATAGGTTCAGCTGCTCTAACAGAGAATTCCAGTGATAGTTCCCTAAGAGGAAGGAAGGTACGTTTTCCTTCATACAGTGCCTGGTGGAAGGGCTCCAAGGCTCCTCAGGCAGCTCCACAGTCACTGCCCCAGGTGCCTCCCCTCCACCCTTCTTACTCCACCTTCCCTAGAGTACTACCCTGGTCCACATGCTCCAAGACAGCTCACCACCACCTCCAGCTGGGAGGAACAGGAGACGGGGTGGCGGGG
>NW_006792080.1:1300978-1302673 GCF_000442215.2 Lipotes vexillifer | reverse complement strand
GGAGGGGGGGGGGGGGGGGGGGGGGGGGGGGGAAGCCTCCCCGCTTTAAGGACACACCCAGAAGTCACTCTTCAGATACTGTTGTCTGTAGGTTAGTTACACGGTCAAACCTCACCCATGGCGGTGGGACTGGGAATTCTAGTCTCTCCTGGGTGGCCAGAAGCTCCGTTATTTACATTATGATCCAGCCGACAGTCTTTGCCCTACACATTGTCTGTAGATTCATCAATCCACAAATGTTTATTTCACCTCCCATAAAACCTTGCACCACTCCTTTCTAGCCCTGGTTTCAGGTTTAGTTTTGCATTTGTTGGTGTAATTGTGAGCTCAATGGCCCTTCTCCCCACGAAGTGAGCGCAGGGCTGTATCTGTTTCTGCTCACCCTTGTGCCCAGAGCCTGGCACCAAGCTGGTGCTCAGTAAATGGTTGCGGACCCAATGGATGCACATAATTAGGGCATTATCTCCCAAGTCCAGCTCAGATGTCACCTCCTCCGTGTAGCTTTCCCAGAACACATCTCCAGCAGAATGACTGACACCACTGTCTGTGTTCCCAGGGCCCTCCCCCTCTGCTGTTGACAGGTAGCATTGGGCCCATGGCCCGATGACTGTGGTTTTGGGTCTCACATGCTGCTGGGTGGTGGGCACCTCCAGGCAGAGAGTGGCTGCTCTCATCCCTGTATCCCCAGAGCTCAACAATGGCTGGCACGTAGGAGACCCTCAACAACTTTGTGCTGATTTTTTTTTGTGCTTGAAAATAGTTGGCTTCTATAGAGAGCAAATGTTTTTGCTTTCCCCTTCTCTGCTTTTGCCCACCACTGCTCATGTAGCTCCTCTCTCGAAGCATTCTTTAATTAAGCCCCCAGGCCTTTCCTTCCACCTGCTGGCGCTCACACCACATTGCACGAGAAAGGCTGGGGTCGTGCAGTGTGCGACTCACCAGTGACACGGTGTGATCCCAATTGCTCTCTAAACTCCCAGCCGAACTCTGGATTTTGTCCTTTCCCATTATCGGGGTGTTGCCATTGGAAGAGTAATGCCTCCCTTGCCGTCTGTGCATTTGTCTAGCCATTTAACAGACTAGTCATTTATTGAGCAGCTATTCTGTGCCAGGCATAACTAGATGCTAATGAACAGCTGTGAATAAAACAGGCTTGGTCCCTGGAAGAATATACTCTGGTGAGGTGACAGTTAATCTCTCAGCTCTCCCTTCTCCCTCTCTTTCCTTGGGTGAGATGGTAGAAGCCATGAGATCAGAGATGAAGCCATGTTGGAGAGAGAGAAGCAAGGGGATCAAAGACACACCCAGGCTGGGGATGGAGGTGGAGGGAGAGAGGGCGATGGAGAGGAAAAGAATATTCCGTGGATAAAAGCAACAGGAACGGACAGAGCATGGCTGCAGAGGAGGAAGTGGTAGGAGGAGCGTCGGATTATGGGAAGAATTAAGAACAAAGACCAGACCCCAGGATCTGGCCGAAACGTCACTGACAAGGGTGGCAAAGTGAGAGCTGGGCTGAAGTAGGAACAGGCCGCAGCCCTTCAGGGCTTAACATAGAGAGGCTCACCCGCCTTCTGCTTCTGCGGGAGCCCGGCAGGTGTTTGCATCATCCAGGTGGCTGTCCTCCTCTGCCTAGTTGTTAGGACACCTCCCCGGTGGAGGCTCTGCCTAGTCCCCTGGGTGTTCGTTGGTCTCCAG
>NW_006792080.1:1246947-1300968 GCF_000442215.2 Lipotes vexillifer | reverse complement strand
AAAGAGTGGGGGAACAAGTGCACAGCAGACTTGTGGGGGTCACAGGCCTGGAAGAGGCAAATCTCAGGCCGCTCACTCCCCTTGGAAAGATGGAGGCCACGTGGTCACACCTCACTGCGAGGGAGACTGGGAAGTAGAGTCTCACTCCGTGACCAAGAGGAAGGGAAAAGGATTTGCTAGACAGACGGCCATGTCTGTCACAGACCAACTGGAAGCAGAGACACTGGGTGCAGACCAGCACTCTTGGAAGCCGGATGCTAGTCCCTCAAGGGTTTCCAGAAGACAGAGTTCTAAAGCCATCAGAACTGGTTTAGAACCATTTGGGAAATGGTTTAGAAGCACTTGGGAAATGCTGCATTCCATGTCCCTTTGTGGAGAATCAAAATACAGTATTAAAGGCTCTAATGAATCCTGCAGTGAAGAGGCAAGGCATTTCCTAGCCGTTCTTGACTTTGGGACCTCTGGGTCTATGATGTGACACACCTGGGAAATGCTGATGGGGCAGAAGGAGGCCTTAGGGTAGCCTGAGGATGTGTTAAGATAGAAGCTTTAAGTCTGTATAAAGACAAAAACCAAGACACCCTTGGAAAGGGGGAGGCTCCGAATGTTCGAGGGGAGAGAAGATGCAGGATCTAGGCTGGAGGAGTAGAAAGGAACGGAAACCAAAGTGGAAGCAGAAATGCCAGCTGTCTTTGCTGGGTGCAGAGAAATCAACTCAGTTCCTGGAAGGAAGCGTGAGACCCTTTGGCTGATAGAGGGGCTGAGGGGAAGCTGGGGGTCTGCGAAGACACCATCTAGAAGGAAGCTGTGGAGAATCCTTAAAGGACCGCATGTCTCCACTCTTCCGAAGAATAATGGGTGGAAATGGGAGGAAATCTCCTCAGTATGTTTTATAAGTTAGCCCACAGTTAGATTTGTAGATGAGTAACCCCCTATCTCCCGAACCGGATAAAGATGACTGTAAAAGATGTGCTGACGCCTCTTGCCCGCTTGCGGACCCTGTCTCATCCCACCCAGTCCTCTCACGTGCTGGAGCACTGACTGCCTCCCAGCAGGCGGTGGTCCTGAGTTCAGGGGACTATGGGGGGGCTTGCAGTTTGCACAATGTCTTTGCTCGTTTTTCCATTTAATCCTCACACCACCCAGGAGCAGGATGAGTCTCAGGACGGCCAGTGGTGAATGGCAGGGTGGCACAGTGAACATGTGAGGGACCTGGCTTTGGACCACCCACCATCATTCCATGTCTGTGATACCATCTGTCTCATCATCCACTGAGATAGGGTCTGTACAGGGGTAATCAGGTTAGGATGAGGTCATTAGGGTGGGCCCTAATTCAATATGACTGGTGTCTTTAGAAGGAGGAGGATTTGGAGACAGTCGTGCACACAGGGAGAACACCGTATGACTGTGAAGACAGCTGTCTGTGATAGGGAAGAACAGATCTGACTCCATATTGGATGTGTTTCCTAACCTTTGTATTCTATTGCTTTTGCTAAAAGTTAATCACTAAAGGGATGTTGCCTGTAGGCTTAAATTCTACATAATGGCCCATCTCTGGGGAACCCTGCCTCTTCCGGGAAGGAAGAAATGAACACTTCCCCTCCGCAGTCTGACCAGAACTAGGACTTTACCCTCTCCCCTTTCAGTATAAAAAAGAAGCCTGAATTCTAACTCAGAGAAGATGGGTCTTTGGGACACTAGTCCACCAAATTCTCGGTCTGCTGGCTTTCTGAATAAAGTCGCTATTCTTTGCCCCAACAACTCGTCTCTTGATTTATTGGCCCGCGTGGCGAGCGGGACGAGCTTGGACTGGGTAACGGTCTACCAGCCAATGAGAGAGGCCTGGGGCAGAGCCTTCCCTCACGGCCTCAGAAGGGACCGACCCTGCCGACACCATAATCCTGACCTCCAGCCTCCAGAATTGTGACACAGGAAATTTCTGTTGTTTAAGCCATCACTCAGTGGAACTTTGTTACAGTGGCCCTAGGAAACTATTACCACTGCCCCCCAGATTCAGTCAGTTTTCTGGGTGGTGCTGTTCAGGTTGCTATAAAAATGCCAAGTGCTGCATCCTTTTATCCATGAGCATGTCATGCACAGCTTACCCCAAAACTTTGCCAAATCAAGATACACTATGCTGATGACCATTTCTTTCATTTCTTTTAGAAAAGAAAATGAGGCTCGTTTGACCTAATTTGCATTTATTTATTTAGTGGGGGAAGTTCATGTTGACCACTAGAGAGCCTCACTGTCCTTAATAAGCACTCACAGTGCATCCATCTGAAAATACAATAGAATTTTCCCCAGAATGGACTTCAAGTTTACAGTCTATAATGATCATAATCCACTTTCTATCAATTGCAACATTTGTCCATTAGGAGCCTTATCAGGTCTGAGTTCCTTTAGTGTGGCTGGTACTGTCCTCCCACTGGCTTTCTATTTTGGGAAGTTTCTCTTTCTCCTTTTATTTTGAAAGAATTTCAAGCATTCAGAATAGTTGGAAGACTATTACAATGAACTCTCGTATACCTTTCACCTGGGTTCACCAATTGTTAATGTTTTGTCATATTTACTTTTTCTCTCTCAGGATTTAAATTATATATATAATTTTACTTTTTCTGAATATTTGAGAGCAAATTCCAGATAATGAGACCCTTCACCCCTGAACACTTACTCATGTAATCCTAAGAAAGAGGATATTATTTTACACATCCATGGAGTGATTATCAAAGTCAGGAAATTTAACATCAATAACAAAACTATTATCGTACCTCCAGTCTACATTTGAATTTTGCCCAAGTCCTAATCTTGCTCTTCACACAATCCACTATCCAGGATCACACACTGCATTTTCTTGTGTCTCTTTCGTCTCCTTCAGTCTGGATTATTTCCTAGGTCTCCTTTGCCTTTCATGACCTTGACGTTTTGGAAATGTTCAAGCCAGTTACTTTGTAGAGTCTTTCCATTTGGATCTGCCGAGTGTTTTCTCTTTCTTAGGCTCAGGTTCATACTTTGCCATACCTAGGTTTAGTTTTAAGACTATTCTCTTTTCTGAGGAAGATTTGAAGAAAAATAGTGGTTGCATACAGTGGTTCTGTGTAAAGTGACATTCCTGATTTTCCTCTGCTTCCTTCTCCAGCTCCAGGCCGTGCCTTGCTGTCCCTGGTGTCGTGGACACTGCAGCCCACCACATAGAACCCCCTTCGGCAGGGAGACACTTTCCACCTGCTGAGTGTTAGCTGCTGAGCCCCCGTAGCTTGGTCCCCTCCTGGAATTTCTCTGGGCCCAGACGAGCTGCCTGCCCAAGCTTTCACCCCTCCCCAGAGGCAGTGTGCCTCCAATGACTGGTCTTTGAGGTGGGTACAAAGGCCCTCAATTTGGGAGACTCTGAAGAGCCGTCCCAGATCCAGAGCGTCCCGTGGGTCACATGTCTTTCAATAAGAAGTCTCTGGCCTTCGACTTCACGTACATCATTCATTTTGGAAAAGAAGCTATACTGAAAAATACATCCATTTCCAAAACTTCAATCAATACGAAAAGTTCCAGGAAGTAAGCAAAACTCACCGAAAATCCCAATGTTTTTCAAGCGTCCTCCCATTGTCCAGGTGCATGTGTGTGAATGCTGGGGGTGTATCTTATGCAAATGGGATCATGCGCTACGTGCTAGGCTGCAATACCCATCCTCTCTTGCTCCCATGGTACTAGCACCTATGCGCGAGACTTCCCAGAATAAAGACGGCGTGTCCCCGCCTTCCCTGCAGCAACGTATGGCATCTGAGAGGAGGAGGTGCGGGCAACTTCTGGGAGTGACCCCCAGGAGGAAGCGAGACGCCCTTCCCTTTCCCCTTCCCGCTGGTTGTTACCGACCTTTCTGGTTAGTTCCCCACACGGGTCTTTCTGCCCCACGCCATTGGAGCCAGTAAAAGGAGACCAAGTTCAGTTGAGAAGGAAAAGAAGGCTTTATCCTCTGACCGGATGATGGAGAGGTGGGGGCTCCTGGGCGGGGCCGCTTTACAGGTTTTCAGCGGCATCAGGGGGAAGGGGGCGGAGTTCTTGTGGATCTTGTGGATCGGGCGCAGCTGAGCTGCTCAAACTTGGCATCGCAGTGCAGGTGCGGCGCCTCTGCACACGGCCCGCCGCCGTCTTCCAGTGTTGTGGGCGGTGCTTCTGCACACGGCCCGCCGCAGCCGTCTTGAACTGAGCTCTCGGTGGCGTCTCTGCGGTCTCTGCGCGGCTGTTTCCTGCGAGGAGCTGGGCTCAGGTTTAGGGGTGCCAGGCTTCTGCACGTGGCCTCCTGTGAGCGAGTGAAACTAGACTACGCACAAAGGAAAAAAGAAGGTTAGACTTTATTTCAATACCCAGATTCTGTTGTTATTTCCCAGGAGCTGTGATTGGGCTTTGTGACATGATGCATATTGAGGAGCTTTGAGCAAAAACTGTCAGGCCCTGTCATTCCTCGAGTGGCACATTTGAACCTCCATGTGGACATCATGGTTTGGTCCGAGCTCAGGGGCTCACCGCCTCCCCAGGAGGTGGCACGGCGGTCTGACGGAGTCTGGGGGGCCTGAGACCCGGTGGAGGGCCCTCACGGGAAACGGCTTCCTTTCCCTCTCTTACCTCAAAGCTTCGAAAGTCCTGCTCTCCATTCCCTGTTTCAAACATTTTTGTGAATAATTTTATTTCCTTCCAAATATTTTTGGTTTTAATTTTTTAAAAAGAGTTTTGGTTTACTTATAAAAGTTTTTGTTCAATGGCAAAAATTAAGGAAATACAAAACATTATGAAGAACAAAGTGGCCTGTAACCATGGCTTTGATTGTATCTTTCCAGGAAGACCTCGTTATATTCCTAATAAATACTATATTTTTCATTGTATGAGATGTGTGTTTTAATTTGGTTTATGGCACCTTTTCATATAGGATTTAAAATTTGTTATAGAATCAGATTTATTAATCTTTGCTTTTTAAGGCCTCTGGGATTCTCTGAAGACCCCTCTCCCATCGCACACCTGAAGATTATAGAAACTTCTGTTGTATTTTCTAGTGCTCTGAATAAAAAATAAATTAAAAAAATTTAAAGGTTACACTCCATTTACAGTAATTACAAGATACCAAAACACTGACTGTATTCCCCGTGTTGTGAGATACATCCTTATAGCCTGTTGTCTCTTTTGTCTTTATTTCTTACATTTAAATTCTAACCCAGCTGGAATCAATTGTGGTGAGAGGAGAGAAGCCATCTTTTTCCTAATCGATGCTGTAGTTTTTCCACCACCGTTTGTTAATAATTCACCTTTTTCTTATGGACTGGGAAAGCCACCCTAATCACGCACGAAACTCTCACCTGTAGTTGGATCGCTTTCTGGACCCCCTAGTCACTTTCTTCAGTTCAGAGTTTAGCCTGGCTTTTCTTACCTGTTTATTCTTAACTTGTTTTTTCTTTTTTGAAAACATTGGTTATGGAAATTTTTATGTAAGCATAGTAAACTAAATCAAATTATACCAAAAAGATAACAACCACAGCACCCTTTTGACAAGCCTTGTTCTAGAAAATAATGTCATGTGCCCTTTGAGACACACACACACCCTGTTTCCTAAAAGAAACCACACTTCTGTGGCTTGGTTTGATGCTTTGACAACTTACAGGCAGCTTTTCATGTCAGTAAACACAGATCATAACTTGTGGTGTTTTGCATGGTATGGTACAAACTGTACCAGAATTTACTTAACTGTTTTTAATCAATGGTCATCTCAGTCCTTTCTAACTTTTTTTTTTTTAGCAGTTGTCAGTACTGTGATGAAAATCCTTGTACATAAAGCTTATTGAACTTCTAACGATTTTCTTCCTCTGATTCTTAGAAATGGCATTTCTTGGGCGAAAGATGTGCGTACTCCACATCAGAGGTTTTGCCAGCAGCCTGCACCCACCGAACGTGTAAGTACCTACCTCTTAGCCAGCCCTGGCCTTTGCAGTCTTTTTCACCTGTGATATTCTGTTAGGCTGGAAATATTATCCTGTTTTTATTTTCACTGTTTATTGTTAACAGAGTTGAACATCTTTTCATGTGGCTATTGTCCATTTGTATCTCTTTGTAGCTTTCTCGTCCAGCTTCTTTCCCCGTTTGTTTTATTATTGGATTATTTGAGGTTTGAGATATAAATGATATTACATTCTTTTCTTGTCATGCATCACAAAAATCCCCTTCCTACTCCTGTTGTGTTTCAACTTTATGGAATTTTTACAAGGGTTTTTTTGTTCTTTTCTGGTTTTGCAACATGTTTAGAAATGTTTTTCCAACCCGAGATTATTTTAAAATGCATCTGTTTTTCTTCTAGTGTGTTTATGGCTTTGTCTGTTTGGACATCTTTAAATGTTAAGCCTCTCGGGATTTGTTTCCGTGTAAAGAGTGATGTGGGAATCCAGGTTTATTTTGTTTTTTCTGAGTGTTGAGCTGGTTGTCCCAATCCAATATTGAACACTCTCTCTGCAGCGTCTGGTTTGAAATTCTAACTTTCTCCTGTACTAAATTTTCTTATTTACTTCTGTCCGTTTCTACACTCTCTTTTTTCCTGCTGGGCGGTCTGTCTGTCCTGTCTCAGTAACATTCTACTTTAATTCTTAGGGCTTTATAATGTCCTTTAACTTTTTATGGAACCTGGTTCATTTGCCCGACACGCAGCAAGCCGAACGCTGAGATGCCGAGGTTTGCAGCAGAGAAAGGGTTTATTTGCAAAAGGCAACCAAGTGAGGAGGTAGGAGAACCAGTCTCAAATCCTTCTCCCTGAAGGCGCGGGGTTCAGGATATTTCTGAGTGAAGAGTGTAGGGTGGCTGGAGGTGCAGAGGGAGGTGATTAGAGGACGGAAGAAGGTAAGGTAAGCAGTGGTCCACGCACGTGTATTTGAGTAACGTGCCTCTCCATGGGAAGGAAGCATGTTCAGAAAATGGCAGCATTAGCATGATCTGAGGGTGGAGTTTTTGGCCCTCTGACGTCAAAAGGTCATCCATCAGATACTCGCACAGGCCCAGCTGAATGGTCTGTGGCCTCGAGCGGTTTGAACTGGGGAAGACTAGCTCCCTGTTCCTGAAAAACAGTGGAAGCAACTGTTACCATAGTGACCCTGTGTCAGAGGCGTTATCTATAGGGAGTCTTGTGATGCTTTGTCTAAGCTTCCTGAAGTTTGGAGGGTATGCAATTTGCAAGAACAATTAGTGAAGGCAGGTTACAGGATACTGTTTATTAAGCAAGCTACAGCTGAAGGAATATAGTTGATGACTGCTTGGCTTCAAACTCAGCATAAGTTTTTCTTCTTTTTCAGTATTTCTTGACTACCGTTACATGTTAACTTTTCCACTTCAGTCTTAGAGTCATTTGTCAAATTTCCAAGAAAAATCACTTTGTAATTTTATTTAGGATTGCTAAAAAACCCCAGTATGCTAGTCTGGGGAAACTAAGCAACTTTACAATGTTGAGTGTTCTGTCCAAGACCCAGGCAGCCTTTCCATTTGTCAGAGTTACCTGTTGCGTCCACTGATGATGTTACTGTTCTCTCCGTGGCAAATGCCTCTAACTCTCGGCCTCGGTGGCTCTCACTGAGGGAGCAGTACTGCAGCCACAAACCACATGTCATGCACCTTGGAGAAAAGAGATTTTTAAGGGCAGTTTGGTCTGTCACTGATTTTTCCATACATGCAGACTTTTGAACCCAACCCTTGTGGGTCCAAGGTCATGCATGCTATTCCTGTGACCTCTGGAGGACCAAGTGGGCTAGAGGCCTTTTTCATTTTTGCTTTTGTATTTGTGTTTGTTTTGAAATAACTAATAAAATTTTTGAAATTAATTAATTTATTCTTTGGCTGCTTTGGGTCTTCGTTGCTGGGCTTTCCCTAGTTGCGGTGAGTGGGGGCTACTCTTCATTGTGGAGTATGGGCTCTAGGTATGCAGGCTTCAGTAGTTGAGGCGCGTGGGCTCAGTAGTTGTGGCTCGAGGGCTCTAGAGCGTAGGCTCAGTAGTTGTGGCGCACAGGCTTAGCTGCTCCGTGGCATGTGGGATCTTCCCGGACCAGGGCTTGAACCCGTGTCCCCTGCATTGGCAGGCAGATTCTTAACCACTGCGCCACCAGGGAAGCCCCAATAACTAAATTAAGCAGAGTACAGTTGAAAAAATCGGTGACCTATTTGGATATCATTTAATCGGCCATGTTTATGTAGTTTGGGGGCTGTGTAATTTGCCACGATTGGCTCTTTGGTTTCCCTCTGATTTTCGGAGAGCTCGCAGCAATGCTGTGACTTCTAGGACCGGTGTGCTATTAAATCTTTAGCCTGTGTGAGTTTGTTTTGCTCCAAGTTCGGCTATGTGCAGCCACAGCAACGATCAGGTTGTGAGGTGCAGGACGGTGCTTGTTCACAATAGGAGCGAAAGGGTGTCTTGTGACCTGCGCCGGTCCCAACGCCCAGGATTCCCTGAGTGCTTCAAAGCTTTCCTCATTAGTGCAGCTCCAGCCACAAGTCTAGCCCAAGACCCAGTGTTACAGGGTGAATAGCGAGGTAACCATGGACTGTTTACAGGCCTGTGAGACTGTGTGGCTGAAGAAGGGTTTTCACTGCAGTCATTTCGGGCCTGTTTAGTGGCTTCCTGCCCCTACCCCGCCCTGCCCCCACCTTGATCCTTTTATTTCCTTCAAGTGTGCTGCAGCCATAAAAAGGGTACCAGCCACCAGGGCGGTCAGTTTAGGGCCAGGAAGGTGGAATTTAAATATAACTGTGTAACTGACAAAATGATTCATTACTTTGTAGGCCATTGGAAAAGAGCAGAAATTTTCCAACTGTTCCATGGGCTGGTATCAATCATACCAATGCCCTAAGCACAAGAAGTTCTCAGCGTTCCAGGGCCAAGTTGGCTTAGGAAAGGCGGTGTACTGATTGCCCCTCTCAGAGCTTTACAATGTGCATTAGCATATTAAAAGTTCTGAGAAGTAGGCAGTAAAGAATCCAGCTTTAGTTCTGCTGAGTGATTGAGGAAGTGTACTAGTGCAGGGACAGGTTTCTTTGAGGCCAGATGGGTTTCTCTTGATACTAACTTCAGAAGCTAGAGGACATTTAGGGGAATTTTACCTTCTCTTTTGTCACAGTGTCCTACCAGCCATCACAACATGTGTCAGTGTTGGAATCCTGGAGCTAGATTTTAAATGAAATGCAATCAGTATCAAATTCCACTGAAAATATAATTTTGCTTATTTGTTCATAATATCAGTGATGTATTGAAGTGCATTAGATACGATGTGGACCTTTTAACTCACATGACACTTTCAGAAAATGACCTTGCAATGCATTCACTGACTAATTTATTCAAATAATAGGTCTTAAGGGACTCCTGCGTCTTCAACCTTCAGCACTGTGCCAAGTGGGAAAGAGCTGGGATGTTTTAGTGTCTGGGAGCGGTGAGGACTGAGAGAACGGGGGGAATAAAGGAAGCCCGGAGGCTTACGGGGCTCTGGCTACTCCAGGGGCAGAGCCCAGCTGTCAGCTGTGAGAGGAGAGGCTCCAGCGGGGGTCTGAGAGGGCCGTGGTCCAAGCCAGAATGTAGGTCGCCTTTTCACTGGGGCCCTTGAGAGTTTTGCCAGGGTCACCGACACTCACAGACTACATTCTCAATGATGACAACACTGCTGTGTAACAAACCACCTCACAACTCAGTTGCTTAGGACAGTACTCAGGACCACAGGGTGGCTTGGGCTGGCCTGGCTGGCTCGGCTGGGGCCCCCTGCTCTGCTCACAGACCTCTCGGCTTCCTTGGACCAGTGGACTGGCCAGGAATGCTCTCCTCACGGAAACGGAAGAGGCACAGGTGGCAGTCCAAGCACGCAGGCACTTTCAAGCCTCTGCTAAAATCTCATTGGCCCAAGCATGTGGAAGGATAGGAAATACCTTGCTGTTGTGGGTGGAAGTTACTTAGAAAAGGGCCCGGATGTGTCCTGCTCTAACTGGGGAGCAAGTGAATCCAGGAACCGGGGGTCGGTGACGCTGGCTCCGCCTGAGGAACGTAAATTCCGCCCCCTGCCCCAGAGACCTCAGTGCTGGCTCCTGGATGCAAAAAAGTTGTGTCCTAATCCAGTGAGACCTGGGGCCTGGCAGCTGCCTTTGAATGAAACAGCAGTGCAGGGGTGGAAGTTTGGCGTCCCAGCCCGTGTATTGTAGCCACATCCTCGTCCTCCTCAGATTCAGCTGAAAGTCAGCACCGCAGCCGGCATACACCGTGCCTTTGTGCAGGTTAGACGAAGGCTCCTCCCCCACCCTACAGCCGCCTTCTTGAGTCCCTCTGCAGGGGACCACTGGAGGGTGAACTCCAGAGGGAACTTCAGAAAAGGATTGAATGTCGAATACATTTGGCAAGAGACATTAGGCAAAAATAACAAAGCAGCCAGATTAATGGGCTAGGGCACGGGGTAGACTGCAAAACGGCCCTTCTCAGGCACTGACTCCGGCCTTGGCCGTGTGGCTTGTTTGGTTGGCGGAACAAGAATGATGTAACACAGGCAGAGACTTGACACGTGCTTGTGTGTTGGGGCTTGCCCTCTCTTGCTGCCGAAAGCCCGTCTGCCTTCATCTGAACAAGCCCAGGCTAGCCTGCTGGGTGATTAGGGGCTTCTGGCTGTTGCCTCAGCTGACATCAAGTCAACTAACTGCCAGACCTGCGAATGAGGCCTCTCAGGGCCAACCCCATTGCCAGCCTCGTACCTGGATGGTGTAGCCAAGCTGGCCCCCAGGAGCTGCTCAGCTGTGACGAATAATGAGTGTTCATTGTTTTAAGCTACCACATTCTGAGGTGATTTGTTAAACAGAGAAAACGGATGCATAGTATAAATGTCATGGGCCCTGGCAGTGTATAAATAAGATAGAACAAGCTTGTGGATTGCCTTGTCTTTTACGCTGACAAGTTGTGTTGTCCACATTTAAGAATATTTAAGAATGAAAAGATAAACGTTAATAGAAACAGTGTTATTGACTAGCTTTGGGTTGTGGAAGATGGGAAGGGGTTAGGGAGGAAGAGACAAAAGCTAATTCTGTTGTTTACTTTTCCAGGAACCAGTGGATACTAGCAAAAGAAAGAGGAGATTACAGGTTTTATATAAACATATAAAAGTAACCACTAGAATAGAATGCAAATCTTCCTTAATAGATACAGAACAACAATAAAAAGTAAACAAAATACATCAGATGTATTTTAAAATATATACCAAACTTTATTGACTCTTAAGATTGTATTGGTTATAAAATCACCATTATTTTAATCATCATTATATAAGGAAACAGTGATGCCAATTAAGTCGTGACATACCATCAATTTTAAGACATCTCAATTCCAAAGATGTTAACACTTTTTAAAAGTGCTTCAGGAATTGTCATAATGCAGTATGTAAAAACAGAAAGCATCATATAAATCATGATAGAACTAAAATCAAACAAGTCATCCTAATAAATGTAAATATAATTTTCCCATTAGAAGAAAAAGATTTTCAGATTGAGTCACAAAGCAAAAGAGAAAAGCAAAATAAAAACATGGGCAAAGATACCGCAGCAAAAACCCAAAGTGTGTGTGTAAAGGGGTCATGTCCCTAATATTAAAGAAGTTAAAGTCCAGGCCAAAAAGTACTAAACAAGACAGAAGCACCTTATAATGCTAGTGAATACAAACCACTGTGAAAATATAGTGGTGATAAATATCTATGTATCACGTATCATCTTTCATTAGGCATAAATTGAGATACAAGTAGAAATAGACAAAAACATGCTAATAGTAGACCCTAATTCACTTATTTAAGAGAGATAAAGTTGAAAAAAATTGTTATAGCAACTCAATTAAATATTTTTAGCCATTATAAATGAAGATGACATAGTTCTAAAGGAAAAGTGTACAATATATGAGAGAAAATGGACCATATGCTTGTGTGATTCTATCTTATAACTTGCAAATTGGTGTTTAGAGGGACATAAAGATCTGAAGAGCCATAGGGAAGTATAATTAGTTAAGTGAAAAGTGTGAATCTGTAGATGCTAGCAAGTTGTTTTGATGATTTAAGCTTTTTAAAGGAAATGCTAATTAATTCTTCAGCATCAATCTGTATGTTCATTATAGAGAATAGCTATGGCAATACTTGCCCGCGTGAGGGTCCATGTAGGGACATATAAGCATGAAAGTCATTTATGAATTAATTCGTTAAATGACTAACCTCAGAGCGCCCGACTTAAAATTTAAAAGGTTAGGTTTGACAATAAGAGTGTATACCAGGATCCTGAGTCAGACATTTGCTGCCTGTTTTCTGTGCTCTAAACGTAAGCTTTGACACGGCATAAATATTTCCTACCAACCATTCTTTCATTGCAGTCCATAAGCCCTCAGCTAAAGGAATGTATTCAATAATTAACTGAAACAAATACATCAAGTTCCCAGAGAATTACAGACTTCTGGGAGTGGGGTGGATAAAATAACAGAATTCTGAGGAATCGTTTGGTTTCAAACAGGGAAACTAAGACAACTCAGGTTATTTCAACGATTTACTTAGGGTCACACAACCTGATGGAAGCAGGGTTGAGATGAGAGCAAAGTTACTGGTTTCCAGGAAGAAAAATGTTAAATTTCTTCCACTCCACTACCTGAGTGTTCCTTAGCCTCAGAACTAAGCATCCTTTAGGATAAATGTTACCTTTCACGTGATGTCTTTTATATGTGTAAATATATCCGCGAAGTGTTGCCAACATATTTACAATGTTCTTAGCCTTTAGGAAGCGCTGTATGGAAAGCTCACACCTCAGCATTTTATATCTTTAGGTGGCTTGCTTCTTCCACAGCATCGCATTAATACAGCAGCAAATCCTGTTCCTTGGTTCTCTCAGCTGTTGGTCGCTTTTTCGTGATTGCAGCTGTTTTACTGACCTTATCTCCTGACTGGGAGTGTGCCCAGTCAGCTGTGGAAAACAAAACCCCAGAAGCACAAAATGTAACAGTTGCATGCATTTATTTTAAAATAACAATGCATGAAGGGCTTCTTATGTTAAAAATCTTCTATACACGTGTTTCAAAGCCAGAGTTTCCCAGATTTCTAAAATACAGCTTGTGTAAACATTGGCAGGCGTGAGTGGACTTGGTAAGCTGATGGCCCCCAAAGCCAGATGTGAAGAGAAAATGCTTCTCAGAGACATGGCAGCATTTTCCAAGTTAAACAAATGTGCAAAAACGGTGAGCAGTGGCTGGATAAGGACTCAGGTCAACAAAGGGAACCGGGGAAGAATCTAAGTGTGTTGCTTGAAGGGAAGCCTACTGTGATGAATGCTTAAAGATTTGGGTTATATACGTTTATTCGAAAATATTTGAAAGCACCTGTGGTGGGCCTAGTATTGCATATAATGAATTGTTAGTGTTAATTGTCTGTTCGCTGCTGTCTTTTTTTTTTTAATAAATTTATTTATTTTTGGCTGCGTTGGGTCTTTGTTGCCGCACGCGAGCTTTTCTCTAGTTGCGGAGAGTGGGGGTTACTCTTCGTTGCGGTGCGCGGGCTTCTCATTGTGGTGGCTTCTCTTGTTGAGGAACACGGGCTCTAGGCGTGTGGGCTTCAGTAGTTGTGGCACGTGGGCCCAGCAGTTGTGGTGCACGGGCTTAGTTGCTCTGCGGCTTGTGGGATCTTCCCAGATCAGAGTTCAAACCCACGTCCCCTGGATTGGCAGGCGGATTCTTAACCACTGCGCCACCAGGGAAGTCCCTGCTTTCCATTTTATAGATTCTCTGTGATAAACCTTCAATCCCAATCTGCTGCCAGCTACAGCAGGTGCCCAGAATATTCCTGGAAACGTTTTGATGCCTTCCTGGAGCAGAACTTTTTAGTTGTGTTTTTAACGTCAGCTGGAGTTTGGGAATACATTATACACACACACACACACACACACACACACACACACGCACACACATTCTCAATCGCAGGCTGAAATATATATATTTTTTCTTTTTTTCGTATGTTTTGTTTGTTTGTTATGAATTGCATAGTTGATTTGAATTCTGAATTGTCATTGACATGCCTCCATTAGGGCATATTGTCCAGAGGATTTTCTGCCTTGTTAAAATGCAATGCAAGCCAGCAGCTATTCCGGGGTTTCTAATTTCTCATGTTGAATTAGGCCTTCAATAGAATACATTCCTATGTTTAGAAGCCATTGTCCTGTTGTTGTTGTTATATAATCTTCGTATTTTGAGACATTTTGGAGGCTTTTTGTTGAATGTCACCTTCCTCCAAATAATGGCCATGTTGTAATTCCTGTGTCTTAGGAAGGGCTCAGAATGAAAGGAGTAGGGGCATTGGATAGGGTGTCAGCCTGAATGGGACTAAGTGTAACTGCCTGATGCGAAAGAGGAGGGGGCTGGGACCTGTGCTGAGGGCACCAACTCTGCTGTAGGGTAGGCCCAGAGGGAAGTGGGCAACAATGTAGTTTTTAGCCATGATCCTTGAGCCAAGGGAAGCACTCAGGATGACCTCCATATTTAACCTGGCTTCTTGCTGGGGGGTGATGTGCAAACCACAGTACAGGAAAATTTAGTCCAGTGAAGAGCATCAGTTTCCTGGGCAGAGGAAACAGCAGAGATTGGGGCTGCTGTGATGGCTGCAATTCGTGTGTTCGTACCAGATGGGAGAGAGCAGCTGAGAAGGAATCCCTTAATGTTGTCGAACAGTGGTCCGCAACATTTTTGGCACCAGGGACCGGTTTTGTGTAACACAATTTTTCTACAGACTGGGGCCGGGTCGGGGGACAGTTCAGGTGGTAATGTGAACAATGGTGAGCAGCAGATGAAGCTTCGCTCGCTAGCCCACCACTGACCTCCTGCTGTATGGCTGGCTTCCTAACCAGTCCGAGACCTGGGGGGGGGGGTGTGTTGGGGACCCCCTGCTGTGGAAGGTTCCCCTTCAGGTGCTTGGCTAAATTCTCAACTGAGCAAAATCTAGGTCAAGATGCCATGGGGCTTAATAGGGAAGAGCTCCCAGGGCACAGAGAGTTGAACAGAGATTTCAGAGGTCACATAGCACTGAAGAATTCCAGTCAACCAAGCCAGAGACCTTGGTGAACCTCCCTTCTGGGCATTCAGTTAAAATCCAGAAAGGCCTACTCACGTATCCTGGATATCCTCATTACGAGTAAGAGTCATGCCATAGGAATAAGGGCTGTGCCCTGTGACTAAGAGAAAACTGACTGGAAATCAAGCCTCAACAAAATTGAGGTGATCCAACAGTGTCCCTGAACACAACTCAGCACCCTATAGAGGAAGAGGACAAAATCCAGAGTGTCTAGTAGGATTCACAGAATGCCCAGCATTCAGTTAAAAAAAAAATCACTTTTATATGTGAAAAAGGATGAAAATGGATTCATAATCAAGAAGGAGAAAAAAAAAGTAGTCAAAAGAAGCAGACCTACTAATAAGCCAAATGTTGGAAGTAGCAGACAAGAGCTTTACAATACTGTTATATGTGAAAGAATTTATTGGAAAAAGTTGACAAAATGGATGAACAGATGAAAAATTTTAGCAGAGAAATGGAAACTCTAAAAAAGAACCAAATTCTAGAACTGAAAAATATCTGAAATGAAGAACTCATTAGAAGTGTTTAATAGCAGACTAGACACAACAGATGAAAGGGTAAGTAAACACAAAAACAGATTACAGAAATTACCCACGTGAAGTACAGAAAGGCAAAAGAATAATAATTTTTTTTAAAAAGAACAGAGGACTGAAGATCTATAGGACAATATCAAATTAATATATGTACATTTGAAGTTCTAGAAGGAGAAAAGAGAAACAGTAGAGCAGAGAAACTTGTGAAGAAATAATGGCCAGATATTTCCTAAAATTGATGAAGGATATGAGCCCACAGATCCAAAGAGCCCTGTGCACTCTGAGAAACATCACAAAGACCAAGGCACATCTAAGCACATCATAGCCAAAGTAGTGAAAACCAAAAATGGAGAGAGAAATCTTAAAAGCAGGCAGAAAATTTAAGAAATTACATTGAGAAGAACCATAAAAAGACATTAACATAGGGGAACAATGAAAAGAATGATGGCTGACCACCAGAAATAATGGAGGACGCATGACAAAGGAATGACATCTGAAAAGTGTTAAAAAAAAAAAAAAAAAAGAAGTGTCAGTGTAGAATTCTAAACCCAGTAAAATGTCTTTCAAAAATGAATGTGCAATAAAGACATTTTCAAAAAATAAAAGCTAAAATAAATTCTTGTTAGAAGGGCTGCACTCAAAGAACTACTAAAGGAAGTTCTTCAGGATGAAGAGAAAAGGTCCCAGTTAGAAGTCCATATATTCAAGAAGGAATGAGGACCACTAGAAATGTAAATGGGTAGGTAAATATAAAAGACTAGTTTAAAAAACACATTTGAAAATTACTGACCATTTAAAGCAAAATAGTAAGTATGTGGAGGGATGTATATCATATGTAGAAGTAAAATATATCAATCTGAGGTAGAGTATATGCTTAATTAAGGAGGCTTACTATAATCTGAAGAGTTAAAACCCAACTCCAATAGAGGAGATAGAAAGGAATACTTAAAAAAAGCTTGAAGCCTGGAAGACAGGAATGAAGGATCAGAAAGGGCAAGTGGAAAATAAACAGCAAAAAGATGGCAGACTTAAACTCAAGCATATGAGTGACGTAAATGTAAATGGACTAAACCCACCACTGAAAAGTCAGAGATTGTTAGATTTGATAGAAATAAAAGACTCAGCCCTGTGCTTACAAAACACTTGTTAAATATAAACACAAATATAAATACAAATGTGGGGAGGTTAAAAGAATGGAGAAAGAAATTGTATCATTTAAAGAAAGCTGATTCAGCCATATTAATACATTGCAATATTAATATAGCTGATGTGACTTGTCAACTCTAACAATATAATTGACAGTTATTTCACCAGCAAAAGCAGGTTTACCTGGGAATAGCAGAGAAGTTGCTTTTCAGGATATGTGAACTAGGGTGGACCGTAGGCTAATCCAGAGAACAAGGAAGGGGAGCTTGGTTTTATAGGGAAAAGGGAGAAGTTGGGAGGGGCTGGAATGACCAACAAGTCCATTGGAGGGGCTGGGATCTGGAGGCTTTCCAGTGGCTGGGCCGCTGTTGGGCTGAGGGCCGGTTTCTTCTGGCTGGACAGGAGGTAGAGGACCCTTCCTGTGAGAGATGTAGGTGGAAGCCTCTTCCTGCTTGGGGTAATCGACCTGCATGGTGGGGTGTGAGAGCGACCCCTACAGTCCTGACTCCAACTTTAGCTGAGTTTCTGTAATTAATTCCACTTCCCCCCCCTCTTTGGATCAAGATCTTTCCTCTAAAGCATTGCTGATCAAGAGTGAGGATCTCTGCACAGTAGTGGTTTGTCCCTTGATGCCAGGAAGGACCTTCCCTGATTGTCAGCTCCCTCCAGGGAAGGAAAGTACATAAATTAGAAACTTCACGAGGCCTCATTTGGGTAACAAGGAAAGGCAGTAAGGGGAACTCTCAGGTGTTTCTTGTTAAAAGTTCATTTTTTTTTTTTTTTAGTCATGGTTGTAAGCACTAGAAATGATCTCAAAGTGCTGAACTAGCATCACCTTACTAGGCATGTCATTTTTACCAAAGTTTGACAATAAGTGCAGAAGTTAACAGTAAGTGTACAAAGCAGAATTAAAAACCTAACAAACCCAGTTTCCAAGGCGGTTCAAAACCAGGAGCCCAGATCTGATTGTGGCCACAGCTGAATAATTCAAAACTAGCGGTTGTCAGGTGGTGTTTGCTGTAACCAATGTGCCTGCTCTCTAATTTGATGCAGTTGGGTCTCTGCTTCCCCAGAGGCCTTTCTCCACGTGCAGCTATTGAAAAAAATGCCTCCTTGCTGAGCAAGTAAGTAATCAAGGGCTATGCAGTTATACAAAACCACTGTGGCTGGTGAGTTAAGTGACTTTTGCTGAGCTGAAACTGCAGTGGCTACAGAGTCAGCTAACGCTCCTAGTATCAGGGAGAGATTCCTGATCAGTTGTGCATTGGTGTTCACTCCAGTCTGTGGGAAGAAAGCTCTCCCTGTGGAGGCAGAACCAGAATCTCATATCCCTCCTGGAAGTTCTTGCTGAAGCGCTTATAGAGGCTTAATGGGACCAATGAGAGGCTCCCTTTGGTGACGCAGGGAGAAGGGGACAGTGAATACAGCAGGGCACAGTCTGCCGTGTTCTCCAGCTATCAAGGCAGTGAGCTGCCCACGCATAAGGGCATGCCCAGACTGCCACATATGAAGGTGTAACCAGAGGGTGTACACCGGCCCTCGCACAAGTGATAGTATCTGTGGATACCTTTATTGGCACAGAGGCTTAGCATTACTTAGCCAGACATTAGGTTGTTACACGCTGAGAGGTTACCTAGACCTACAGATATGTCAGCAAGTGTACAAATGACCTGATTTGTATTGTCAACTGCACAGAGTCTTTCATACAAATAGTCAAGATCTTGTTTTCCTATCTCACGGCAGGGTCAAATTGAAGCAAGGAATAAGTTTAGGTGGGCTTAGCACCCTGACTCTATTAAATGGACGTGTGGAACAATCTGGACAGGCAACAGCATCTCCAGCCCCATTGAAATTACTTATAGGGTGAACCAAAGGACCATTGCTATCCTGGAAGGACTGAGGTTTCTGATGGCAAATCCAGCAGTCAGAGAGGTTTTGCAAGGGATTGGGAAATGTGGATGGTGCCATTGTCCTTTCATGGAAGGGAAGGAGGACACGGGTGAAAGCCAGTGTTGAAAGAAAGGTATTCACACCTGGTCCGGACGTCTTCGGGAATCTGTCGGCTTCATATGCCCTCCGGTTCAGGTCTAATGGGCTTTAGCGTCACGTTTCTGGATAGTGTGCAGGTCCAGTTGGGGTTCAGTGCCTTCTTTAGGTGCAACATGTGGATCCAGGAGTCCTCTCCCTGGTGTTTGGTGGCCCAAAAGTTAGTCAGCAGGACCTGATGGGGTCCTTTCAGCGAGGCTGGAGAGAGTCCTTTTGGATCCAGGTTGTAGGGCATAGTATTAGTTTTCATTTCCCAAGAGTGCACTGTGAAAAGTGTTCTACCAGAGCATGGTTATTTTTATTTTTAATTTTTATTTATTTATTTATTTTCACAGCCCCATGCCCTCAAGTCTGTTCTCTACGTCTCCGTCTTTATTCTTGCCCTGCCACTAGGTTCATCAGTACCGCTTTTAAAAATTCCATATATATGCGTTAGCATACGCATGCGTTAGCATACGGTATTTGTTTTTCTCTTTCTGACTTACTTCAGAAGCCTTTACAACACAGAAGCATGTCTCCATTTATCAGTTGTGGATAAAAAGAAGCGGGAGGCAAGTACGTTGGGTGTCCTGTGATATTTCAAAAGGTGAGAGTTTAGCCAGGATTCAGAAGGAGTAGCAGCAGTGTTTTTAGCCAGGGCATCTGCAGACTTCACCAGTCTGGTCTTAGTGACGCAGTTAACGCGTTCGACCGGCCCAGAGTATCGAGGATGATAAGCACAGTGAAAGCGTTGCACAACCAGCCAGATAGCACAGACCTGCTGTAAGGATTTGGCCGGTAAAGTGAGTTCCCTGGTCACTGTGAATTTCAAGAGGGCTTCCCGGGGTGGAAATGGTCTGCTCCACCAGGACTTGAGCCACAGCAGAGGCAGTGGCTTGTCCACAAGGGAAACCTTCATTCCAGTGAGAAAACATACACGCCATGACCAGAACATATTTATATCCACGAGATGAGGGAGGCTGGATAAAATCCAATTGCCAAGGCTCCAAATGTCCAGGAGTGATACGAACAGGTTTCCGTGAATTGTATGTTGGACGTGTAGGGCAGGCAAAATAAGTGCTTTCTGCAGCCTTATCGATATTTCCCCACCAGTATTGACGCGTAAAGATTATCATATAATCGGTGGACCAATGGTTCAGGGCATGTACAGTGGTCAGTAATAGGAGTTAAAAGTCTCTGGTAGGACTGGGTTGTTATTTGGTCCGAACCAGAACTCACTCACACTCTCTCGCTTGCTCGCGCTCACTCCCTCTCTCTCCCTCCCTCCCTCTCTCCCTCTCTCCCTCTCTCCCTCTCTCCCTCTCTTCCTCTCTTCTTCTCTCTCTCTCTCTCTCTCTCTCTCTCTCTCTCTCTCTCTCTCTCTCTCCCCCTCTCCCTCTCCCTCTCCCTCTCTCTCTCTGTGTATATGAGAAACCAGTGACTGTCAAATTCCTAATCTTGCTTTTCTGAGGCAAATCGTTGGGCTTCTTGAGTTAGTTTTTCTAAGCTCTCGTTTGGGGAAACATTCCTCTGGCCCAGGACAGAGGTTGGCTGCTGTTTGCTCCTTTAAGAGCAGCATTTTTTTTTTTTTCTCTGAACTGTCAGCAAGGTGGTTTCCCCTAGTCTCCAGGAAGTCAAGGTTAGGATGTTCTGGTTTCTTACTAATAGCCAGAACAGCATCTAATAGTTCCTGAGCGTGAGAACCATTCTTAATTTTATCCCTGCTGGAATGAGGAAACTGTGTTGCTTCCGTAGCATCTCACACTTACGGGCTACTCTGAAAGCATACCTGCCGGAGGTGTAAGTGTTGGCAGTCTTGCCTCTGGCTAGTGTACAGGCTGGAGTAAGTGCATATAATTTGGCCTGTTGGGCTGAAGTAGCCAAAGGCAAGGGCGTGGTTTCAGATACAGCAAAAGGCTTGAGAGCGAGTATCCAGTGCAATGTTTTCCTTACTTTCCTTCAGGAGGAACCATTAGTAAACCGCGAGATGCCAGCGTTACTCTGGACTTTCTTGTAGGTCATGGCGGGTGGCGATCTGTCAGTGTTAAACGGTTGTGGGGGAGTTTGTCAGTAACAGAGGGGAGAGGAGTAGCAGGGTTGAGGTTATTAAAATGAGAGAGTGAGTTATGCCAGGAGAGAATTTCATAAGAGGTAGATGGCTCGCAGACAGAGGCGTGCGGTGAGAATTTAGAGGGGCTTCCACTGCATGAGGCGTGAAAATGGTCACAGGAGATCCTACAGCTGTTTCCTTGGTGGCCTTAGCCACAAGGGCAGTGAGGGGGATGGCCTTAAGGGAGGGAGGGGACCCTTGTGCTACAGGGTCTGCTTGTTGGTTGTAGTACCCTGTGGGCTGATGGTAAGCCCCTTGCTTTCCAATGAGAACCCCAAGAGCGTTCCCTTCTTTCTGGCACTCAGAAAGGGAAAAAGGAAGTTGATAATTGGGATGCCCAAGGGCAGAAGTGTTCATTAAACTTCCTTTAAGGCTTTAAAGGCTGTGTCATCCTGTTCTCCCCATAGAATGTGAGTTGGGATGGTCATTTTTTAGTGAAACACTAAACCCCACAGGGGTTTGGCCAAAAGAGAAAAATGCGGAATTCAATTCCGACAACAGCCGGCCCAAGAAAACATCCTAACTGGCATTTAGTTTGGAGTTTGGGGAAGCTCAGCATGCCACAGAGCCTTTCTGATCTAGGTATATAGCCCTTGTTCTGCTGTCAGGTGACCCAGATACTGAACCTGGCTTTCCACAAACTGCAGTTTCTCCTTGGTGACCCTGTATTATTTTAGGGCTAAAGTCTTTTAGTAAATGGATGCTGCCTTGCTGTGAGGACGCCTGGGAGAGGGAACAAAGAAGTAAGATATCTAAGTATTGCAACAACGTATCAATAGAACCTCTAGGAAACCTTTTATCTTCCACATCATCCTTCAGGACTTGGGAAAAGTCAGATGGGCTTTCAGTACAGGCCTGAGGTATCACTGTCCAGGTGAACTGTTTTCCCTTCTAAGTGAAAGCAAAGGGAACAGGCCAACCTCCTCAGCTGGAACACAAAAGAAGGCACTGCATTAATCAGTGACTCTAAAGAATTTGCTTCCAGCTGGGAAGGTTAGGGACAACCAGGTGCCGAGGGAGGACAGCGTTATTTATTGCTTGGAGGTTCTGGGCAAATCACCAGCCTCTGCCATTGGGTTTCTTTACAGGTAACGTAGGGGTGTTACAGGGACTCGTGCAGGGGACAATAAAGGCTTGGGCCTTATAGTCCTCTGTTATCAGAGTAATGGCTCTGGAGGGCTGCTTATTTATAGGATAATCATAGTTAAATATGATTAATGTGGGGAAGAGGCTTTTTCAGGGTCTCTCTGGAACTTAACAGGAGCTGCCCTGTGGATTCTGCCAACGTCAGCTGCAGCCTTTGCCACAGGAAGGGTGACAGCCAGTCTAACAGGGGTGAGTGGCTGGTGTTCGAGTTCATTTGACACCATCAGATACAGAACAGAGACCGCATGCTCTAGAGTCACTCCATTTGCCCAGTTGACAGTTTTGGTTGTTGCCGTCACTGCTGCTATCAAACTCAATAATTGTCATCTCCTTTGGGGAGAAAGAAATACCAGCCTGGGATTTTCCAGGAAATCTCTACCCAACAAATGAACAGGGGGAGCTAAGGAGAAAAGGGTATGTATCTCTCAAAGAGGCTAAACAAAAAGGAACAGGTATAGAGGCAGGGACTTGTTGAGGTGAGACCCCTCTGTCTGAACTATTTAGCTCCGAGGCAGGGGCTGTTTAATGGCAGAGGGGCGGGTCACAGAGAGTGTAGGACCGGTGCCTACAAGGACGGGTGAAGATTCATTCCTGTCCTGGAGAGGGGCTTCCCTGAGCTGTTTCAGGAGAGGGCTTGGGACCAGCCCCTGTGGCTCCTTGGGGACCAGATCAGCTAGAGGGCTGAAGGTGCCTGGAGCACTTAGCTTCTAACAGTCCTTCCTCAGATGTCCCGGTGTCTTGCAATAATGGCAGAGACGAAGAATGTTTTGCTTTTGGTGAAGTTGAAAACGGAGGATTTTTATGACTCCTTTTTGTTGTTGCTGAATCATCTAAGGTGCAAGAGAGCTGATTTGCCAAATTGAACAGATCTGGGGTGGACATGGTCTCCCGTTCCATCCTGTTTTTTCCCACTAGGAGGAAAAGCTCCGTGTTCAGCCATTAACACAGAATTAAAGGCTACCCGAGTGGATTTAGCCTCTGTAGGGAGACTGGAGTCTTCTTTAAAGATTTGAACCCTATTATGGTAGCCACGGACTGATTCAACGCACTTCTGCACACACGCCTGAATTTTGTCCCAGGCAGCAGGCTCAGGAAAGGCTCTGGTGACTGCTGGGTGGAGCTCTTCTCTGCCAAGGTCTCCAGCGTCCCCCCAAGACTCTAGAGGCTGGCTTCTCTGAATCCCTTTCGGGGAGTCCCCACTGAGCCAACTCTATCCAGAGCTGAGCCTGACTTTCACCCACAGGCATGTGCACCAACTGATACAAATCTGAAAACCCCAGGGAGCACGTCTGAATGACCATGCGAAATTCATCTTCAACCCGATGTGGGTGTTCGGCTGCTTTTGGAAAATCCTTAACAGGGGCTTGCGCTTTTGGCCACCGTGTACGACTCGGCTCGGTCCAGTTCAAGATGCTGACAAGCTTCAGGGCTGGTGCTTGAAAGACAGAATCATGGTGCTTGAAAGAAGCTTTTCAAGGAGATAAGGTGTATTTGAACACGTGGCGCCTGATACACACGGAATAGAGGTTTTTGCTTGCTTTGTCCCTTGCACTGTGGTAGCAGGGGTGAACTTTTGAGAAGGTGCCACTTATCAGAGGAGTGGGTTAGAGTTGGGGAGGGGGGTACAGAAGAGGGGGGAGAGCAGGGGGAAGAGCGAGTTGTTGTCAGGGGTGGTGGTGGCTGCCTGGTGGAGTCTGGGGCAAAGGGGTCTGGAAGACATGCAAGATGGTGCCCCAGACAAAGAAGTTGGCGGAGGGGAACACAAGGAGCATGTGGATTCGAAACCCGTTTTACTCTTTTCTGTTTTTTTTTTTTTTTTTTGGTTGTTTTGGCCAGTTTAGAAACAGTATCTTGCAAAGAGGCAATTTTATAGTTTAGTGCACAGTTGGAAGCTTCCAGATACCAGTGAAAACATACACATCATTCATTTTACTTAATTTTTGAGCCATGATCCTCCAATTTAATCCTAAGAAAAACAAGTTTGGGGAGATCAAAAGTTCCCCATAATGGCCATTGTAACTCTGGATTACTTTTAGTTTGCTTGGCCTGCTTAGTTAAAAATGAGCCTGTGGGGAGTACATAGTTTTTAAGCATAAAGCTGGCCAGATTCCCTGGAGGAGGGCTGCCCTCAGAGCATTTAGATGACTGGGATCCCATTTTTGGGATGACTGGGATTCCATTTTCCCATTTTAAGTTCTCCTGAAAACCCAAGTTGCTAGAGTCCTAGCCTGTCTTCGAAAAGGAATCTAAAAACACAAAACAAATGATTGGATCCCAGTCAGTCCCCAAAAGAGGACCTCACTAAGGTGCACTTTGTTTTTTATTTTATTTTTTATTTATTAATTTTTGTGCTTATAATTGTCTTAGTTTTTAATTTAATTTTTTATTTTGTATTGGGGTGTAGTTGATTTACAATGTTGTGTTAGTTTCAGGTGCACAGCCAAGTGGTTCAGTCATGCATATACATGTATCCACTCTTTTTCAGATGATTTTCCCATATAGGTCTTTACAGAGTACTGAGTAGAGTTCCCTGTGCTGTACAGCAGGTCCTTCTGGATTCTCTGTTTATATATAGTCGTGTGTGTATGTTCGTCCCAACCTCCTAATTTATCTCTCCTCCACCACCACTCCCCACCCCCCTGGAACCTTAAGTTCATTCTTTAAGTTTGTGAGTCTGTTTCTGTTCTGTAAACAAGTTCATTTGTATCATTTAAAATTTTTTAAATTGATTTTTGGCTGCGTTGGGTCTTTGTTGCTGTGCGCAGGCTTTCTCTAGTTGCGGCGAGCGGGGGCTACTCTTTGTTGCGGTGCGCGGGCTTCTCATTGCAGTGGCTTCTCTTGCTGCAGAGCACGGGCTCTAGGCACGCGGGCTTCAGTAGTTGTGGCGCGTGGGCTTAGTTGCTCTGCGGCATGTGGGATCTTCCCGGACCAGGGCTCGAACCCAGGTCCCCTGAATTGGCAGGCGGATTCTTAACCACTGCGCCACCAGGGAAGCCCTAGACAGAAAACTTCTAGACAATAATTGTTCTACTCCTGCCAAACACCCCAGAGAAAACTGTGGCCCCACTTCTTCCCCATAGCAAAGGCTAATTGAGGAGCCTGGACTTTCCGAAACGCTCACCCAGTTGTTACGAGATGACCCCCTTCCCAACTGGGGGTTATCAGAGAAGGCCAAGCGGGAGCCAGGACTTAGACCCGATGGTAACAGCACCTCTCCCTGCAGCACTGACAGAGGCCACTTGAGAATCAGTAATAAGGTGTCCTTCTCTCCTCGGCCAGGCAGGTGTCCATGGGGGTCTAGTCGAGAGCCTGAGCTCCCAGCCCTGCTCAGCAGTGATGAGGTCTGCGCTGGAGGCCGAGTGGCGCACTTGCTGTGACAGGCAGCACCCTCCTTCCCTCACTGGCAGCAGGGGAGGCTTACTGCTAAAAGACACGTGTTAGATGAGATCCAGAGGCTCATAACATAACACACAAAATGTCCAGGGTATGATAAAAAATCACGAGTCATGCCAAGAACTGGGAAAATGTCAACTAGAATGACAAAAGACAATCAACAGACAGCAATACCAAAATAACACAAATGTTGGAATCATCTGAAGTGGATTTAAGTCAGCCATCATAAAAAATGTTTCAACAAGCAGTTGAAAATGTGCTTGAAACAAGTGGGAACATAGAAAGTCTCAGCAAAAAATACAAGGCAAAAAGAACCAAATGGAAAGTTTAGAACTGAAAAATACAATAATAATAAAATCAGTGGATGGGCTAAATAGGAATGGAGAAGACAAGAGAAAAGAAACTGTGAACTTGCAGCTAGAGCAATAGAAATTGCTCAATCTGGAAAACAAAGAGAATGGACTGAAAAAAATGAACAGAGCTCTGGGACACCTGGAGGACAGTAATAAAAGATCGAACCGTTGTGTCATTGAAGTTCCAGAAGGAGAGGAGAAAAAAGTTGGGGCTGAAAAAGTACTCAAAGAATAATGGCTCAAAATTTTCCAACTTTGGCAGAATACATTAACCTAAGGATCCAAGAAGCTGAGGAAACCCCCTCAGAACAACCCAGAGAGATCCACGCCGAGATGAGTGTGTGTGCGTCTGGAATAAAACCCTGAAAATTAAAGGCAAATGAGAAATCTTGAAAGCACTGAGAGAGAAACGACACCTTATCTATGTGGGAAAGACAGCTAGAATGCAAGTGGATTTCTCATAAAACACCGTGAAGTTCAACAAAAGCTATCAGTACTGAATTCTATATCCAGCAAACATCTTTTAGGGAAATTAAGACATTTTCGGATGAAGGAAAACATGTTGCCAGCTGAAAAAGTAACCAGAGAAACTTGTTGAAACAGAAAGGAAATGATAAAAGAAGGAAATCTGGGATATCAGGGAAGAAGAGAAAACATAGTAAAAGGGTACAAATAAGGGTAAATACCATAAATTTTCCTTCTCCTGTTTAGTTTTCTAAATTATGTTTGATGACTGAAGGAAAAATTAAAACCATGTTTGATGTGATTCTCAAAATACATAGGGTATATAAAGTATATAAAGCAGTCATAAATGGGGGACAGTTGAGGGATATAAGTAAGGTTAGGTTTCTACACTTGACTTGAACAAGTGAAATGTCAGTGCCAGACTGTGATAACTTACGTATGTAATATACAACCACTAAAAAATCAATGTAAAGTGATACACTTAAAAGAGTATTGAGGGCTTCCCTGGTGGCGCAGTGGTTGAGAGACCGCCTGCCGATGCAGGGGGCACGGGTTCGTGCCCCGGTCCGGGAGGATCCCACATGCCGCGGAGCGGCTGGGCCCGTGAGCCATGGCCGCTGCGCCTGCGCGTCCGGAGCCTGTGCTCCGCAATGCGAGAGGCCACAGTGGTGAGAGGCCCGTGTACTGCAAAAAAAAAAAAAAAAAGAGTATTGATACACTTAAATGGAATTTTGAAAAATATCAGTAAGTCAGGAAAAAGAAAACAAATGAAAAAGAGGAAATCAACAGAAAACATTCCCCTCCCCCAAATTCCAGTTAATCCATAGCGTATCAAAATTACATCAGATGGAAATAGTCTAAATACACAAATTAAAAGACAGAGATTGACGGAGTAGATAAAAATTACCCAACTGTATACTGTGTGTAAGAAATTCATTTCAAATATAAAGATGTAGGTAAGTTAAAAGTATAAGGATGGAAAAACATACCATGCAAATATTAATCAAAAGAAAGCAGGAGTGGCTGTACTAATGTCAGATGAAGCAGACTTCAGAAGAACAGCAACAAATTACCAGAGACGGAAAAGGGCATGACACAATTCACCAAGAAGAAATAGCAGTCCCAAATGTGCGCACCCCAAAAGGTGGAGTTGAAAAACACGTGAGGTAAAAACAGGGATGGAAGGAACTGAAAATGGTGAGGCTGTTTCTTCTGTATGTGGGGGGTGGCTAAGGATACCCAAGGTTCCGAAGGACGTTTCATGCTAAAATCTCAGAGGCAGACCTGGGAGGCAACTCTAGTTCACATGTGAAAAGCCACCCCTGACCCTGGATTCCATGCGTACTCATTTGGGGGAAGCTTTGTTCTACAGTGATTAATATCTACGTGAGAAGACAAAATTTGTGCTGCTGTGATGAGAAGTCTCCCACAATCCCATGGTTTTTTTCAGTCATTTTTTTCTGTGTAAATTCAGAACCCTGTCTTTTTTCCAACTGAATTCTATCTTCTTCTATTTGACTAGCCTACCAGCCTCCTGAGGTCTTTCTTAGAATGTGTTTGGGTAAAATACAAATCATTTTTCATAGTTCAGTGTCATATGGAAATTTGATTATCATGCTATCAGTTTTCTTATCCGTAAGTTTTATTAATCTAATTAGATATTTTTATGAGTCTCATAACTGAGAGTCACGTCCAGAGCTTTGAGGACCTCATTGTAGTTTGGAATTAGCCCCCGAAACCTTTTTCTGAATTCAGCCAGATTTAAGTCATTCGAGTGATTGTCATTTATTTTGTGTTTCTGTAATTTGTCCACAAATACATTATGAGTAATCGATTACTTTAAATTACAATTTGTGAGTGTGATATATCTTCCTTAAATAACCTTTATATAATCTCACCTTCAAGGTGTAAAAAAGGGACAGGAAAGATCCAACTTGATGTAAGAAAGGAGGCCACCTTCCCTGCTAATCAGCCCTCACCGTTGTCATAGAGATTATAGGGGACCTGACCCTCAAGCTTGAATTTGCATCAGAAGTATTTTTTCCAGTCATTCAGAAACATTTATTTACTCATTATTATAAAAATAAAAATTCAGACTGTGCAGAAGGCTGAAAAGTAGAAAGCAAAGCCCCCTGAGTCCTCACCATTTCCATACCTGAAGGGTAACAAGGAACGTGTAGCAGTTTCTTCTGCATCTGTCCAAACCTTCCCTGCTGCGTGAGCTGCATCAGTGCAGGCAGTTCAGGAGAGCGCCTCCTTGAGCAGGAAAGGCAGGGCATTGGCTCAGGTAGTTGGAAAGCCTGGGGGTGGGGCTTGTTTTGCGTGAGGCCTGACCTGGGAGCTCAAGACTCTCGTGATACCTGCGTTCTCTCCCTCCTCCTGCCCCAAAGCGGGTTCTCGTCCCCTCTTGTTTGGCTGCTCCTGGGGGCCCGTGGCTCTTTATTCACAGCCAGTAGGAAAGAGAGAGCACTTCTCCTGTCGCGCATTTCCAGCAGAAGCCCTGAGATCACTTGGAATGGACCGGCTGAGGTGGCAGTCCCCACACCATTTATATGAGTGGACTTGTGCTCTGCGTGTACTCCGTCACTTGCGTTTTAATTTAATGTACCCTGGACCTCTTTAGCCCATGTAGCTTCCAGCAGCGAGCTCTGGAACATGAAGATACGAGGAGGAAATGTGTTAGGTTAGATGGCGTGGGCCAGTGGGCAGTTTACCAGGCTGGGAGCTGTGGCTTCTCATTTTGAGTTTGCTTATGAACCGGGCAGCCCTTCTGTTATCTTGGTTTCCCCGCTGCAAAATGAAGGGGTTGCTGGACCCCATGATTCCAGCTCAAAGGTACCACAAACAAGCTCATTGTTAGTGAACACTAATAATGTCTCTTAGAAGAGATGAATTATTTGGGGCATGGGCTAGAGAGTTCATGTGTAATCATAAATCGTAATAAATATGTCACACTAGACAGTGGGACTCGTCTCTGAGTTATTTTACTAAAATACACAATTTCCAGTGGTCCACGTGGCCTCTTGTTAAGAAAGGGATTCAGTAGCTTTCCTTTTCAGGGACTGCGATGTTGTTGGAACAGCTCACTTGATAATTTGGCTCCTCTTGGGTTTAATTTCTATCCTGAGCTAAGTGTTTCTCCTTCAGGAGGTCTGGACTCTTATCACAAAGTAGTTGGTTTATTTATAATTCAGGATTTAAAGCCATTGACCTGAGGCTCACACAGTCTAGTAGATGGTTCCGTTCCAACTTGTTGGGAAACAGAGCTCTTGCAATCCCTGAGGACCCTTCCTCTGTGGTCTCTCCTCCTCTCTCCATTTCAGGATCATAGGGCCTGATTGCAAAAGACCTGTGCAAAGGGCTCGTTCACTGGAGGAGGAAGAGAAGCAGTCTGCTGGGTTCCAGGTGGAGAAGGGCAGTTCCAGACAGGTGATAAGGGGACACCAAGAAGGCAGGAGGAGGATGCGCCCGAGGGGGAGGGCACCTTCCTCAAAGATCCTGGCCCAAAGAGCTGGGAATTGGTTTTAAAGGAACTCCATACTCATTAAGGATGAACGAGGAGAAAACCAGGAAGCTGGGGATCAGCGCACAAGCAGCAAGTGGCCGAGATTGTTTAGCAGAGCTTTGATTTGTCACATGGGTCCGCTTCCTCACCAGTTCTGTAGGGCACTCCCTTAAATGTGGGTGTGGGTTAGTGGAAAGAACATGGGCCTTGGAGCCAGAAGGCAATATAGGTTCTCATCCTGTTTTTGCAGTTTGATAATTTTATTACCTTCTGCAGATAATTTAACCTAATTTAACTGAGGCTCAGAGAGGTTAAGCAAGTCACCTCAGGTCACACAGCCAGAGAGAAAACTGCAGAGGTGTGGCTGGGACTCTGGTTTGTTTCACCCTCGAGCCCGAGGTCTTCACATAAGTGCTTGGCTACACCTGCCTGGGGAATTATATTAATATTCTATGTCTGTAATAGCACCATAATAACTGGAGCTTATTTGGTGACAACTCTAATAAATAGTTCTGGTCTCAAGTGTTTGTATTAACTTTCTGTTAATTTACTTGACACACTATATGTAAAACCACCAAGCCTGAATTTGTGTATACTTAGGGTGACATATCAAGAAGAAACTTCATTTCGTGCGTAAAGCTTTGTGTGTGTGTGTGTGTGTGTGTGTGTGTATGTGTCAGTTATAATACACACAAATCAGTTAGACACACTTGGCTGTAGTTAACAGAAACCCTAATTTGGATTTGTTTAAGCAAGAAAGAGATGGGAGAGTGTTCAAGTCACTGGCAGTCCAGGTTTACGGCCGAGTGGGTAAGCTGGAGCTGGAGCTGCAGCGGGGTTACCGGGAGGCTCCAGCTTTGTGTCTCTGTTGGTCCCCAGCTGCCCTATTTCATATGTTGGTTTCAGTCAACGTCCAAAGGAGGAGAGAACGTCTCTTCTGGAATGTCTTTCCCACAGGTCCGCAGGAAATCTCCGCTTGTGCCCATGGGTCTGGCTCTGTCCCTGCGCCCCAGTGGGGTGGGGTATGGGCAGGAGACTGAGCAGTCACGTGGCCCTTCCTGTCCCACTGCTGCGGCCAGGGAATGCCAGGCCCTGACTGGCTCCGGCACAGGGCACCTCCAGGGGTCAGCAGCCCCTGTGGTACTCGGGCTGAGTCTGGAGGGGAGGCTTCTGAAACAGTATCAGGTCTGCAAGGCCGGGCAGGGGGAGGGTATGCTTGGAGCCCACTGCGTCTTCCCAGGAGAAGTTAGATGCCTGCATGGAGCACTTAGAGAGGCTTTCTATTTCAGGCCACTTGGTAGTTGGACAGTGTGTCTTTTTTTGTAAATTGTAACAAAAAATACAAAATAAAGAACAAAACTTGAGGAGGTTTTAGAACCTATTTCCAGTTGAGTCTGATCATTCCGTCATGTAATCTGTTCCTTATATTGAGGCTGCACTCGAGTCGGCAGGACCCTTGCTTCTGTGGGGCACCAGCTTCCTGCATGAGCAGCCCCTCTGTCTGTCCCCTCGTTTGTGGGGGGCTCTGAGAGTCACAGTGGCTCCCGCTCAGGGCCAGCTGCTGGGTACTAAGCTACTTACCCCTTACCGGCTCTGTGACTCTTGGCAAGTTACTTTACCTCTCTGTTGCTTGTTTCTCTTGTGTGTGTGTGTGTGTGTGTGTATATGTGTGTATGTGTGTGTATATGTGTATATGTGTGTGTATATGTGTGTGTATGTGTATGTGTGTGTATGTGTCTCTGTGTATGTATGTGTATATGTGTGTGTATGTGTGTATATGTGTATGTATGTGTATGTGTGTGTATATGTGTGTCTGTGTGTGTATGTGTGTATATGTGTCTGTGTGTGTATGTGTCTTTGTGTATGTGTCTTTGTGTGTGTATGTGTGTGTATGTGTGTGTGTATGTGTGTGTATGTATGTGTGTATGTGTGTATATGTGTCTGTGTGTGTGTATGTGTGTATATGTGTATATGTGTGTTTGTGTGTATGTGTGTATGTGTGTATATGTGTCTGTGTGTATGTGTCTGTGTGTCTGTGTGTGTCTGTGTATGTGTGTGTATGTGTCTGTGTGTCTGTGTGTATGTGTGTGTATGTGTGTGTATATATGTGTGTGTATGTGTGTATGTGTGTACGTGTGTGTATTGTGTGTATGTGTGTGTGTATGTGTGTGTATGTATGTGTGTGTATGTGTATATGTGTGTATGTATGTGTGTATGTGTGTATATGTGTCTCTGTGTGTATGTGTATGTGTGTGTATGTGTCTCTGTGTTTATATGTGTGTATGTGTATGTGTGTGCATGTATGTGTATGTATGTGTGTATGTGTGTATATGTGTCTGTGTGTATATGTGTGTGTATGTGTGTGTATATGTGTGTGTATGTGTGATACTGTATGTGTGTGTATGTGTGTGTGTGTGTGTGTATGTGTGTGTATGTGTGTGGTGTGTATATATGTACACAACACACAAAGTTAAACATTAGAACCTTCTTCATAAGGTTATTATTGTGACTAAATGCGTTCGGAACATTAATGACATTAGTAAGTGCTCAGGAAATGTGTGTCGTTTTTGTCATTATTATTATTTTATCATAAGTAGTGAAGGGATTCTTTAGTCATGAAACCAAGACCTCTGGTTTTAGCAGTGGCTGCAGAATTATATGTAGAGAGAGGTGACTGGACCGAGTGGCCCTGGTTCTGTCCCCCATAAAGTTCATCTTGTTGGGTGGGGATGTGTACCCCTCTCTCTCTCTGTTTTTACTGTGGAAGTATACATAACATAGAATTTACCCTTTTAAGCGTTTTTAAGTACGCAGTTCAGTGGCATTAAGTACATTCGTGATGTTGGGCAACCATCACCTCCATTATCTCCAGAAAAGTTTCATCTTCCCAAACTGCATCTCTGTCCCCCTCCCCCTCCCCCAGCCCTCATAATCTCTGATCTAACTTTTGTCTTTATGAATTTGCCTACTCTGGGTACTCCGTGTGAGTGGAATCGTAGAGTTTGTCCTTTTGCTTCTGGCTCATTTCACTGAGCACAGTGTCCTCGGGGTTCATCCGTGCTGTCGCAGGTGTCAGAGTTCTGTTCCATTTTAAGGCTGGGGTGGATACACACATATTCATTGCACAGACTACTCATCTGTTGTTGCACACTTGTGTTGTTCCTACATTTTGGCTGTTGTGAATAGTGCTGCAGCGAACACAGAGGAAGATACCTGTCTCTTCAAGACGTAGTCCTCCCCTTTTAAAGCCGCTGCCATGCGTGATTTCTTGTAGCATATCCAAAAGTAGGATGGAGTTTTCAATAAGACCTTATTAAATATCAAGGGGAACAAAAGAGAAAACCATGAACCTGCGAGAAGCGTCAAAAGTGTTCAGCTCATACAAGCTCTTAGTTTGGAAACCTTGATGGGGACCCGTGCTGTTCACTGCTTCCCTCCTGAGTCCCCAGGGGCTGATACAACTAGACAGGCTCTTGCCGTGGGTTCTTATTTCCCGCTCCTGGCCGCTGTCCCCAAGGAAGGCGCCACCCATGGCCCATGACTTGGCCTCTCATACACGTTGTGTTGCCTGTTGCCTGGCCAAGAAAGTGATCCTCCTTTATCTGCCTCTCAGGCCCTTCCACTTGGTTCTTGTTTTGGGGACAGACTTTTCTCAGTCCCCGGGTGACAGGTAAAACTTCAGTAAATGACCCATGAATTATCTCAGTCCTCAAATAAGACCCAGCGTAAGGGATGCAAGTCCGACCGGTAATGAAACCTATGCATGTGCTACCCCAGCATCCACCCGAAGATGCTGTAAGCTCATCACAATGGTGGGTCCTTCGGCAAAAATCTGATGACGACGTGAGCTCACTAGGATATTATCCTCGCTGTTCTCTGATGATGTTTCACGTGGTGTTCAGTTATCCATGGCTGCGTGACAAACAATCCCAAAGCAGCGGTCTAAAAAGTAGCCACCATGTGTTTTGCCTGTGAGTCTGGGGCTTGACTGGGTCAGCTGGGCAGTCCTTGCTTGGGGTCTCTTGTGAGGTTATAGGTGGTTGGTGATGGGCTGGGTTATCTGGAAGCCTCACTTGTCACATGTCTGGCACCTGGAAGGTTGAACAGCTGGGGCTCCCCAGGCATCTGTGTCTCTCTGTCTGTCTCTCATCTTTCCACAGGTCTCTCTCAGTGTAGCAATCGCAGTGCAGCCAGACTGCTTACGTGGCCGCTGAGCCTCCGTCCATTGGTGGCTTTTGAAAATCCCTGCATTTTTCCTACTCAACTTCATCCCTTGGGGATGAAAGAAAACAGGTAGTTCTCAGGTAAATAGTGTGTGCTCAAGACCATAGCATTTTACTGAAAAACAATCTTTATAACCAGCTGCAAATTTCCGCCAGGTATCTGATTAGGGTGATCACATTATATAGATAGGGCACACGCCATGGACTGCAGTGTAACTGGCCGGCAACCCGTGGAGCTGGGCAGTACATATCCTGTGTAGCCTGGCACGGAGGTCCTGTCTATAATATGTCCAAATCACTCATTTAAACAATTTTGGGGCCTTATAACCCTTCACTGATTGTCACTGTCCATACCATAAATTCCAGAGAATCAGAGAAAAACCTGGGATTCATCATCATCATAATCTAGGTGTGACCTGCCTTCCCAACCCTATGTCCCACTATTTAAATAAATAAATAAAGACCATAGGAGTTTAAAATGTATATAACGAGGAAGAGAAATTTCAACAAGGCACTCAGTGTGTAAGATGCAACCAGTTCTGACTGTCTGTCAGGTTTCTAATATCCATTGTGGACTTTCTGAGGAAGGAGCCTAGGACTCCTGGCAGGGTAGAAGGAGGGCTCTGGGCCTCCTGAGTACTGGGAACTGGGGATGACCACGGTGAGAGGCAGGTGGGCAAGGCAGAGAAAACTGGGCTCCAGCAGCCTGAAGTTGACACCAGCTGCACCCTGTTTGCGGTGGGCTCCCAAGCAGCTTTCTCAAACCCCTCTCAGCCTCCTTGTCCTCTGAAAAGTGAGGATACTAGTGGCACCCACCTCATGACTTGCATGGAGACTAGATTAGACATTTCACCAAAAGCACTGAGAAAGGTGTCTGTCACAGAATAATGCAAAAAAAAATGTTGACTAGTATTACCATTCACATAAAATCTTAGATTTTTTTGCCATGAAGGATAGGATTTTTATTGACAAGATTTTGGCCTGATGTCCCCAACCCTCAGCAAAAACTTTGATGCACATATACGTGAGTAGACATAAATAGAAGGAAGAATAAAAATGTTCAGATGGGCTTGACACAAAGACAGTCCTCCTTTAGCCATTATGAAGCTATAAAAAGAATGAAAGCAGCACGTCCTCTCGACACATTTCCAGAATGACTTGGCTTGGGGATAAATTACAGTACAGGCAAGTTCTAAGTACCCTGGGAGCTCCTTTGCTCAGCCCTATGAAAGTTTCAGGGCTGAATGCATTTTTTGGCAGCAAGAAAATTTGTCAAGCAGGAGTGTGAAAATTGGAACTGCCAAGACTGAAACAAAAAGCAAACACATTTCATCATTTTGAGGAGGCATCAAGGTTGGGGTTTGCAGCTGTTGTCCCAAATGAGAGAAAATAGAAGCCCCTGGCTAGAAAAAATGGCATGTAATTATGTTATGATGAGCTGGGAGAAAGTGGCAAAGAAAAATCGTAATGCAAAGCATGATGGATGCTGTTCTGTCCGTCGGAACTGCTGGAATGCGCAGGATGGCAAAGCAGCATAACGACTTGCTTTCTTCCCTTCCAGTTTGGCAAGCAGACGTGCAGTAGCGCACCACGTCTCCTGTTTTGTATTTTTTTCTTGGCATAATTATGTCAGGTTTGTAGAATGGATTGAAAGTGAAGTGTATGTTCCACTTTGAGGCACAAAGCTGTAATTCTGTTGAGTAGAAATTTCCTTTTGCTTGTTTATATTTTGAAAATCACATCAGAGTCTTCTCTTAGGGTCGTTTACATGATGGAAAAGTATCCATACATTTGAATACATGGCTTCCAGGTAGTATGGATTTTATTTACATCATTGCTAATCACATTTTTTAAAAAAAATTTATTTATTTATTTTATTTTTGGCTGTGTTGGGTCTTTGTTGCTGCGCGCGGGCTTTCTCCAGTTGCGGCGAGCGGGGGCTACTCTTCGTTGTGGTGCACGGGCTTCTCGTTACGGTGGCTTCTCTTGTTGGTGGAGCACGGGCTCTAGGTGCACAGGCTTCAGTAGTTATGGCGCACGGGCTTAGTTGATCCGCGACATGTGGGATCCTCCCCTGACCAGGGCTCGAACCCGTGTCCCCTGCATTGGCAAGCGGCTTCTTAACCACTGTGCCACCAGGGAGGTTCCGCTAATCACATTTTAAATCATGATTTATGTCACAGCCAGGAAGACTCAAATCATTAATCGACTCAATTTGCTGCTTGCTTATTTTGCAGTCTAGAGGTTTGGTTTGGTGGGAAGTTAATTTCTTCACAGAGGTAGGAGATGTATGCTGTTTTACTGCAGTATTTTAATTTCATATGTTTTCAGATTTAAATAAGAAAAATGAGTGATGATTCAGGCATCTTAATCAAATTATTCAAAGCATATTCTTTTATTGACTGGGAAATTAGTCATTTCTGATTTAAGAGAATTACCATGGATATGTGGAGAATATATTTGCCGTACCATATTAAAGAAAAACAAGCAATGTATTTGAAACATTTTCTTTAAGAGAGATAACAAATACATATCACACAGGCAGGTGTGTGTTTTAAAAAGTAACTTTGGAGTCCAGCACATGGGATGAATTGGCAGCTGAAAAGCTGGGGATACAGAGACCAGTTAGGACATAATTTCAATGGTCCAGGGAGGAGTTGAGGAGGACCTGACCCCAGGAAGTGGTGGTCAGCTGGAAGCAAGAGGACAGCTTTCATGGACAGATAGGAGAGACCTCTGAGTGATGAGCATTGGAACAAGTGATGCGACATGAGGCTGGTCAGGATGTTTTACACAAAACGGCAGTCAGACTACAGTCTTGTTTCTGATATCATTTTTCTTCACTACGAGTTACTATTGTGCTTAAAAATCAAATCGCCGGGCTTCCCTGGTGGTACAGTGGTTGAGAGTCCGCCTGCCGATGCAGGGGGCACGGGTTCGTGCCCCGGTCTGGGAAGGTCCCGTGTGCCGCGGAGCGGCTGGGCCCGTGACCCGTGGCCGCTGAGCCTGCGCGTCCAGAGCCTGTGCTCCGCAACGGGAGAGGCCACAACAGTGAGAGGCCCGCATACCGCAAAAAAAATAAAAAAATAAAATAAAATCACCATTATTATAGTACTTAAAGATCCTCAGTGTCCAGTGGCCCTTATCCATATAGTATTTACTGTGTGCTTTCCCCACTCTGTCTTTTATCAGTTCATTTAGAACTCCAGAATTTTAAAAAAATTACATAATCATAGTTTCATTGACTATTTGTATATAAGTCATTCACATTTTATATGGATATAAAATGCATTTGTATATAAAACATTGCTAGGAGAAATGAAAGATCCAAAGAAATGGAGAAGTTTGCCATGCTTATAGACTGGAAGACTTGATTTAGCTAAAAAGGAAAATCTCCCCCAGTTGATCTGTAGATTTAATCTGATTCTAATCAAAAGCCCAGAAGACCGTTGGCAAAAATTGATAAATTCTTAAGCTTTTATGAAGGACGAAGAACATAGAGGAGCCAAAACAACCTGGAAAAAGTTGAGCAGAAGGACCTGCACAGGATGATCTCAGGGCTACTACACAGCTACGGAAATCAAGAGACAGCGCTGTACTGGAGCAAGAAAGGACAAGTGGATCCCTGGAACAGAGCAGAGAGCCCAGAAACAGACAAACACAGTCAGCTGAGTTTTCAGCAAATGACACTGGAACCCAGTTTTTAAAAATGGACAAAAGACTTAAGCAGATACTTCAGAAAGAAGAATACAGATAGAATACAATAAGCACGTGAAGAGATGCTCACATCTTAGTCATCAGAGAAATGCAATTTGAACCCAAAATGCAGGCCCATTACATACCCAACAGAATGGCTAATGTTAAAAAGACAGACAGTATCAAGTGTTGGCAGGAATGAGGAACGACTAGAATGCTCCTATATTACTTGTGGGAGTATAAAATGGTATGGCCACTTTGGAAGACTGGTGTTTTCCTATAAAGTATACACCTGCCCAGAAATTCCATTTTTTAAAAAATTTTATTTATTTTTATCTTTGGCTGTGTTGGGTCTTTGTTGCTGTCTGCGGGCTAAGTGGTGAGCGGGGGCTACTCTTGGTTGTGGTACCCGGGCTTCTCATTGGGTGGCTTCTCTTGTTGCAGAGCACAGGCTCTAGGCGCGCAGACTTCAGTAGTTGTGGCACACGGGCTCAGTAGTTGTGGCTCGCGAGCTCTAGAGCGCAGGCTCAGTAGTTGTGGCGCATGGGCTTAGTTTCTCCACAGCATGTGGGATCTTCCTGGAGCAGGGCTCAAACCCATGTCCCCTGCGTTAGCAGGTAGATTCTTAACCACTGCGCCACCAGGGAAGCCCCAGAAATTCCACTTCTGAGTTTTACCTAAGTGAAACCAAAATATTTGTTCACAAGAAGACACACAGAAAAAAAAAAAACTGGAAAGAAAAATGTGTATCAGTATGAGAGTAAACAATTTGCAACATATCCATACGATGGAATACTAATCAGTAATGAAAAGGAACCAACTACTGATGCACACAACAGCATAAAAAAAAAAAATCTCAAAAATATTACAGTGAGCAAAAGGAGCCAGATACAGAAGAGTCCACACTGTATGATTCCTTTTAGAGGAAGTTCGAAAAGAGGCAAAATAATCTACAACAAAATTCAGAGCGGTAGTTGCTTGGGATGGGAGAGTTACGTAGAAGTGGAGCAAGGGGGTTTTCGGGCTGATAGACAGGTTCTGTCTCTTGATCATTGGTCACATGGGTGCAGGTATTTTTCGAAATGTATTGAATTGCATACTAAGATCTGTGCATTTCAATGTATGTAAATTTTACTTCAATTAAAAAGTGCAAAAATCTCCAATGAATAATAGTCTTACCTAATACTTACGTATGAATGGTCTTTCGAAGTCTTCTGATGTAGATTCCACATTAATGATTCAGGAGGCACTAATAATAATACGACACAGCAAAACTAAGGAAACATGGATGTGATGAAAACTGTTGCAAGGAAAATTTGCAACTTTTGTTATTAAACATTTGTAACTGTACGTCAGTATCTTGAATGCCACCCCATCCTCCCGTTGGCTGGTAAGGATACTTAAAAACCTGCTTTCCCCAGCCGGTATTTTCAGGGCTTAATAAGGGGAAGGAGTTACAATTCTCTCGATCACTCCTGCCTTTAAGACTCTGCTTCCAGTGATTTTTGATCTGTTCTGGATTTTACTTCCTTTTTTCACACTGTTTCTTTCTTTTCTCGGACACTCTCCATAAAACCAGCACAGTATTTTCGCTCTTGCAAGTACCACTGATTCAAGGTTGTGTGTCGAGCCTATTTGACTGAAATTTTGAAGCCGTAGGGTAGTTCAGTCTCACAACATAGCACATCAAATGATAAATATGCCCCATCGGATGTTTCATTGGTCATTTTTTACATTTTGTAGCCAGTACGTGGCCATGTGGCTGGGCTCTCTCCTTTCCACTTTCCGTGTTCTCTCGTGTCCTCCGTAGCTTTTTGCTGCAATCCCCAGCTCCTCATCTTGGAGTTTTTCTTCTTATCAGTCTACACTAGACTCTGAGGTCCAACTTTTGACCCGTGAAATCGTCCAGTAAAGCGTTTTACTGAAATTCCCCCAGAGGGATTTTAAAGTACTGAATGTCCTCTCCTTCACCTACTCCCACAAAAAGAAATACAGAAAATTTCACAAACATCCTCCAGTGGGAAGAAAAGTGGACAGAGCAGTAACTAGGGAGTTGCAGGTAGGAGAGAGGAAACCCTGAGAGTGGGAAAGCTTACGTTATCACCACCAGGCTACAGAGGACGCCAGAGGGGCATCGTCTCAGTGTCTTTGCCACATTGGGAAGTGACTCAGAGCCCGCAGGAGTGAGGGAGGGTGTCCCAGTACAAGACCCCGAATTAACGCTCCGAAGGGAGAGCCAGTGTCCAACGCCCTGGTGAGGGCTTCTAACAACTCCAGCTGGCTCATCACTGCCCCTGGCCACACCACATGCCCTCAAGTCACACAAAATTTAATATAAAATACCTCTTAAGAAGGATATCAAGGAGAGCTTTTATCCACACGATAGTGGGGCAAATAGAATATCGGGGCAGATGGGCCCCATCCTAAGAATGTGCAAAATGAAAGAAATGACGTGCAGCTATGAAAATTCATAACAACCAAAATGCGTAAAACACTGCATGGAAGTAACAAAGAATGCAGGCTGGAGCAAATCAGTCTAAGGAACAGAAGAAAACTTCCAGGTGTGTTTCATGATATGGAAGATCTAAAAAAGGTTATCAACTCCATAAAACCTAGCTCAGTGCTAAGGTAATAAAGTAACAGAGAGATGAAAAGTAAGGAGATATGGAAAAATGAGATTCCAGCACTACTACAGATTTAATAAATAATTTGGAAGGAGTAAGAAATCAGATTCCTAATATAGAACAAAGGGTTTGAGATTACACAGTAATTTCAGAGGAGAAATACAAAGAGACTAAAGCAATTAAGGTGACGATTTGAAGGAATGACAAAATGAACCGACACAAAGATAACTGGAGTAACTCAAAAACAGAACCCAGGACATGGAACAGAGAGAATGTTCATGAATGTAATAAAGGTAAACCCTGTAATGGAGAAACTGTTAAATCTTTTGCTCATAGGGGCACATAGTGTTTAGGGGGAAATTTATACAGAGCAGTCAGTAACTTAGACCTTGTTAAATTATTGAACTTTAAGACTGAAGACATAATTCTTCAGGCATCCAAGTGGATAAACAAGTCATTTATCAGGGAGGAGGTCAGCAGCATTCATGACCAGTAGACATTGTGCAGGGGGGGGCGGGCGGTGAAGTGTTAGTAATGTTCTGAGGGAAGGAAGTGGGACCCAAGATAATTGTCACCAGCCAAAGAAAGGAAACAGGAAGTCACACGCATACATGGAAGAATTCAACAAATATTGCATATGGCACTTCTTGTCATTTTTCTTTTCTACGATAAATAGAACTGATGATGAGATTAAAAAACGTTATAAAAAATTTTATGTAGTAAAAAAAAAAGAAAGGGTCAGTGTTAAGTGTTAAACTCATGTAAACACAGACTAAAACTAAGCAACTGGAGAAATGTTTGTTCAACTAAATGTGTTATAACACTTGACAAAATAAAAATGAAAATATAAGTAACAAAATGCTAGTGGAGAAAGAAGTGTAAGAATACAGGTCTCCTATTTCATAGCAGGGAATCAACAGTTTTCATCCAAAATTGAGACATGTAGATACAAACATATAATAAATCCAACTTTCTAATTGTTTTACAACCTTAGAGAAATCTTTTAGGGACATCCTATGAAGGAAAAAAACCTTTTTTTCCTGAAGTTCAGCAATTGTTTGAATTTCACACGAGTTTTCATTCTTCTGTTAAGGTCAAATATTTAACAGGACCCTTCAAGTTATATATAGCTTTAGGCGTATGTCTGAAATGATGCTCAGCCCATATTCAACACTCTTTTCTTTCCTTCTTTGTAGGATTTTGGGCAGTATTTTTCTTTTTAAGTTTCTTTTAAAATATTTTCTGTATTTCTTAAATTATTTAATTTTTGTTTTTAATTTAATGAAGCCTAATAATTTTTCGAAAGAAATACGGAAATGGCCAGTGCAACTTAGAAAAGGCAATGGTGAAGAGAGGTGACCTGGCCTATCAAATACTGAAACATTATAAGTAGAGAAATTAAAGCAATATAGTACTGAAGGAAAAACAGGTAGTTATTTCGCTGGAACCGAATACGGTCCATAAACCGACGCATGTTTTTATGGGAATTTGGTGTTTACGAAACATGATGTCTAATGAAGAACTCTCTATGTATTGATATGTGAAGATCTCCAGGGTCATATGACTAAGTGAAAAAAGAGCAGAACAGTATTATAGTGTTATGGGTTGAATTTTGTCCCCCCAAATTTGCATGTTGAAGTCCTAACCCCTAGTACCTCAGATTATGACCTTATTTGGAGATAGGATCATTAAAGAGGTAGCCAGGAGAAAATGAGGTCATTTACGGTGGGCCCTAATCCACTGTGACTGGCATCCTAATAAATAGGGGACATTTGGACACAGCCATGCATCCAGGGAGGATGGCCCGTGAACATGAAAATGGCCATCTACCAGCCAAGGAGAGAGGCCTGAACAGATTCCCTCTGGGCCTCAGAAGGTAGCAACTCTGCTGATACCTTGATTTTGGACTTCCAGCCTCCAGAAACTGAGGCGACAGATTTCTGTTGTTTAAGCCGCCCCGTTTGTAGTGCTTTGTTACAGCAGCCCTAGCAAACTAATACATGTACTATGCCATGTTTTGTGTAAGCCAGGAAGGAAAATAAGTATATTTTTTCATATTTGCTTGCAGTTGCACAAGAAACTAATGTAAATGATTACCTATGGGGTGGGGAGGAATGAGGCTGAGGGGCAAAGTGAGAGTGAGACTTCTCAATATACTATCTCTTTATTTTCCTTTGATTTTTGAATTATGCAAGTGTAGTACAGATTTTTTTTTTTTTGTGGCACGCAGGCCTCTCACTGTTGTGGCCTCTCCCGCCGCGGAGCACAGGCTCCGGACGCGCAGGCCCAGTGGCTGTGGCTTACGGGCCCAGCCACTCCGCGGCACGTGGGATCCTCCCGGGCCGGGGCACGGACCCGTGTCCCCTGCATCGGCAGGCGGACTCTCAACCACTGCGCCACCAGGGAAGCCCTCTAATGCTTTTTACAGCTCATAAATTAAAAAATATATTTTTTTCCCATCATTACAAAGAGATCCTGGGAAGCAGGGGTGGCAGGTGCTTGTGCTCTTTAAACAGGTCCCAAGGACCTCACTGTTACAGCATCATGACTATCTTTGCTCATCAAGTCAAGGTTACACTCGTTCGTTAAATTCATTGGAGAAGACAGGGAAATGTTATATATTTAAGTGAGATGTCAGAATCAGTCAGCATTCAAGAAAAAAATTGACCTGTGTATTTCAGGAGAGGGACTGTGTGGAGGAAACTGGTTTTCAACTAGGGAAGGGCTGGAGGTGTGTTAAGGGGTGAGCTGTTGGTGCCCAGAGAGCAGGGGGTAAATGGAGCTGCTGTCCTCCCATCAGTCCAGCTTGCAGTCTGGGGGTATGTGGGTCCATGAGCGCATCCCACTGGAAAAACCCAGCTGGAATCCTGCTGTCTGGGATGTCTGCTTCCATCCCCTGTAGTATAAGGGAGAATAAAGGATAAAGCTGAAAGACCAAGAAGGACGGACTCCCCTGAAGGAGCTAAGTTCCCCGCAGAATTGATAACAAGACATCCCTGAGTGGATTGCTTTGTGGGTTCAATGAATAGCCTGGGAGCCAGACGGCTTGGTTCAGACTTTGCCTCTTGGCAGTGCAGGGTTTTCTGTGCCTGAGGGTCCCACTGGAGCAGCAGTAAGAGTAGCACCTCCAGGGGTGGTTGTAAGGGGACATGAGTTAATGCAGGCTCACCCTTTGGAGCAAAGGCTGGAATGCCAACCCTTCGGTGCTTTGTCAATGACAGGGCGTTCAGAGAGGCCATGCATTTTAAAGACTTTCTTTTCTCATTTGGTGGAACTTGCTTTTACGGAAGGATATTTCCATACCCTTTACTGAAGTAGGTTATGTTTTCAGACTCCATAAACTCTTAGGGAGCTTCTCTCTGCACAGAGAGTCACGTGATGTGGAATGTATATGATGGGATCATGCCGTAGACCTCGGGCTTTCGCCATTTTGAGTAATTGTTTTCCCCCAAACATTTTTTTCTTACAAAAACTTTTAAAATAATAGAAATGTTTCAAATTTTAAAACTTATTTTTATTTATACCTTTCTCTGAAGAAATGTAAATTACTGTGGATTAAGAAAACATAGAGACAAGTGGTGAAGGGTTTATGACAGCTGAGTGTATGGTGTAGGATGAACACTGAACTTGGAATAACAGTGGATCTAAGTCTCAGCCTTGCCTTTTACTAGCTGTGTAACTCCAAGTCGCTTAACATAGTCTGGTTTTATCGGCTTTCACTATGAAATGAGGGGGGTTCGGACCAGGTGATTCCTACCCCTCTCTCAGTCCTGTTAGGTTGTGGTTCTGTGTTAAACTATTATATCAATACATTGAGATCTCATTGATTTAACTGAGAGTTAACAACCCCATACATATGTGTAATCAAGTTGCTCACTGATGAAATAAAGACCATTTGAGGGTAAGGAGTCTTGATTTGACTCTCAAACTCACTAACGGTACAGATGTTACCCCCAGTGTCTCCTGGGATATGGGCCACATCATCTCCTGACCTAAGACCCTTAGCTGCTGGGAACTGTCTCTGAACAGAGTTGGTTTTGTAATTAGTATGCTTCTCTTTAAGAAGGCAAAGTATAGCATATATTTTCAAATTTGAAATGGAAAAAAAAAAAGGTAAAAATGAATGATTTTCAGTGTAGAATAACTTTCCATCTCCAAAAAGATCTCCCATATAGTTCATTTTAATTATAATTAAAATGCCCATTATAATTCATTTTAAAAAATGTTACCTCCAAAGAACCTGGGCATTTTGGTAAAATGTTTGAAACGTGGTATGATTTACACCCAGCTTTTCAGGAGGGCTTAGAGGGCTCTGCTACTTTGAGAATAGAATTCAAACCTCTTAGCAGCTGTAAAGGATAAGATGGTGATCTGGCCTCTGTTCATCCACCCCTCCCCCACCTCCAAAACATCCCATTCTGACCATTAAGGCAACTCTAAGGACCATTTCTTAATGTCCTCTGCACCCCACTGCGTAGCAACTAGTAAACGCTCAATGATGTTTGTTAACGGGTGTCTCAGTTCTTCTTTCACCCGAAGTCAAAGATAAATAGATACTACTGAGAGAGAAGAGTTCACAGAACGGAGGGCTTGGCTAGACTATAGCTATCACCAAGGCCTGCCAGGTAACTTTACCTGGAAGATTACTTCAGGGGGCGATGCTCCAGGCTGGGCAGAGTGATCCAGTGGGTGGGGGGAAGCAGGTCGGACTGGGGACAGGTGGGATTGCCCAAGTATTTAACACCTGGCCAAGAACTGGGACAGCAGGGACACGTGGGCAGGTTCCTGCAAACTCCTGCCCACACCTCTGTGGGTTTTATCTGTAGATTTTTCCTCAGCATTTTATTATGCGGATGTTTACAGAAAAGATGAATATTGCAGCCAACTCCCATATACCTATCACATGGACTCTGGAACATTTACTGTATAGTTGCTTCTCACCCGTCTGTCCATCTATCCACGCCTCTAGCTCATAAGGACGCCTTTAAAAGTGGCTCACAGACGTCAGTACTTTGTTCTTTGGAGGTAACATTTTTTAAAATGAATTTTTATTGGAGTATAGTTGCTTTACAATGTTGTGATGGTTTCTGCTGTCCAGCAAAGTGAATCAGCTATACGTATACATATGTCCCCTCTTTTTTGGATTTCCTTCCCATTTAGGTCACCACAGAGCATTGAGTAGAGTTCCCTGTTCCGTACAGTAGGTTCTCATTAGTTACCTATTTTATACATATTATCAATAGTGTATATATGTCAATCCCAATCTCCCAATTCATCCCACCACCCCCCTTTCCCCCTTGGTATCCATACGTTTGTTCTCTACGCCTGAGGTAGTATTTATTTACAATGAAAAGTCCCAATTTCAAGCTTATGACTTGTCATTTCTGACAAATATGCAGACCTATGTAACCCAGATCCTTATCAAAATACTATCACCCAGAAGGTCAAAGGGAACAACCTTTCAGTTATAAAATAAATAAGTCCTGGGGATGGAAGGTACAGAATGGTGGCAATTGTTAATAATTCTGTGCTGTATATTTGAAAGTTTTGTTAAGAGAGTAGGTCTTAAAAGTTCTCATCACAAGGAAAAAAATTCTGTAACTGTAGGATGACAAATAGTAACTAGACTTATTGTGGCGATCATTTCGCAATAGATACAAATATCGAATCATTATGTTGTGCACCTGAAACTAATATCACGTTTTATGTCCATTATACCTCCGTAAAAAAAAAGATACCATCACCCCAGAAATTCCTTCCCCCACCACACCGTCTAGTAGCAAGCACTGTTCCGATTTCTCCACCAAAGTATCGTTTTGACTGTCTTAGAGCGTCTTGTAGATGGAATCGCAGCGCTTTTTTATCTCAGGCTTGTTTCCCTCACCATAATGCATGTGAGATTCACCCACACTGTCACATGTGTCAGGAGTCTGTTCCTTGTTATTGTCGGGCAGTATTCCATTGCACGGGGTGGGGGGGGGCGGGTAGCCCAGGTGTGTATCCAGTCACCAGTTCAAAGACACATGGCTTGTTGCCAGTTTGGTGTGATTAAGGATAGAGCTGCTGTGAACGTTCTTGCACAGGTCTTTGTGTGGACGTGTTTTCATTTCTGTTCAGCAACGACTCGGGCATGAGATTTCCAGGTCGTAGGTGAAGTGTGTGTTTTGTTCTGTACGAAACTGTCAGATATTTTCCCGAAGTAGTTGTACCATTTTACCCTCTGCCCAGCAGTGTGTGAGAGTTCCAGTTGTCCTCTTCCCTGACTGGCATTGGGTGCTGGCAGTCTTTTAAATTTCAACCATTCTGGTGGACAGGCCTGTAGGTTTTGGACAGTGACGGTGTCTGGAAGGTTCTAGAGGAGGAGACAGGGCAGCTGGGTTGGAAGTGGGCCCTCAGAGGGCTCAGGGGAACAGCTGTCTCTTGACTGACGCAGAAGGACGGACTCTTCTGGCAACCTCGGGGTGGCCATGCCGGTGGGTCTGCCCCAGCTACAGATCAGCTCTGTCTGGAGTTGAGGGACCCGGGCTGCCACCTTGAGACTTTCTTCTGACATGTGAGGAGATTGAAATAGATGATTTCCAAGGTTACCCTCTGCTTTTAACTTTCACAAATACAGCACAACCAGATGAAGTCAGAGGTTGTGGGGTGCAGACTTCCTGCTGAGCAGGGAGTCCTGCAGAGGGTGCACTCCCAGGTGCCTGGCCCAACCTTCACAGACACTTGTGGGCGCCTGGGATGGATCAGGTCTTCCTCTGACCTAATGTTGGCTAAATACTACTGAATGTAAATCTTTGGTGCCGGTATTTCGTATATCGTTGCAGTCGCAAACCTGGACTCCTAAAATTTTGCAAGGAGCAAAGACTGACGAGTGTATTGTTGGACTTCGTGGGGGAAAGGACCTGATTTAAAATTTTTGCCTTAAATTCTCCAGGTAGCATGGAGTTGACTTACTATAAGACAGCCTAAATATCAGGCAGTCCTCTGTTTTCCCAATGAAAGGATAAAAATAGGAAGCTTCACTTTTGCTGACGTGAATATACAGACTTTCAGGCAGGGATATAGATGAAATACCCAGTGGCCCGATTATATTGTTTACTACTTCAGTGGCGCCACGCTTAGCGTTGCGTGTGGCGCAGCCCAGCCATTTCAGACGCTTCTGTTCTCCTCTCTCATCTTACGAACAGAACGTTTGCAGACTTCCTGCGCGTCCCATTGACTTCAGCGTCTTGGCTCTAAAGTTGCTTATAAAGTCACCCAAAGCAGACTTCCAAACACGTGCCGTCTGTCGTAGGTGCTTTCAGTAGCTCCTCCTGAATCCACGCAGGGCTGTGACTAGAAAACCCTCACAAGTTTTAGAAACTTATTTGGGGAATTTTTGGAGCATATATAAAAGAAAAGAGAAAAAACAATTACTAGCTTCATGAATTATTAATTAATGGTCTGTTGGTTTTACCTGTGCGTCCCCCATCTTGCCATAATTATTTTATTTTATTTTTATCGAAATGTAGTTGATTTACCAATTTCTGCTGTACAGTAAAGTGACTCTGTTACACACAGATAGACATTCTTTTTTCTTAATCTTTATCGGAGTATAATTGCTTTATACTGTGTTAGTTTCTGTTGCACACAAAGTGGATCAGCCATATGCATACACACGTCCCCATACCCCCTCCCTCTTGCGTCTCCCTCCCACCCTCCCTATCCCACCCCTCTAGGTCATCGCAAAGCACCGAGCTGATCTCCCTGTACTATGCGGCTGCTTCCCACTAGCGATTTCACATTCGGTAGTGTGTGTATGTCGATGCTACTCTCACTTTGCCCCAGCTACCCCTTCCACCCTGTGTCCTCAAGTCCATTCTCTGTCTGCATCTTTATCCCTGCCCTGTAACTAGGTTCATCAGGACCGCTTTTTTTTTTTTAGATTCCATATATATGCGTTAACATTGGTATTTGTTTTTCCCTTTCTGACTTACTTTACTCTGTATGACAGACTCTAGGTCCATCCACCCTCACTACAAATAACTCAATTTCATTTCTTTTTATGGCTGAGTATAATATTCCATTATATATATGTGCCACATCTTCTTTATCCATTCATCTGTTGATGAACATTTAGGTTGGTTCCATGTCCTGGCTATTGTAAATAGTGCTGCAATGAACATTGTGGTACATGTATCTTTTTTTCTTTTTTAAATAAGTTTATTTATTTATTTTTGGCTGCGTTGGGTCTTTGTTGCTGCATGCAGACTTTCTCTAGTTGCGGCGAGTGGGGGGCTACTCTTCCTTGTGGTGCGTGGACTTCTCATTGCAGTGGCTTCTCTTGTTGTGGAGCACAGGCTCTAGGCACGTGGGCTTCAGTAGTTGCGGCACATGGGCTCAGTAGTTGTGGCTCGTGGGCTCTAGAGCACGGGCTCAGTAGTTGTGGCGCACAGGCTTAGTTGCTCCGCGGCATCTTCCCGGACCAGGGCTCAAACCCGTGTCCCCTGCATTGGCAGGCAGATTCTTAACCACTGCGCCACCAGGGAAGTCCCATGTACATATCTGAATTATAGTTTTCTCAGGGTATATGCCCAGTAGTAGGATTGCTGGGTTATATGGTAGATCTATTTTTAGTTTTTTAAGGAACCTCCATACTGTTCTCCATAGTGGTTGTATCAATTTACATTCCCACCAGCAGTGCAGGAGGGTTCCCTTTTCACCACACCCTTTCCAGCATGTACTGTTTCTAGATTTTTTTGGTAATGGCCATTCTAACCAGTGTGAGGTGATACCTCATTGTAGTTTTGATTTGCATTTCTCTAATAATTAGTGATATTGAGCATCTTTTCACGTGTCTCTTGGCCATCTGTATGTCTTCCTTGGTGACATGTCTATTTCTAGGACCTAGAAATGTCTAGGTCTTCTGCCTACTTTTTAATTGGATTGTTGGTTTTTTTGATATTGAGCTCCATGAGCTGTTTGTATATTTTGGAGATTAATCCTTTCTCTCTTGTTTCATTTGCAAATATTTTCTCCCATTCTGAGGGTTGTCTTTTTGTCTTGTTTATGGTTTCGTTTGCTGTGCAAAAGCTTTGAAGTTTCATTAGGTCCCATTTGTTTATTTTTGTTTTTATCTCCATTACTCTAGGAGATGGGTCAAGAAAGATCCTGCTGTGATTTATGTCATAGAGTGTTCTGCCTATGTTTTCCTCTAAGAGTTTGATAGTTTCTGGCCTTACATTTAGGTCTTTAATCCATTTTGAGCTTATTTTTGTGTATGGTGTTAGGGAGTGATCTAATCGCATACTTTTACATGTACCTGTCCAGTTTTCCCAGCACCACTTACTGAAGAGGCTGTCCTTTCTCCACTGTCCTTCTCAAAGATAAGGTGTCCATATGTGTGTGGGTTTATCAGTTTCCTTAAATTTACCGAGGCTTGATTTGTGACCCAAGATGTGATCTGTCCTGGAGAATGTTCCATGTGCGCTTGAGAAGAAAGTGTATTCTGCCACTTTTGGGTGGAATGTTCTATAAATATCAATTAAATCTATCTGGTCTATTGTGTCATTTAAAGCTTGTGTTTCCTTATTTGTTTTCTGTTTGGATGGTCTGTCCATTGGTGTACGTGGGGTGTTAAAGTCCCCCACTATTACTGTGTTATTTTCGATTTCTCCTTTCATGGTTCTTAGCATTTGCCTCATGTATTACGGTGCTCCTCTGTTGGGTGCGTAAACATTTATAACTGTTATATCTTGTTCTTGGATTGATCCTTTGATCATTATATAGTGTGCCTCCTTATCTCTTGTAACAGTCTTTATTTTATATTTTATCTGATAAGAGTATTGCTACTCCAGCTTTCTTTTGATTTCCATTTGCATGGAATATCTTTTTCCATCCCCTCACTTTCAGTCTGTATGTGTCCCTGGGTGTGAAGTGGGTCTCTTGTAGACAGCATGTATATGGGTCTTGTTTTTTTATCCCTTCAGCCAGTCTGTATCTTTTGGTTGAGGCATTTAATCCATTTACATTCAAGGTTATTATTGATATGTATGTTCCTATTACCATTTTCTTAATTGTTTTGTGTTTGTTTTTGTGGGTCTTTTTCTTGTGTTTCCCACCTAGAGAGGTTCCTTTAGCATTTGTTGTAGAGCTGGTTTAGTGGTGCTGAATTCTCTTAGCTTTTGCTTGTCTGTAAAGCTTTTGATTTCTCCATCGGATCTGAATGAGATCCTTGCCGAGCAGAGTAATCTTGGTTGTAGGTTCTTCCCTTTCATCACTTTAAATATGTCCTGCCCCTCCCTTCTGGCCTGCAGAGTTTCTGCTGAAAAATCAGCTGATAACCTTACGGGCATTCCTTTGAATGTTATTTTTTGTTTTTCTCTTGCTCCTTTTAATATTTGTTCTTTGCATTTAACTTTTGTTAGTTTGATTAATATGTGTCTTGGTGTTTTTTTCCTAAGGTTTATCCTGTATGGAACTCTCTGTGCTTCCTGGAATTGGGTGGCTATTTCCTTTCCCATGTTAGGGAAGTTTTTGACTATAATCTCTTCAAATATTTTCGCAGACCCTTACTTCTTCTCGTCTTCGGGGACCCCTATAACTCGAATGTTGGTGTGTTTAGTGTTGTCCCAGGGGTCTCTGAGGCGTCTTTGAATCTTTTCATTCTTTTTTCTTTACTCTGCTCCTCAACCATTATTTCCACCATTCTGTCTTCCAGCTCACTTCTTTGTTCTTCTGCCTCAGTTATTCTGCTACTGATTCCTTCTAGTGTATTTTTCATTTCAGGTATTGTGTTGTTCATCTCTGTCTCTTTGTTCTTTAGTTCTGCTAAATCTTTGTTAAATGTTTATTGTATTTTCTCAGTCCGTGCTTCCATTCTATTTCCGAGATTCTGGCTCCTCTTTACTGTCATGACTCTGAACTCTTTTTCAGGTAGATTTTGCCTGTTTCCTCTTCACTTATTTGGTCTTGTAGGTTTTTAACTTCCTCCTTCATCTGTGACATATTTTTTTTGCCGTCTCATTTCTTTTTTCTTTTTTCTTTTTTTAATATGAGTGGGATTGTGTTCCTTTCTTACTGGTTGTTTGCCTTGAGGCTTCCATCACTAGAGTTTGTAGGCTGTTGGGTAGAGCTGGGTCTTGGTGCAGAGATGAGGGCCTCCGTGAGACCTCACTGTGATGAAGGGGTCTGTGGTTCTCTGTTAGTCCAGTGGTTTGGAGTTGGAGCTCCCACCGCAGGAGCTTTGGCCCGACCCCTGGCTCATGAACCAAGGTCCCGCAAGCCGCGTGGGGTGGCAATAAGTAAGTAAATAAATAGATAGAGAACAATAACAAAGTAAAGAATAAAATTAGGCTAGGAAACTAACAGGTTCGATGTTAGATATAAAAATAAAAATGTAGGTGGGTACCACAATAGAAGAAAAGAGGAGAAGCGAAAAGGAAAAAGAATAACAGGGTGGGGGTGGGGAAGGCCTTGGCTGTGGAGGCGGGGCCTAAGCCAGGGCGAGGTTTGGGTAGTGGACGGGCCGATGCTCAGGGTGCTGAGCTGTGCTGGGTGCTGTGGGGGGTGGGGCTGAGGCTCAAGGAACAGAAGGGGCCCAGGCGTGCCCCCCACCCCTCGTCTCAGAGGGCGGGGGACCCCACCTGGGAGCCCAGCGGGCTTCCTGGGCTTGAGTGGGCGGGGCACATGCCCTCCTCTCCTGCTCCTCCAGTCCTGCAGGGCCCCTTCTGCCTGCCTCTCCTGTTCGCCCCTTGGCCTCCTTCCTGCGCCCCCCAGACCAGTGTGGCTGGGGGGAGGGGGGCCTTGGAGGGCAGGGGACCAGCCTGGGAGCTCAGCTCCCCGGGCCTGAGTGGTGGGGAGAACACCCTCCAGTCCTGTCCCCCTCCTCCCAGGGGGCTCTTCCCGCCTGCCTTTCCGTATCTCCCCGGCCTCAGGGGCGCTGACCCTGCCTGGCTTGCACTTCTCCCCCGTCAGTTCCCCCACATCCTACTGGTTTACTTGGGGGTTCCTCCCATCTCCTTGGGCATCATGGTTTCCCAGCAGTGCCAGCAGCCGCCCTAGTTGTGGGGAGGTGCTCACTCAGCGTCTTTCCACACTGCCATCTTGGCTCTGCCTCTGTACATTCTTTTTTAATATTCTTTTCCATTATGGTTTATCCCAGGAGACTGGATATACTTCCCTGTGCTATACAGTAGAACCTTGTTGTTTATCCATGCTAACGGTAATAGTTTGCATCTACCAACCCCAAACTCCCAGTCCTTCCCTTCCCCACCCCCTCCCCCTTGGCAACTACCAGTCTCTTCTCTATGGCCGTGATTCTGTTTCTCTTTCATAGATAGGTTCACTTGTGGCATATTTTAGATTCCACATATAAGTGATATGATATTTGTCTTTCTCTTTCCGACTTCACTTAGTTTGATAACCTCTAGTTGCATCCATGTTGCAAATGGCATCATTTCATTCTTTTTTATGGCTGAGTAGTGTTCCAGTGTATATATGTACCATGTCTTCTTTATCCACTCATCCGTCTGTTGACGGACATTTAGGTTGTTTCCATGTCTTGGCTATTTTGAACAGTGCTGCTGTGAACATAGGGGTGCATGTATCCTTCTGAATTAGAGCTTCGTTTGGGTATATGCCCAGGAGTGGGATTGCTGGATCATATGGTAGTTCTATTTTTAGTTTTCTGAGGAACATCCGCACCGTTTTCCATAGTGGCTGCACCAACTTACATTCCCACCAACAGTGCAGGAGGGCTCCCTTTTCTCCACACCCTCTCCAGCATTTGTTATTTGTAGACTTTGTAATGATCGCCTTTCTGACTGGTGTGAGGTGGTGCAGTAATTACTTTAAAGCACATCTCAAGCCTCAGTCATTTAATCCAGCAGCATCGTCAGCTATCCACGGTCACATTCCCCTCAGTGACTCGTAGGTGCTTCTCACAGTTGCTTTATGTGGATCAGGATCCATAGAATCCCACGTTGCGTTTGGTCATTAGGTCTCTTAAATCTCTTAATTTATGGATTCTCCCTCTGCCTTTTTCATCTTTTTCTTGCAGTTTATTTAGTGAGGAAGTCAGATCTCTTGTCCAGTAGAGTTTCCCACATCATGTACTGACTCCACCATATTCTTCCATCACCTTCATGTCTGGTCAGCAGGAGTTTCAACCAAGAGGACTCAGATGGTCAGCCTGATCCGTCACGTTCACTGCCAGTGGGTGGCCTTCTGGGTTTAGGAGCAGCGATGATCTTTGCCCAGATCCATCATATGACAAGGAGGCAAAATGGCACAGTTCTGACTCTGTCCTCCCTTCTTCATTATTTGCTGGAATTCTTTCCCAAAGAAGATTTTTCTCTCATTGACTATATGATTATTCTAGGGCAGGGTTCCTTAGATGTCTGATTGTTTTCTTTATATTTACCAGTTTTCAGAATAATACTTAGTTTCTCCAAACATCCTGCAAAGATGACAAAGGAGATTTTTAATTTTAATTTCATTTTGAACCCATGGGCGATGAGCTCCAGTCCATTGCAGTATTCTTTCTGATGATCAAATTGCCTCATTTTTGGCTAGTTTGAGCCTCTCCAGGTTGGCTCCTGAGTCCTTTTGACATGACCCTAGGAAGGACAGATGTTACAGGCTTATCTTTTCTATGTCCTGCCCCATATCTGGAATTAGCTGTTTTCCATGGAGCCTTGGTACTCTCTC
>NW_006792080.1:1218517-1246937 GCF_000442215.2 Lipotes vexillifer | reverse complement strand
CAGCAGGAAACGGCATTTAGAAGCCACAGCCTGGGTGCTGGGGGTGCTTGTGATTACTGGGTTCATCATTGTTTCTAGACATTGCTGGGAAATACTTTATTCTTTTAAGAGTGTGCTGAGGTTATGATGGTATTTTTCATTCAAATGAAGACTTACAGAGTTTTCCCTTAAATTGTTAGATTTTATATTTTTTTAACAACAACAACAAAAAGCTTGGTTCCTAGTTGATACTTGTTGCCTCCTTCTTATTTACTACGTGTGTGTGTTTCAGAATTACACTTCCAGTACTATTATTAACTATATATGATTATTGAAAGCGCTTTTAAGGTTTCTTTGCACTTCTTTGGTCCTTAGAGCACCTCCCACTGGAGGGGTGCAAATCACTGTTTCCAAGTCAAATCTGCAAACCCTCTGTGGGTCTAACTTCCTTTCCTGTTCTTTCTGACTCATTCTGCCCCTACTTCACAGGCAACCTATTAGCTTTTGCGTTATCCCTCTCATTTTTTTTTTTTTAGTATGTATTGCATAAGCCCACACATATATTCCCCCTTTCTTAGTCAAATGTATCTGATCTGCTGTACATAAATAACATTCCATCCCTTATTCTTTTCACTTATGTAGTCTCCTGGAGATCGTGCTATTGCAGAAGACAGAGGTACTCGTCATTCTTACATATAGGTGCACAGCACTCCACTGCGTGGATCTGCCTTACTTTGTTCAGCTAGTCCCGATTGATGGGCATTTGTTTGTTTACATTCTTTTGTGTTACACATAGAGCTGCGAAGAGCAGCCTTGTGTATATGCCTCATGGAATGCACTGTGTCTTCACTGAAGACTCCTGGAAGTGACATTGGTCACAAGAGATGGTTTTCCTGGGTATCACCAGATTCCCGCCAGGGGGTGGTGCCATTTTGCACTCCCACCTGCAGTGTATGAGGATTCCAGTTTCCCCGAAGCCTCGCCTGCAGAGGACTTTGGTTCCCAGTGTGGTTTGAATTTGAGCTTCCTGTAGCCATGCTGAGGTTTCAGAACCTTTTTATTGGTGGCTTTTCAGAGCACATTGGATCCAGACAGGAAGTTTTATTTGCTCCCTCAGGGGTGCATCTTGTCCTAAAGCGATGGTTCACGTGGGGCTGCTGCTCTCCAGTCTGCAGGTAGTACTTTATTTTTTATTAATTTATTTCTATTTTATCTTATTTTTATTGAAGTATAGTTGATTTACAGTGTTTCAGGTGTGCAGCAAAGTGATTCAGTCATATATATATATATATATATATATATATATATATATATATGGGGATATATATAGTTCCCTGTGCTATACTGTAGGACCTTATTGTTTACCTATTTTATATATAGTAGTGTGTATCTGTTAATTCCAAGCTCCTAATTTATCCCTCCCCCCCTTCCCCTTTTGGTAACCATAAGTTTGTTTTCTGTGAGTCTATTTCTGTTTTCTAATTAAATTCATTTGTATCATTTTTAAAGATTCCACATATAAGCGATGTCATATGATATTTGTCTTTCTCTGTCTGACTTCACTTAGTATGATAATCTCTAGGTCCATCCATGTTGCTGCAAATGGCATTATTTCATTCTTTTTCAGGTAATACTTTAATATTTCAGATCCTAGAAAGTCATAAAAAGTTATGGTTGTGTTCCTGCTGCCTTTTTGGGAATGAGCTGGAATGTTTTCAGTTTTTCTTTCCATCTCATCATGAACAAATCCTCCACATGCTTTAAGGCACAGCTCAATTGTCACTCCCTCCGTTCAACTGCATTAATCCCCCCCCCCGCAAGGCATTTGAACTTGACCTTTTAGGGCACTTATCATTCTCCCGTGCGCCTCCTTTTTTTGGATGCGTTTTGTGTCTCATTGGCTGTGAGTCCCTGTAAGTCCAGGTGCCCTACCCTGGCATCCTCGAATCTCCCACAGCACCTGGTGGGGAGCAGGGGCTCCACACTGGCTGGCCAGGGACTGAAGTGTCACAGATACTCATGTCTGGGGAAGGGCCTGTCCGGGAAGGGGTGGTGAGAGCTGCATTTCAAGTGCATGTGTGTTCCCCTGAGCTGTGTGAATATGCACTCATAAAGCATATCATCAACCTGCAGAGGAAGCCACCTGCTAGAATATCACACATGGGGTGTTGAAAGAGTAGGTGGTGTTAGGAATATGGGAATCAGAAATCTGGTCTGTATGGAAAATAGCAGCTCACCAGCACATGCCAGCTATGGACCAGGGGTGGGGGGCCTTTTCAGTATTCCTGGGAGCTCTGGTCTGGGCAGGAGTTGCCCCACCTGTGACTGTAAAATGGCATGATCTCACCTTCCCACCTGGGCATCCTGTTTGCTTTTCTTGAGAACCCAGATTCTCCAAGAACATCTCTGAGTTTTTCTGTTTCCCAAGCAGCCTTCTCTGCTGGAAAGAAAACTTGACAACCCACTGACGTGAATACTGCAGTGTACTTGGCACTTATATTTAGTTTTTTAAAAAAGAGTGCTGATTTTTTCAATTATAGAAATGATACATGCTTATAATAGAAAATTGGGAAGTATTAAAAAACTAGAAAGGAGGAAATAATTATCTGTGATTTCACTGCCTGGAACACCCACTGTTAGCATCTTAGTGGGTTTCCTTCCAGTCGTTTCCCATGAATATTTATGTAGCTGGATTCATTTTCTGGGTACACTCTTTTATATTTTGCACTTTTAACTTAAGTTGCAACACGACTATTTGTCTTCTATAGATAGCTATTTTAGCTGTTTACTACCTAGGTCTTAAAGTCTTCATAAACATCTGTACAATTAAACGTATATGTATTTTTCTGTTAACCATAGTCATAGCTCATAGCTCATAGAGAACAAGCAGAGGTGACAGGAATGTGTAATTTGGAGAGAGAAAGCTCTTTAGTTATAATCACCTCAGTTATAATCACCATCGTTGGTTGAGTTTTTCGGTGCCTGTGTTAACATTTGTTTATTTATATACACATACAACTTTAAGATTTTTCTTGCTTAATCAGAACACTGTGAAGTAATCAGAGGATGGTGAGGATGCAGAATAAAATACCCCGCGCCTCAGCCCCTTCCCCAGGGGTGATAACAGTTAGGACTTGGTGTTCCTGCAGCTCTTCCCCTGGGTGTCCTGTGCGTGTGCTTGCGCTACAGGGCAGAGCTGAGTCCAGGTGACAGGGGCGGTGTGACTCCCAAAGCCCTGTGACCTTCCCTGTCTGGTGTTACCCACGAGGGTGTTACTTCGCTTGGCACAGGGGCTTTGCACATGTGATTAAGGTTGCTAATCAGTGGACCTGAAAATAAGGCAGTTCTCCTGGATCATCTGGGTGGGTCCTGAAAAGCTGAAGAGGGAGCTAGGGAGGTTGGAAGCGCACGAGACCTTGAGGATGGAGGGGCCACGTGGCAGGAATGGGGCCCTCGGTCCTACGAGCGCCAGGACCTGGAAGCTGCCAGCACCGCCTGAGCTGGGGCAGCTCCTTCCCCAGAGACTCCAGGTAAGAGGAGCCTGCCAGCACCTTGACTTCGGGCATGTGAGTCGCGAGCAGAGAATCCAGCCACGCTGTGCCATGTTCTGACCTACAGAGCTGAGGGTTAATAAATGGTGTTGAGTCACCACGTTTGTGACTGTTCGTGGTGCAGCATAGAGAATGAATCTGTTGTCTGTCTGGCTCTTTGCAGAAGCGGCTTGCTGACCCTTCCTAGACAGTCCCGTTTCCCTCTCCCGTGCACATTTCCCTTCGCCTTTACCTCTTCTGGACGGCTGTCTCGGCTTGTGCTACGGGCCCCTAAATCGCCTCTCGTAAGGCTTCTTCGGCCTTTTTCAGTTCTTCTCCGTGTCTGCTGATCCCCCTCAGACTTGCTTCCCAGCCCTGCTTCGCGCTCGGGCCACCCTCACCCTCCTGTGGTTGCTTTGCCTTGGTTTCCGTTAAACATGTCATCGATAATCCCATTTTCATGGCTATGGAAATAGTATTTGCAGCTATGAAACTGCCCAAGGCGGTAATGTATGATTAACTTTTCTTTTCCTGCACAACTTTTGTTTTCCTTGGAGTAAATAGTTGTCTTTTATTTTCATATGCTTGGTTTTCCCTGAACTTATTGTTAATTCTGTCCCAGACTGTTTACCCATTATGTGTATTTTCTCACAGTAAGGTCACGTGCATCAGATATACTCTCAGTTCATCTTCCCAAGGGAGTGTCTCTGGACTCTTCTAAACCGCTTGAGTCTGGACGGCCCACAGCTGTCCTTCTGCACTGTCTTCAGTACCATTTTGCTGATACCCTTCCCTTCCTCTCTGTATCTGCTCTTTCCTGTAACCCCAGTGCCTTCTCTTTCTTAGTTGAGTCATTTGTCTGAGACCATCCTCCAGGAGTTTCTCGAGAGAGGATGTGTGGGACGTAAGTGTTTCGAGAATTTACTCTGGAAAATGTCTTTATTTTCCTCTCCCACTTGGTTGATAGTTTGGCGGAGGAGAGAAAGCTTCCAGGCAGGAAGCGATTTCGTGCAGAATGGAGAGGGGTGCCGAACTGCCAGCTGTGTTCCAGGGCTGCTCTTTAGAAGTCCAGTGCTGGGGTGGGGGGCACACTAATGCCCCCGACCCAAAGATGCACAGCCGTAACCCTGGAGCCTGTGAACATGGTGCTTCACATGACAGAAGGGACTCTGCAGGTGTGACTGCATTAAGGGAGTTGAACGAGGGGAACGCTCCTCGTGGGTCAAATGGAATCACAAGGGTCCTTATCAGAGGGAGGTAGGAGGGTCAGAATCAAAGGAGATGTGAGAGTGGAAGCAGAGTTGGGGGTGGCTGGCAAGGGGAAGGAGGATAGAGAGAGGGTCTTGAAAATGCTATGATGCTGGCTTTGAAGATAGAGGGCCCACAAGCCAAGGAGCACAGGTGACCCCTATAAGCCACAAAAGGCAGAGAATCGGATTCTCCCTCAGAGTCTCCAGAAACAGACAGCTGACCCTACATCCTGACTCAGCCCAGTAAGACCCATGTGGGATTTCTGATCCCCATTTAGTATCAGATACTAAATGTGTGTTGTTATTAGCTATTAAATTTGTGGTTATCATTTAGAGTAGCAATGGGAAACTAATACAATGCCAGCTTATCCAACCGATTCTTTTTTTTTTTTTAATATTTACTTACTTATGTGGCTGCATCGGGTCTTAGTTGCAGCACGTGGGATCTAGTTCCCTGACCTGGGATCGAACCAGGGGCCCCTGGCTTTGGAAAGAGCACAGAGTCTTAGTCACTGGACCACCAGGGAAGTCCCTATCCAGCTGATTTTTGAAAAAATTAATTAATTTATTTTTTGGCTGTGTTGGATCTTCGTTGCTGCACGCAGTCTCTCTAGTTGCGGCGAGCGGGGGCTACTCTGTTGCTGTGCAGCCGCTTCTCATTGCAGTGGCTTCTCTTGTTGCGGAACACAGGCTCTAGGCACGCGGGCTTCGGTAGTTGTGGCACGCGGGCTCAGTAGTTGTGGCCTGCGGGCTCTCGAGTGCAGGCTCAGTAGTTGCGGCGCACGGGCTTAGTTGCTCCGCGGCATGTGGGATCTTCCTGGACCAGGGCTCGAACCCGTGTCCCCTGCATTGGCAGGCGGATTCTTAACCACTGCGCCACCAGGAAAACCCTCTATCTGATTCTCGATCTTTCCTTCTCGGTCTTCTGCTGGAAGCTCCTGCGTCTTTTCTGTCTCCAGCTTCCTGAGGTTTCAGGACCATGTGCCTTGTTGGGCCCTTGGTGGGTCTTTGCAATGTGGCATCTCATCCTCTGGGGAGGTTTTTAGACCCTCCTCCCGTCTGTCCCCACCCACTCTCTATTTGATTCTCTTTTTTCTGAAACTGCGGTTCTTTGAATCCTGAGCTTCACAGGCCAGTCCTTAAATTTTCTCAACTTTTCTCCTTTATTTTCCAACTTTGGTCTTGTTGTCTACTTTCTGAACTTACTTTCATCTTCTAAACCTTCTACTGAGCTTTCCATTTTGGCAATCATGACTTTAATTACCAAAATTCATTTTTGTTCTCTGAATGTTAATTTTTATTACATCCTGTCTGTTTCATGTTTGCAATATCTTGTTTTATCTTTTTGAGGATAGTAATGATTTTGTTTTAAACTTTTCTTCTCTTGCAAAAATCCCTGTTTTCTCCATATTGCCGTTCTTTTTTTCCATCTTGGTCCACCTCCATCTGCATTTCGGCCCATCTTTCAGGTTAGGGCCTTTCCTCTGATGTCTGATGACCTTTGCAGGTCTCCTCATATTCGGGCATGGGACACTAAATGCCGACCGGAAACCGAGGGCATGAGTGGGGCCTGACAACTTTGAGCTTCGCTGCAGGGTGGTGTGGCCGGGTCGTTTAGTTGGGATGTCCCAGTGTCACTCATCAGATTCCATCTAGAAAGGTCCTCCAGTCTCCTGTCTCAAGGGCAAGATTTCTGGAGACTGAGTCGGGGAGAGGGCTGGGGATTTCACCATCCAAAATACACATATCTTTTTGTTTTTTCGGTATCACAACACTCAGTTGTCCCTCGTGTCCCCCAGTCCAGGGACTCACTTTTATGTCCCCCCAAGTAAATTTCTTGTCTTCTGCTAGGCTGGGGGAGGGGCAGTCACCAGTGATGCAGCGTGGGGAGGGGCCTGAGTGCCGCCTGCCTCTCATCGCCCCGCCTGCCACAGGGGCCTAGCGCCCGAGCCCGGGTGCTCCGAGCCTCTGCAGCCTGAATCTGGCTGCGCTCCTGCTCCCGCCCCCGCCCCTTGTGCCTCCTCTGATCACAGGTGATGGCTCTAAAGCAACGCTGTGTTCACCTAAAAGGGAGTTTGGAGCAAAAGAGATGCCTGGGCTCAATCTGCTACCTGTACCGGGCACGCCCTGCAAGAGAACACTTTGTTAAACATCTCTCTTCTCACACGACAAAGTTCTTTTCGGTAAAATCGTCACGACGTCATACTAATGAAGAAGACGACTGTCCGGAGGAGAAATGCTGCAGAGGCTGAACGTCTTTTATGGAACTTTGTGCGTATAATCATGTCAGCGCTTACAAACACGCACATGCACACGCACGTCCAAAAAGGAAGAGGCAACGTGAAAATTCTAATTACATTCATTTTCAAGAGGGGAATTTATACTGTATTCATACTCAGTTTCACTGTTTTAACTTTTCACCGGAAGTTGAAACTCCAAGTCATCAGTAAAAGGTGAAGAACTGAAGTAACACACGTTCCCTTTTTTCCTGAGCGAAATGACTGTGCTGTCATTTTTTGTGTTGAATCTCCTGTTTAAAAGCAGGAAGGTGAGGTGTCCATACCATTGATAGGTTGGAGATAGGAGCCCAAAGAGAGCAAAAATGATTGCAAACTTACAATGAACGTGTGTGGCTGGGTCCTCCCCTGTTGGGGGCCAGCTGTGTGAGTGGGGGTTCTCCAAATTCACTGGGCAAACTGCTCCCCCCACACTGCCCTGAGGGCATATGTCACATTCTGGAAGTTTCTTGAATGAATGAATGATTTTGGCTCCACCAGGTCTTAGTTGCGGCTCGTGGGATCTTTAGTTGCGGCATGTGGGATCTTTTAGTTGCAGCATGCGGACTCTTAGTTGTGGCATCAGGCTCTTAGTTGCAGCATGTGAACCCTAGTTGCGGCATGCAGACTCTTAGTTGCGCCACGTGGGCTTCTTAGCTGCGGCGCACAGGCAGGATCTAGGTCCCTGACCAGGGATTGAACCTGGGCCCCCTGCATTGGGAGCATGGAGTCTTACCTACCGGACCACCAGGGAAGCCCCACCCCTTAAATTATTTTTAATGTAAAATTTGTTGCCTACCTCCTGCGCTCCAGGAGCTGCTAGGAGCTTTTTCTCATGTGTTCTCCTGATTCTTAGTCGAGTCCTCTTCTGTGTCCTCTTGGCGACATTCCTTGCTGCAGAGCCAGGCAATTCCCTGTCAGCTGAGCTGGACTTAATCACTGAAATGGAACGTCCTCCTCTAATGAAATTGGGTTTCGGGTTTTACTCCACCATCCAGCTGCACGAGAGTAAACCACTTTGCACACTCACAGGAAGACGGAGGGAGGGGTTTCCGATCCCCCCAGAGGCCTCTGCGTTCGTTGCTTCTACCAGTTGCCCCAGCAGCCAGAATTCCCAACTTACGATGAGCCTCTGTCCTCAGGCTTAATCTGTCAGCGGCTGCTTGATGCTTCTTGATCTCATGTGTGGAAATTCACGTTTGGGTGAATATATTTTACAAGACAGTCACCCCCTTTCCTGCCTCAGCTTGTGACATTATCTTACGTGTTGTTATCAGTGGCAAACCTGATGAGGTCCCACAGGGAGGGGTGAAGCTGACGGCCATCTCGTCCATCCAGGTTCATCCACTGTGCACCGACAGTGCTGGGCCCACTGTGAGCCAGGGACCCCTGTGTTATGGACTGAATGTTGTGTCTCCCCAGATCCATATGTTGAAACCTAACCCTCAGTGTGACAGTACTAGGAGTTGGGGCCTTTGGGAGGTGATGAGCTGATGAGGGTGGAGCCCCGTGGGTGGGATTAGTGCCTTGATAAGAGACCACAGAGGGCTAGCTCATGCTCTTGCCACCGGTGAGGACCCAAGAGGTCAGCTGTCTGCACCCCAGAAAAGGGCCCTCCCCAGGACCCGACCGTGCCAGCGCCCTGACCTCAGACTTCCAGCCTCCAGACCTGTGAGCAATCAATTTCTGTTGCTTATAAACCACCCAGCCTGTGGTACTTTGTTGTTGTAGCTTGAATGAACTAAGACATCTTGCTTTTTTTAAAAGAAATGTAAAATGTTTATTATTTTTTACATTGTCACTGGTAGAAGCAGTAGGTCAGTAGCGTAAGAATTTCTCTTGAACACATTGCCCCAGTTTAACCCTATTTTTTACAATACATTTTATTTATTTATTTACTTATGTCTGTGTTGGGTCTTCGTTGCTGCACGTGGGCTTTCTCTAGCTGCGACGAGCGGGGGCTACTCTTCGTTGCGGTGCGCGGGCTTCTCACTGCGGTGGCTTCTGTTGTTGTGGAGCATGGGCTCTAGGCATGCGGGCTCAGTAGTTGTGGCACACGGGCTCAGTAGTTGTGGCTCACAGTCTCTAGAGCGCAGGCTCAGTAGTTGTGGTGCACGGGCTTAGTTGTTCCGTGGCATGTGGGATCTTCCCGAAACAGGGCTCGAACCTGTGTCCTCTGCATTGGCAGGCAGATTCTTAACCACTGTGCTACCAGGGAAGTCCCTAACCCTCTTTTATGTAACTCAAGTTCTTTCCCTTCATAGCGTCTTATTTTTCTTCTCCAACTTTTATTTGAAAAATTTCCAATCCACCCCCAAAGTTAAAAGAATAATACAGTAAAAAATTATACACCGTGTCCCAACTCACTGATTGTTAACATTTTGCCACATTTTATTTTACAGTCTCTTTCTTCATGTATACTTACATGCACATATTGACATTTAAAAAATCATTAGAGGGCTTCCCTGGTGGCGCAGTGCTTGAGGGTCCGCCTGTCGATGCAGGGGGCATGGGTTCGTGCCCCGGTCCGGGAAGATCCCACATGCCGTGGAGCGGCTGGGCCCTTGAGCCCTGGCCGCTGAGCTTGTGCGTCTGGAGCCTGTACTCCGCAGCAGGAGAGGCCACAACAGTGAGAGGCCCGCATACTGCAAAAAAAAAAAAAAATCATTTGAAAGTAAATTTCAGTTATCATGATATTGCACCTCTAAATAAATCAGCATGTATTTCCTGAGAGAAAGGCCATGAGCCTACTTACCCATCACAAGTTTCTCTGTCAACGGATTTAACCTTGACACACACTATTATTTAACGTATAGTTTATATTCATTGTTTCCCAATTGTTACAACAGTGTCCTTTACAGGTTTTCCTGATGGAAGATTTCAAATGTTTGTGTTCATTAGTTACACTTCTTTACCTCCTTTAAGCAAGAATAGTTCCCTTTCCTTGGTGTGCACATGTGAATGTGTGCATGTGTGTGTTCCATGACATTGATATTTTTGAGTCCAGGTCAGTTGTTTTCTGAAATGTCCCTTGATCTGAGTTTGTCTGCATTTCTTCATGATTAAATTCAGATCACGCGTTTTTGGAAGGAACATCACAGAGGTGATGATTCTCTTGTCCCCAGTGCAGTGCAGTAGGTGGACGTGATGTCACTTTGTCCCTTTATTACACCTGTTAGGATTGATCACCTGGCTAATGCATCATTAGAAACATGCCCATGTCTCTTTACAAGAAACTAGGTTTTTAAATCCTTTCTTGGGGTGTAGTTTCTATCCAAGCGCTCTGTACATAGTAACTGACAGCCGATGTCCTGAGTTCGAAGGAAAGCAAACGTTTGTTGAGCTTCCTCTGTGGGTCAGTTCTCATTTAATTTGGCCAAGGAGAGTCATTATTATCCCCATTTTACAGGTGATGTAGTTGAAGCCAAGAAACGTGAGTAATTTGCCCCAAGTAGCTCACTAAGTGATACACTGGGATTCCAACCCAAGACGGTGAAAGTTGACATCAGCCTCATTGCCCACCTCCCCCCGCCCCCCCCAAAGCTCTGTTCCTGTCTCCTTAGCCTGGGGACACGAGCTCATGACTTGCTAGTATAAACTTGTGCAGTGGATACATGCCAGAGGTTTGAAAGGGTCCTTTGAAACAGTGTCCGAATTTGTGCTTACAAAGCACGTGAGTGGGTCAGCGCTCATTCATTACTCGCTGGCATTGAATAACCGCTCACATCCTGAAAATTCTAGTTTTGAGGAATCGAAAAATCACTGTCGAGCCAGCATGTCAGAATAAGTCAAGCAGAAAATGCAAGGCTGTTGCGTCAGCTTCTCCCCCAAAGCACTGCAGAGATCTCTGGTACAGCGAGCAGAGCAGCTGACGGCCCCTGCAGGCTCCATCCTCCCTTTCCTGCTCCTGGAAACAGGACCTCCCACATTTAACTTGGCCCCCTGTTGCCCATACAGCCGCCCAGAGCAAGAACTACATTTCCCAGGCTTCCTCGCAGCTAGGTTCTCCCTGTGAGCGGTATGGGCAATTTCCATGTGTTCCCAGAGAGGGAAGTCGTTTGTCCTCCTCGTCCCCCTTCCAGCCAGAATGTAGAATGTGCATATATAAAAGCGGTAGGGGGTGAACTTAGGATGTTCTGTGGATATCGAAGTGGTAGGGGTGGATAGGGAGTGCCCGGAGGGTGTGCTGTCACTTCAGCCGTGGAGACGGTAGAGTGCAGGAGTGGAGGGGGTGGGTACAGGGTGCAGGGGCTGAGCCTTGTTGGACCATGTGGGCGAGGACCAGGTCTGGCCTGTGGAAGGAGCCTGGGTCTCTGACACAGAGAAGACTTTCTGCCAGCCCTGGACCTCTCATGCTCATATTATTATATGAGAGAGAAATTTTGTTTGTTGGTTTGATTTTATTCAGTTTTTCATTTTAGAAAGTTTTAGCTTTACAGGAAATTTGGGAAGATAGTTGAAAGAGTTCCCATGTACTCCGCGTCCTGTTTGCCCTCATGCTAAGATCCCACGTTAGAGTAGTACGTTTGTTACGACGAGTGAATGTAGAGACACTTCTATTAACTAAAGTGCATACTTAATTCAGATTGTCTTAGTGTTTCCCCGGTGTGCTTTTTCTGTCCCAGAGCCACGTCCACGACACCACATTACATTCAATCAAGTCTCCTTAAGTTCCTTGTGGCTGTGACGGTTTCTCAGACTTGCTTTTAAAACATTTTTATTCTTAAAGCCATTTTTATCTGGGGACATAACTTTTGAAGACAGGCTGAACCCATGTCCAGACTAACGCCGAGGCCGCCGTCGACTTCATCTCACCCCACTTTCCATCCTCCTTTCGCACTGCTGGTCTCTAAGGACACGCAAACTTACCCACCCATGCTTCTGCTTATGCGTTTTGTACATGGTCTTCCTCGGCTCTCATCTGCCTGGTAAACTCCTACTCGCCCTGCGGTGCTCCACTCAGACACCCTGTCCTCCAGAAGCCTGCTTGGATCCCCATCTCTCGCCAGCCGGGACTCATTATATCCCTTCTTTGAGCCCATAGTAAAGTGTCCAAACCTCTGTTATACTTACCTCGTGGCACCATAATTATTTTCTCACATGTGGATCTCTAGAACTAGACTGTGGTTTTCTGGAAGTCAGGGACCATATTTTATTCATTTTTCGTATCCCTAAAAACAAATTTGTAAGAGGCACATAAAGATCTTTGGTGAATGGGTGAATGAGCTCAGATGATTTAATTACATGTATGCCCATAAATGCTCATCTTAAAAGTGTTTCCTTTTTTAAAAAATTGTATTTTTTTATACAGCAGGTTCTTATTAGTTATCTGTGTTATACATATTAGTGTATACATGTCAATCCCAATCTCCCAACTCATCCCACCATCAACACTGCCCCCTTCGCCACCGCTTTCCCCTCTTGGTGTCCATACATTTTTCTCTACGTTTGTGTCTCTGTTTCTGCCCTGCAAACTGGTTCATCTGTACCATTTTTGTTGGTTCCGCATACATACCTTAATATACGATATTTGTTTTTCTGACTTACTTCACTCTGTGTGACAGTCTGTGTGTCCATCCATGTCTCTACAAGTAACCCAATCTCATTCCTTTTTATGGCTAATAGTCCATTGTATATATGTACCACACCTCCCTAATCCATTTGTCTGTCGATGGGCATTTAGGTTGCTTCCATGACCTGGCTATTGTAAATAGTGCTGCAGTGAACATTGGGGTGCATGTGTCTTTTTCAGTTATGGTTTTCTCTGGGTATATGCCCAGTAGTGGAATTGCTGGGTCATATGGTAATTCTATTTTCAGTTTTTTAAGGAACCTCCATACGGTTCTCCATGGTGGCTGTATCAATTTACATTCCCACCAACACTGCAAGAGGATTCCCTTTTCTCCACACCCTCTCTGGCATTTGTTGTTTGTAGATTTTCTGATGATGCCCATTCTGACTGGTGTGAGGTGATACCTCATTGTAGTTTTGATTTGCATTTCTCTAGTAATTAGTGATGTTGAGCAGCTTTGCATGTGCCTCTTGCCCACCTCTATGTCTTCTTTGGAGAAATGTCTATTTAGGTCTTCTGCCCATTTTTGGATTGGGTTGTTTGTTTTTCTAATATTGAGCTGGGCTTCTCTGGTGGCGCAGTGGTTAAGAATCCACCTGCCAACGCAGGGGCCATGGGTTTAAGCCCTGGTCCGGGAAGATCCCACATGTCGCGGAGCCACTAAGCCCGTGTGCCACAAGTACTGAGCCTGTGATCTAGAGCCTGCAAGCCACAGCTACTGAGCCCATGTGCCACAACTGCTGAAGCCCACACACCTAGAGCCCGTGCTACGCAACAAGAGAAGCCACCGCAATGAGAAGCCCGCGCACTGCGACGAAGAATAGCCCCCGCACGCCACAACTAGAGAAAGCCCACGCACAGAAACAAAGACCCAGTGCAGCCCAAAATAAATAAACTAATTAATTAAAAAAATATATTGAGCTATATGAGCTGTTTATGTACTTTGGAGATTAATCCTTTGTCCATTGATTCGTTTGCAAATATTTTCTCCCATTCTGAGGGTCGTCTTTTTTGTCTTGTTTATAGTTTCCTTTGCTGTGCAAAAGCTTTTAAGTTTCATTAGGTCCCATTTGTTTATTTTTGTTTTCGTTTCCATTACTCTAGGAGGTGGGTCAAAAAAGATCTTGCTGTGACTTACGTCAAAGAGTGTTCAACCCACGTTTTCTTCTAAGAGTTTTATAGTGTCCTGTCTTACATTTAGGTCTTTAATCCATTTTGAGTTTATTTTTGTGTATGGTGTTAGGGAATGTTCTAATTTCTTTCTTTTACATGTAGCTGTCCAGTTTTCCCAGCACCACTTATTGAAGAGACTGTCTTTTCTTCTCTGTGTATCCTTGCCTCCTTTGTCATAGATTAGTTGACCCTAGGTGCGTGGGTTTATCTCTGGGCTTTCTATCGTGTTCCATTCATCTATATTTCTGTTTTTGTGCCAGCACCATATTTTCTTAATTACTGTAGCTTTGTAGTATAGTCTGAAGTCAGGGAGCCTGATTCCTCCTGCTCCTTTTTTTCCCCCTCACAATTGCTTTGGCTATTCGGGGTCTTTTGTGTCTCCATACATATTTTAAGATATTTTGTTCTAGGTCTGTAAAAAAAAAAAATGCCACTGGTAATTTGATAGGGCTTGCATTGAATCTGTAGATTGCTCTGGGTAGTAGAGTCATTTTCACCGTATTGATACTTCCAATCCAAGAACATGGTATATCTGTCCATCTGTTTGTGTCATCTTTGATTTCATTCATCAGTGTCTTATAGTTTTCTGAGTACAGGTCTTTTACCTCTGTAGGTAGGTTTATTCCTAGGTATTTTATTCTTTTTGTTGCAGTGGTGAATGGGATTGTTTCCTTAATTTCTCTTTCTGATCTTTCATTGTTAGTGTATAGGAATGCAGTAGATTTCTGTGCATTAATTTTGTATCCTGCAACTTTACCAAATCCATTGATTAGTTCTAGCAGTTACCTGGTGGCATCTTTAGGATTATCTGTATATAGCATCGTGTCATCTACAAACAGTGACTTTTTTACTTCTTATTTTCCAGTTTGTATTCCTTTTATTTCTTTTTCTTCTCTGACTGCTGTGGCTAGGGCTTCCAAAAGTATGTTGAATAATAGTGGTGAGAGTGGACGTCCTCGTCTTGTTCCTGATCTTAGAGGAAATGCTTTCAGTTTTTCACCATTGAGAATGATGTTGGCTGTGGGTTTGTCATATATGGCCTTTATTATGTTGAGGTAGGTTCCCTCTGTGCCCACTTTCTGGAGAGTTTTTTATTATAAATGGGTGTTGAATTTTGTCAAAAGATTTTCTGCATCTATTGAGATGATCATGTGGTTTTTCTTCAGTTTGTTAATATGGTGTATCACATTGATTGATTTGCGTATATTGAAGGATCCTTGCATCCCTGGGATAAATCCCACTTGATCCTGGTGAATGATGCTTTTAATGTATTGTTGGATTTTGTTTGCTAGTGTTTTGTTGAGGATTTTTGCATCTATATTCATCAGTGATATTGGCCTGTAATTTTCTTTTTTTGTAGTATCTTTGGTTTTGGTATAAGTGTGTTGGTGGCCTCGTAAAATGAGTTTGGGAGTGTTCCTCCCTCTGCAATTTTTTGGAACATTTTGAGAAGGATGGGTGCTAGCTCTTCTCTAAATAGAATTCACCTGTGAAGCCATCTGGTCCTGGGCTTTTGTTTGTTGGAAGATTTTTAATCACAGTTTCAATTTCATTACTTGTGATTGGTCTGTTCATATTTTCTATTTCTTCCTGGTTCACTCTTGGAGGGTTATACCTAAGAATTTGTCCATTTCTTCCAGATTGTCCGTTTTATTGGCATAGAGTTGCTTGTAGTAGTCTCTTAGGATGCTTTGTGTTTCTGCAGTGTCCATTGTAACTTCTCCTTTTTCATTTCTGATTTTATCTTTATCTATTTTATTTATTTATTTTAACATCTTTGTTGGGGTATAATGGCTTTACAGTGGTGTGTTAATTTCTGCTTCATAACAAAGTGAATCAGTTATACATATACATATGTTGCCATATCTCTTCCCTCTTGCATCTTCCTCCCTCCCACCCTCCCTGTCCCACCCCTCCAGGCGGTCACAAAGCACCGAGCCGATCTCCCTGTGCTATGTGGCTGCTTCCCACTAGCTATCTACCTTACGTTTGGTAGTGTATATATGTCCATGCCTCTCTCTCGCTTTGTCACAGCTCACCCTTCCCCCTCCCCGTATCCTCAAGTCCATTCTCCAGTAGGTCTGTGTCTTTATTCCTGTCTTAACCCTAGGTTCTTCATGACATTTTTTTTTCTTAAATTCCATATATATGTGTTAGCATACGGTATTTGTCTTTCTCTTTCTGACTTATTTCATTCTGGACGACAAACTCTGGGTCTGTCCACCTCATTACAAATAGCTCAATTTCGTTTCTTTTTATGGCTGAGTAATATTCCATTGTATATATGTGCCACATCTTCTTTATCCATTCACCCAATGATGGGCACTTAGGTTGTTTCCATCTCTGGGCTATTGTAAATAGAGCTGCAATGAACATTTTGGTACATGACTCTTTTTGAATTATGGTTTTCTCAGGGTATATGCCCAGTAGTGGGGTTGCTGGGTGGTATGGTAGTTCTATTTGTAGTTTTTTAAGGAACCTCCATACTGTTCTTCATAGTGGCTGGACCAATTCACATTCCCACCAGCAGTGCAGGAGTGGTCCCTTTTATCCACACCCTCTGCAGCATTTATTGTTTCTAGATTTTTTGATGATGGCCATTCTGACTGGTGTGAGATGCTATCTCATTGTAGTTTTGATTTGCATTTCCCTAATGATTAATGATGTTGAGCATTCTTTCATGTGTTTGTTGGCAGTCTGTATATCTTCTTTGGAGAAATGTCTATTTAGGTCTTCTGCCCATTTTTGGATTGGGTGGTTTGTTTTTTTGTTATTGAGCTGCATGAGCTGCTTGTAAAATTTGGAAATTAATCTTTGTCAGTTGCTTCATTTGCAAATATCTTCTCCCATTCTGAGGGTTGTCTTTTGGTCTTGTTGATGGTTTCCTTTGCTGTGCAAAAGCTTTGAAGTTTCATTAGGTCCCATTTGTTTATTTTTGTTTTTATTTCCGTTTCTCTAGGACGTGGGTCAAAAAGGATCTTGCTGTGATTTATGTCGTAGCGCGTTCTGCCTATGTTTTCCTCTAAGAGTTTGATAGTTTCTGGCCTTACATTTAGGTCTTTAATCCATTTTGAGCTTATTTTTGTGTGTGGTGTTAGGGAGTGATCTAATCTCATACTTTTACATGTACCTGTGCAGTTTTCCCAGCACCGCTTACTGAAGAGGCTGTCCTTTCTCCACTGTACATTCCTGCCTCCTTTATCAAAGATAAGGTGACCATATGTGCGTGGGTTTATCTCTGGGCTTTCTATCCTGTTCCATTGATCTATCTTTCTGTTTTTGTGCCAGTACCATACTGTCTTGATTACTGTAGCTTTGTACTGTAGTCTGAAGTCAGGGAGCCTGATTCCTCCAGCTCCGTTTTTCGTTCTCAGGATTGCTTTGGCTATTCGGGGCCTTTTGTGTTTTCATACAAATTGTTAAATTTTTTGTTCTAGTTCTGTGACAAATGCCAGTGGTAGTTTGATAGGGATTGCATTGAATCTGTAGATTGCTTTGGGTAGTAGAGTCATTTTCACAGTGTTGATTTTTCCAATCCAAGAACATGGCATATCTCTCCATCTAGTTGTATCATCTTTAATTTCTTTCATCAGTGTCTTATAATTTTCTGCATACAGGTCTTTTGTCTCCTTAGGTAGGTTTACTCCTAGATATTTTATTCTTTTTGTTGCAGTGGTAAATGGGAGTGTTTTCTTGATTTCACTTTCAGACTTTTCATCATTAGTGTATAGCAATGCATGAGATTTCTGTGCCATTAATTTTGTATCCTGCTGCTTTACCAGATTCATTGATTAGCTCTAGTAGTTTTCTGGTAGCGTCTTTGGGATTCTCTATGGATAGTATCACGTCATCTGCAAACAGTGACAGCTCTACTTCTTCTTTTCCGATTTGGATTCCTTTTATTTCCTTTTCTTCTCTGATTGCTGTGGCTAAAACTTCCAAAACTATGTTGAATAAGAGTGGTGAGAGTGGGCAACCTTGTCTTGTTCCTGATCTTAGTGGAAATGCTTTCAGTTTTTCACCATTGAGGATGATGTTGGCTGTGGGTTTGTCATATATGGCCTTTATTATGTTGAGGAAAGTTCCCTCTGTGCCTACTTTCTGCAGGGTTTTTATCATAAATGGGTGTTGAAGTTTGTCGAAAGCTCTCTCTGCATCTATTGAGATGATCATATGGTTTTTCTCCTTCAGTTTGTTAATATGGTTCATCACGTTGATTGATTTGCGTATATTGAAGAATGCTTGCATTCCTGGAATAAACCCCACTTGATCAGGGTGTATGATCCTTTTAATGTGCTGTTGGATTCTGTTTGCTAGTATTTTGTTGAGGATTTTTGCATCTATGTTCATCAGTGATATTGGCCTGTAGTTTTCTTTCTTTGTGACATCTTTGTCTGGTTTTGGTATCAGGGTGATGGTGGCCTCATAGAATGAGTTTGGGAGTGTTCCTCCCTCTGCTATATTTTGGAAGAGTTTGAGAAGGATGGGTGTTAGCTCTTCTCTGAATGTTGGATAGAATTCGCCCGTGAAGCCATCTGGTCCTGGGCTTTTGTTTGTTGGAAGAGTTTTAATCACAGTTTCAATTTCAGTGCTTGTGATTGGTCTGTTCGTATTTTCTGTTTCTTCCTGATTCAGTCTTGGCAGGTTGTACTTTTCTAAGAATTTGTCCATTTCTTCCAGGTTGTCCATTTTATTGGCATGGAGTTGCTTGTAGTAGTCTCCTAGGATGCTTTGTGTTTTGCAGTGTCCATTGTAACTTCTCCTTTTTCATTTCTAATTTTATTTTTATCTGTTTATTTTTAAAATGAATTTATTTTATTTTTATTTTTGGCTGCGTTGGGTCTTTGTTGCTGTGTGCGGGCTTTCTGTAGTTGTGGTGAGCGGGGGCTGCTCTTCGTTGCAGTGCGCGGGCTTCTCATCACGGTGGCTTCTCTTGTTGCAGGGCACGGACTCTAGGTGCGCAGGCTTCAGTTGTTGTGGCAGGCGGGCTCAGTAGTTGTGGCTCGCAGACCCTACAGCGCCTGCTCAGTAGTTGCGGTGCACGGCCTTAGTTGCTCCATGGCATGTGGGATCTTCCCAGGCCAGGGCTCGAACCTCTGTCCCCTGCATTGGGAGGCGGATTCTTAACCTCTGCACCACCAGGGAAACCTCTCTAATTTTATTGATTTGAGTCCTCTCCCTCTTTTTATTGATGAGACTGGCTAAAGGTTTATCAATTATGTTTATCTTCTCAAAGAACCAACTTTTAGTTTTATTGATCTTTGCTGTTGTTTTCTTTGTTTCTGTTTCATTTATTTCTGCTCTGATCTTTATGATTTCTTTCCTTCTACTAACTTTGGGTTTTGTTTGTTCTTCTTTCTCTAGTTCCTTTAGGTGTACAGTTAGATTGCTTATTTGAGATTTTTCTTGTTTCTTGAGGTAGGATTGTATTGCTGTAAACTTCTGTCTTAGAAATGCTTTTGCTGCATCCCACAGATTTTGGATTGTCATATGTTTTTTGTTGTCATTTGTCTTTGGGTATTTTTTTGAATCTCGCTTTGATTTCTTCAGTGATCTGTTGGTTGTTTAGTAACGTATTGTTTAGCTTCTATGTGTTTGTGTTTTTTACATTTCTTTCCCTGTAATTTATTTCTAATCTCATAGTGTTGTGGTCGGCAGAGATGCTTGATATGATTTCAGTTTTCTTAAATTTACCAAGGCTTGATTTGTAGCCCAAGATGTGATCTATCCTGGATAATGTTCCATGTGCACTTGAGAAGAAAATGTAATCTGCTGATTTCGGATGGAATGTCCTATAAATATCAATTAAATCTTTCTGGTCTGTTGTGTCATTTAAAGCTTGTGTTTCCTTATAAATTTTCTGTCTGGATGATCTGTCCATTCGTGTAAGTAAGGTGTTAAAGTGCCCCACTATTAGTGTGTTACTGTCGATTTCCTTTTTTTTTTTTTTTAAATTGTACTTATTTTGGCTGCGTTTCTTTGGATCTTTGTTGCTGCGTGCGTGCTTTCTTTAGTTGAGGCTAACGGGGGCTACTCTTCCTTTGGGTGTGCAGGCTTCTCATTTCAGTGGCTTCTCTCGTTGCAGAGCACAGGCTCTAGGTGCGTGAGCGTCAGTAGTTGTGGCACACAGGCCCGGTTGCTCCGCGGCATGTGGGGTCTTCCCAGACCAGGGATCGAACCCATGTCCCCTGCATTGGAAGGAGGATTCTTAACCACTGTGCCACAAGGGAAGTCCATCATTTTCCTCTTTTATAGCTGTTAGCATTTGCCTTATGTATTGAGGTGCTCCTGTGTTGGGTGCACATATATTTATAATTGTTATATCTTCTTGGATTGATCCCTTGATGGTTATGTAGTGTCCTTCCTTGTCTCTTGTAACAGTCTTTATTTTAAAGTCTATTTTATCTGATATGAGTATTGCTACTCCAGCTTTCTTCCGATTTCCATTTGCAAGGAATATCTTTTTCCATCCCCTCACTTTCAGTCTGTATGTGTCTCTAGGTCTGAAGTTGGTGTCTTGTAGACAGCGTATATATGGGTCTTGTTTTCGTACCTGTCCAGCGAGCCTGTGTCTTTTGGTTGGAGCATTTAATCCATCCACATTTAAGGTAATTATTGATAAGTATGTTCCTGTTACCATTTTCTTAATTGTTTTGGGTTTGTTTTTGTAGGCCCTTTTCTTCTCTTGTGTTTCCCACCTAGGGAAGTTCCTTTAGCAGTTGTTGTAGAGCTGGTTTGGTGGTGCTGAATTCCCTTAGCTTTTGCTTGTCTGTAAAGCTTTTGATTTCTCCATTGAATCTGAATGAGGTCCTTGCCAGGTAGCGTAATCTTGGTTGTAGGTTCTTCCCTTTCATCACTTGAAATACATCGTGCCACTCCCTTCTGGCTTGTAGAGTTTCTGCTGAGAAATCGGCTGTTAACCTTATAGGAGTTCCCTCGTATGTTATTTGTCATTCCCCCCTTGTTGCTTTTAATAATTTTTCTTTGTGTTTAATTTTTGTCAGTTTGATTACTGGGTGTCTTGGTGTGTTTCTCCTTGGGTTTATCCTGCCTGGGACTTTCTGCACTTCCTGGACTTGGGTGGCTATTTCCTTTCCCATGTTAGGGAAGTTTTCAACTATAATCTCTTCACATATTTTCTCGGGTTCTTTCTCTGTCTCTTCTCCTTCAGGGACCCCTATAATGTGAATGTTGGTGCATTTAATGTTGCCCCAGAGGTCTCTTAGGCTGTCTTCATTTCTTTTCATTCTTTATTGTGTTGTGTTGGCAGTGAATTCCACCATTCTGTCTTCCAGGTCACTTATCCGTTTTTCTGCCTCAGTTACTCTGCTATTGATTCCTTCTAGTGTAGTTTTCATTTCAGTTATTGTGTTGTTCATCTCTGTTTGTTTGTTCTTTCATTCTTCCAGGTCTTTGTTAAGCATTTCTTGCATCTTCTCGATCTTTGCCTCCATTCTTTTTCTCAGGTCCTGGATCATCTTCACTATCATTATTCTGAATTCTTTTTCTGGAATGTTGCCTATCTCCACTTCATTTAGTTGTTTTTCTGGGGTTTTATCTTGTTCCTTCATGCGGTACATAGCCCTCTGCCTTTTCATTTTGTCTGTCTTTCTGTGAATGTGGTTTTCGTTCCACAGGCTGCAGGACTGTAGTTCTTCTTGTTTCTGCTGTCTGCCCTCTGGTGGATGAGGCTATCTAAGAGGCTCGTGGAAGTTTCCTGATGGGAGGGACTGGTGGTGGGTAGAGCTGGGTGTTGCTCTGGTGGGCAGAGCTCAGTAAAACTTTAATCCACTTGTCTGCTGGTGGGTGGGGCTGAGTTCCCTCCCAGTTGGTTGTTTGGCCTGAGGCGATGCAGCACTGGAGCCTGCAGGCCCTTTGGTGGGGCTAATGGTGGACCCTTGGAGGGCTCCCTGCCAAGGAGTGCTTCCCAGAGCTTCTGCTGCCAGTGTCCTGGTCCCTGCAGTGAGCCACAGCTGCCCCCCGCCTCTGCAGGAGACCCTCCAACACTAGCAGGTAGGTCTGGTTCAGTCTCCCCTGGGGTCACTGCTCCTTCCCCTGGGTCCCAATGCACACACTACCCTGTGTGTGCCCTCCAAGTGTGGAGTCTCTGTTTCCCCCAGTCCTGTCGAAGTCCTGCAGTCAAATCCCGCTAGCCTTCAAAGTCTGATTCTCTGGGAATTCCTCCTCGCGTTGCCTGACCCCTAGCTTGGGGAGCCTGACGTGGGGCTCAGAACCTTCACTCCAGTGGGTGGACTTCTGTGGTATAATCGTTCTCCAGTTTGTGAGTCACCTACCCAGTGGTTATGGGATTTGATTTTACTGTGATTGCACCCCTCCTACTGTCTCACTGTGGCTTCTCCTTTGTCTTTGGATGTGGGGTATCTTTTTGGTGAGTTCCAGTGTCTTCCTGTCGATGAGTGTTCCGCAGTTAGTTGTGATTCTGGTGCTCTCGCGAGAGGGAGTGAGCACACGTCCTTCTACGCCACCATCTTGAACCAGTCTCCTCAGACAGCACTTGTGAATAGCACACCCATCCCTCCTGCAGAAATTCATTGAGCATCAGTGTAGTTAGTGCATAATTCAGAAGCCAGGGACTGATTACATGTTGCCTGGAAGCCTGCGTTACAGTTCGCCAGGGCTCCTCTGCTGAGCCACCCTGCACGTGGGCTCCCTGCCCTGGTGCTGCGGTGACTGCAGAATGTTCAGTTAGTGCCCTTGTTCCTTGTTTCTGGCTCCTTTCAGCTCAGAGCCGGCGATCTGGGCTGCAGTGTGCTCAGAGCATTTTCCTGCCCTGGAGCGCTGCAGAGTTCAGGGCTTTTCAGGCAAGCGAGTTCTATCCCAGCGGATGTCATGTTCTGTTTTCTTTGATCCTGTGCCAAATATCATAGCAACACCAGCAACTCTGCAGGTGCGTTTTGCACTAATGCTAATACTGGTATTAAAATGATTTTTTCTTCTCTAGAAATGTAGTTTTTAGCATTTTCTAGGTTTCGACATACAATGTGTGTGACAAGTCTTGGAGCTGTCCCACATGAATGGCACTCAGCTGGGACTAAATGCTCCTTTACACAGTGGCCTCTGTGTTCTCAAATCTAGCCTGGGTTTTATTTCTGCAGGTTTATCTTAGATATCCTTAACTTGTAAAAGTCCTAGAATTATACTCAAACAGTTCTGCCGCCCAACTTTATCCACCAAGCTGCGGATTTTAAAATTTAATTGAGAACATGGATTCCGTTCTCTGAGTGTGCAGTAGTAAAGTGTATAGAATACGTATGTATTTATGTGCTTGTGTGCTCATTTTCTGTCTCCTTCAGACAGAATATAAGCTCCAGAAAGAGACCTTGTCTGTTTCATTCTGGCTGTGTCCCCAGCACTGGCATATAGGAAGTGCTCAGTAATTCTGCAGAGTGACTTTGAGTGGGTAGATGTCTTTGCTGCCTCAGCAGCTGCTCCGAGTGGGGTGCGCCTTCCTGGGGCTGGGACGCAGAGGCTGGTTCTCAGTGCTTGCCCCTCCTGTCCTCACTGCTGATCCTTCCTTTCCTGCTCAGGCATCTGGCACCTTGCTGACCCCCTGGCCTTTGCTGTCTCAGCTGCTACCCCACACGGCTCCCTATGATGAGACTGATTGATTGTTCTTCTTTCCCTTTCTTCCACCTGTCCTTTTAGGGTAATTAGATTAATTTGTCCATAAAATGGGCCCTTCAAAATACAGTAACTATTTTGGAAAAGAATTAAGGTTATTTCCAAACACATTTTAAGATCTAACCAAGAAGGGAGCAAATCAGGACAGGGACTTAGTTAAGCAGACAAGGAAGGGTGTTGGCATCCTATGTAACGATGTCGTCAGGGGGCAAGGAATTGCGAGAGAGTGAGGACAGAGGGAGAGAATACAATGAACACAGGGTCCCGCTAACAAGTGACTGAAGCCTGAACTGTGCACCAGGTGCTCTCCTAGACGCCAGGGCAAGACAGACAAAGTCCGTATTCTCACAGGATGTTCAACCTAGATCACTGCTGTCCAGTGGAAACAGGACGAAAATCACAAATGCAAGCCACATGTGGAAGTTAAACTTGTCTAGTAGGCATATTGACAGAGTAAAGAGGCGTAAATGAAATTGATTTCAGTATTAAATTGTGGGTAACCCAATATATTGAGTTAATCCAAAATTTATTGTTCCAACATGTAATCAATATAAGATCCTTTACCTTCTCTCTTTATGCTAAGTCTTCAAAATCCAGTGTGTGTTTTACACTTGTAGCACTCCTCAGTTCAGACCCGCCGAAGCCCAAGTGTTGCTAGAGGTTACCGTGCTGGGCGGTGGTGTCCTAGACAGTAAACAAGTAAAGACAGAAAGCTAGACTAAGTATTAATGCATTTATAAATAATATAATTCTAGTGTTGAGTGCTGTGACCTATTATGAAGTACTCAGAATAGTGAGGGTGTTGTGAAGGAAACGGAAGGAGGTCGGGAGATAGAGGATCAGGGGCGACTTGGTCGGGGGGAGGGCAGGGGGGCCTGTCTGGAGCTGACACCTGAGCAGAGCCTGAGAGAGTGGGGGACAGTCCTGCTAATAAGGTTGGACAGCACAGGGCTTCCGGGGTGGAGGACCCACAGGAGCAAAGGCCCTGAGTCAGGACCAGTGGGCGTGTTCGAGGTGGCGGGTGTGGAGGGGGCATCAGAAGGGTTAGATTGCGGGGGGCGGTGCTCAGAGCTGTCGGGGTAGGGCGGGACCCCTGGAACCTTGCAGGCCAGGCAAGGAGCTTGTTTCTGGAGCTTGTGAATCCGTGCTCCTGTTTCCTAGGTGCTCCCAGCTCTTCCACGTCAAAGGATGCAAGATGTCTTAGGCCTTAACCCTTAAATGCAGCCGTGTGTGTGTCTTCTGTCAGTTCCCCTGAGGGTTTCTTTGTACAGCAACTGCCATGAATCCTCTGTGATTGGACACAGGGACACCTTGTCTGGGGTTTGAGAGCGTCACATGCCAACGCACCTGCTTAAAGGCATTTTCTCCCTGCCCTGCCCTGCAGTTGTCACAAGTCACCGGCATGCCCGCTGAATGTATCTATTCCACACGTATCACAATCATGCTTTAAAAGGGTTATAAATGTGCCTCAGCCTTTCTCTAGGATCAGATGTTTGGAGAGGTTTTCCTCTCCCTTAACAGAGGAAGGCAGCTCTTGTCTGTGCTGCTGACCAGCTCAAGTCCCCGCACTCTGAACACACACTGGTGTTTGCAGCGCTGCCTAAGGGCAGAGCCTCCACGCCCCCGCCCCTGCCCCCGGCTGTGCCTCTGCGGCTCTGAGGCTGCAGCGCGCATCCCTGCAAGGCTGACTTTCTGCTGCAGCCCCTTCCGCCCTCCCTGTGGACCCTTCAGTATTTACAGATGTGCTCCCCCTTTCCCAGCCCCTTCCTTTGCAGCACCCTTGCGCACCAGCCCCAGAAGCTCCGAGCTTGCCTGCTGGCCTCTGGGGTTGGGAGGCCGGGGTGCTGTTGTCACTTCCTCTGCTGAGCAGGTTCTGACCCGTGCTCAGGAGGTCACCAAGTCATGCCTGTCACTCTCTGGGAAGTGATTTAACATCTTCACTGGGCCACGTGCTCCCCCATCTGGGTTCCTGTTACAACAGGTGGGGGGCTGCTGGAGATGTGAAAACAACTTCTTTTGACCTCAAAAAAGAAACTCTAAATGTTACCACCCCTGTAACAGCTTTGCCTGACCGGTGGCTCCCTTCCGACCCAGGCTGCCCTCTCTCTGATCTGACGTAGCGGTGCTCCTTCACCCCTGCGCCGGGTAGGGGCTGCCGGGATGCCGCCGACTGTTCTGGGTTAATCTCTAAATGAGCTCAGGAGAGTTTTAACTTAGAGGGAGAACCACACGTTGTTTTCAGCATTTTTGAACTTGGTCCTCGTGGTCGCTTCAGGTGCAAGGGTGTCTGGGAAATGTCTGGTGGTTGCCGTGAGCTGGCAGTCTTTGCACCAATGTGGGTATAAAACGTCCTGTGCATCACAGCTGCACAGTGGGTGAGCCAGGTGGTCTGAAAACTGAAACAAGTGTATTGGCTCGGCCAAAAGGTTCGTCGATTAGTGAATACGGTGTTCAATACAGTTCTTGGTGAAAATGAGAAATCTTTTATTTTTACTTGAAACCAAACGAATTTTTTTTGCCAACCCAATACTTGTTCTCAGGGGGACACTCTGCCTTTTCAGTTACTTTGCCAAAGCATTGAAATCCCAGCATCTGAGAGTCAGGAGGGACATGAGAGTCCTGGCGTTCGGTGGTTTCTTGTTTTTACATGTAGATCTCTGACCCCTTTGTAATTTGTTCTTATGTGGTGTGAGCTGCAGACCTGGTGTTATCTTTTTTCAAACAGCTAATCAGTTTCTTTGTTAAAAAGTCCTTCTCTGCCCCAGTGACTTGAGACGCCACCTTTATCAAATGCCAAATTCCTACGTGTGCCTCTGGCTCTATTTGTGGACTTTCTGTTCTTTTCCACGGATCCTTCAGTCACTTGTGTGCCGACACCACACTGTCTGAAAAGCTTGCTTCAGCGTCTGGCCAGGTGTTCTTGCCTGTCAGGTGTTCTTGCCTGTTGGGCGTTCTTGCCTGTCAGGCATTAAATTTGATTCTTGCATTTTTAAGGTTAAGAGCTTTCGTATCAATTGTCTAACTTCACAAAGAAGCTTGTTGCTATTTTTATTGGCATTGTTTAAACTTCATAAATTAATTTAAGGAAAACTTAATTTTACGATGGTGCCATTCTGAGAACAAGGAATGTCTTTTCATTTGTTCACATCTGTTTTCCGTGTCTTTCGAAGGTGTTTAATGTAGGTTTTGCATATTTCTTATTAAGTTTATTCCTAAATATCTTATCTTCTTTGGTATTATTATAAAAGGGATTTTATCTTCCTAATGCCCTCTGAGATACATGTTTAAGGCTGTTGATTTCTGTGTGCTAATTTTATCTTTTGTGCATTTGCTTTATTGCAGACTAGTGGTTATAATAAAATTAGTTCTGTTCCACATTATTGGTTCATAATTAGAAATACATGAACAAAACAGATACCATCTTACCAAGTCTTCTATGGCTAAACAATTAAACTGTCTATGTGCTAATTTTAGAGCCTGTCTTACAGTTTCGTTTTGTTAAAAAAAAAAATCAGCATTTTTCAGGCTAAGAGCCACCTAAGGAACATTTTCAAGTAGAGGTGCTGAGGCTCCCTCCCCCGTCCAAGGTTGCACAGAATGTCAGGAAAGGAGGGGAGTTCAGGGGGCACTCTGCTCCCTTGGTCAGAACCCACTGATTAAGACCCAGAATGTGAGAAGCTCAGATCCCCGAGTCAGAGAGAGTGGGGCTGGGCAGAGTAATGGGTTCACCCGCTGCGTGAGTGATTGCATTTCCCCAGGAGAAGGAGGGAAGAACCACCTCTCAGCAGTGGGAATCGGGGTGTCCACGTGCAAGATGCAGAGACAGTTTGCATGAAAAGGGCAGCAGGCCCAGAGTCTGGGCAGAACTGAGCACTGGCCGGGAGGCCAGGGCTCCCGAGGGTTGGAGAAGTGGGCACCTCGGAGTGAGCCCCAGAGGGGACGGCGACAGTGACTGTAGACCCCCATGGTTACTTATTTATTTATTTACAGGTTTGTGTTTGAACTTCAGGTGCAGAGGGCTGGGCCGAGAGTACCCCTCATTTCATGCTACTTACTACGCTTGGTTGTTTCTTCTTGCATTTTATTTACATTTTTCTTCTTTCTTCTTATTATTTTATTGTTTGCTCCTTATTATTTTTATTATTTCTCTCATTTCTCATTTTCTGTATCTCTGCATCCCTTTCCCGATTCTCCTTCCAAGCAAATACAACTTTTCTATTCTGAATGTGTAGCTCATGATTGCAAAATATGCTTGGGGTGCCTGTGTTTTTAAGTACATATACATGGAAGTGGGTTATAGATTTCTTTCTGTTTTTCACTTTGTTTACTGAGTGCTCTGCAGGCGCTTCTGTTACTTTGGGTGTGTCTGGCCATTGCTTTGAATTCTGCATAACGTTCTGTGATTGGTCCACTGCCCCAGCAACGGCCGCTCAGGGAGCATGGACGGCTGCCCACAAAGGGTTGTGCTGCCCCCTCTGGAGCTGTGTGAGAATGGGACTGGGAGGTGCCGGCCGGGGGTGCGAGGCTGTCCACTCCCACCAGCCGGGTGCAGCTCTCCTGCAGCCCCTTCCTGAGCCCAGCCTTCTCTCGTTGCCAGGCTGACACAGGCTTGTACAGAGTGATGTGTTGACGTTATTTAGTTGTGCATTTCTCTGATTCCTGATGATTTTGAGCATCTCTTTGAAACACTTATTATTAGCTTTTTGGTATTCTGTTTCTGTAAATCCCCTGTTTATATATTCTCTGCCCACTTTTTCCCTCTTAGGTCAGTTGACTTTTTCTTGCTGATTTTCAGGAGTTCCTTGTGCCTTTTATAAATTAATCCCTAATTTGTCTTTGGTAAATATCTCCACCTTGTCCTTGTCTTCCCCTGTTTGTCCTTGGTGTCCTTTGTCGAAAGGAAGTCCTTAATTTTGATGTAATCATGTTCTTTTTTTTTTTGTCTTATGGTTTGTATTTTTAAAATTTGCTTTAAGATGACTTCCCTAAACCTAGGGG
>NW_006792080.1:1204592-1218299 GCF_000442215.2 Lipotes vexillifer | reverse complement strand
TCCCTACACCTAGGGTAACAAAGACATTCTCTGGTATTTTTTTTTAAAGTCTGTCTTTCACTGTTGGGTCTATAATTTGTGTGCTATTAGGTAGAAATTGAGCTTTATTTTCCAGTACTATTTACTAAACCCTCTGCCATCTCTAGTTCTTGCTCTTTGGTGGAGAGAAATTGGTGATTCAACTACATTCATATCAGGGTTGAAAATATAATTAATTGTACTCAGTGTTCCTTAACTGAAGCCACTCATTCTGCTCTTTTGGTTCTTCTCAATGAATCCCTTTGTTTTAAAAGCTTCAAGCCCTTCAAGATGTTGAGAGGTTAGCAACTGGATCCTGGTAGACTAGGGTTGCCAGATTTAGCCCTTAAAAATACAGGATGCAAAACAGTTCCATTTGAATTTCAGGTAGACAATGAGTAAAAACAGAAATTTTACTAAACATTTACTAAAAACTAAAAAATTTTACTAAAAATTTTTACTAAAAATTTAAAAATATTACATGGGGGACTTCCCTGGTGGTGCAGTGGTTAAGAATCCGCCTGCCAATGCAGGGAACATGGGTTGGAGCCCTGGTCCGGGAAGATCCCATTTTCCGCGGATCAACTAAGCCCGTGCGCCACAACTACTGAGCCTGCTTATCTGTAAAATGGGGCTAATGATAAGAGCTCCTCCTTCCTAAGGTTGTGGTGAGTGTTACATAGGCCTATAGACTCAAAATATCAACCCTGAGCCTAAGTAGTGGGTGTCATCAGGTATTACCATCCCTATACATGACTTAATTTCCATCCCCTGGGTGATGAGGTCCTGGGGACTCAGGAGAAATTCAAGATTATTTGCATGGTGTCTCCACAAAGTCTCCTGCAGGTGAAGAGGCTAGTCTTCTAGGCTCTGCCTTTTATTTTATTTTATTGGCCGAACCACACAACTTGCAGGATCTTAGTTCCCTGGCCAGGGATTGAACCCACGCCCTCGGCAGTGAAAGCGCGGAGTCCTAACCACTGGACCGCCAGGGAATTCCCTAGGATCTGCTTTTTAGTCCTTCAAAAAAATAAGTGAATAAAATTCAACTAAATGCAGAGTTGGCTATCTCCATTTGCCGACAGTCTTATTAAGGGACAGGAATCCTAGGAATATGTCATGTCTGTATCTGTGTTTTGGAGATGGTTTGGTGCCACAGACTAAATGTTTGTGTCCCCCACCCCACCCCCCAAATTTGTATGTTGCAATATATCCCCCAACGTGATGGTATTAGAAGCTGGGGCCAGGGACTTGCCTGGCTGTCCAGTGGTTAGGGCTCTGTGCTTCTACTGCAGGGCCCATGCGCCACAGCTACTGAAGCCTGCAGGCCTAGAGCCTGTGCTGCGCAGCAAGAGAAGCCACCTCAGTGAGAAGCCCGCACACCGCAACGAAGAGTAGCTCCCGCTCGCCGCAACTAGAGAAAGCCCGCCCACAGCAACAAAGACCCAATGCAGCTATAAATAAATAGATAGATAGGAGGAAAAAAAAAAAGGTCTTTGTTTGCAAGCAACGGAAATCAAATCTGGCTGACTTAAGCCAAAAGGGCCTTTACTGGAGCCCTGTTGGATCCACTCACAGGATGCACCAGAGCCTGGAAGCTTGGAAACCACAGATCAGGGCCCATGGCATGCACCAGGCATCCTGCAGCAGGAACCAACTCCTCCCCGCCCCCCAGCTACCATGCCCAGAAAGCTTGGGTGTGAGTGAGCTCTGCCTGTACCTTCCATCCCATGTCACACTGTGCAAAGGCCTGGGAGCCTCCAGTGGCCTTCCTTGGGCCCTGGGCCAACCCGTCTGGAGGGAGGCACACGCTTTGATTGACAGTGGCCCCAAGAATTTACACAGTGGTGGAGAATTCCTTAAAAGGAAATATAACTGTTGTTGGAAAAGAGAAAGTGTTGCTTGGTGGTCAAAAAACAAATTAGAGAAAACAAATGTCCACAGAGACCTCTTGTGGATTTGAAGGAAATGAGGGGGGGTGAGGTCTGACACCGCCTGTGGCAGCATGTGGGTGAGGGACCCCGAGCATCATAATCCCTGGTTTCCAATTGCTTTTCATATCTGAAACAGTAAGAATCCACTGGGAATGAAAGCAGATGATGTAAATTGTACCCAAGATGCAAAAGGAGCAGCCCGGGCCCTTGTTCTGTACTTGACCCACCAACTTGCTGTGCAACCTTGGGCAGGTCACCTCACCCCTCTGGTTTCACTTGTTTCATCTAGAAAATGGTGGCTTTAGAATGGATGATGTCTAGGACAGCTTTCAGATGTAAAATCCTTCCTCAAGCTCACCAGTTTTGCTTGACGTACAGGGAAGTGCACCTTTAACATTGTATATGGTAACGCGATTTCCTAAGACACAGGTTCTCAGGTATGTGGCATTTACAAAGGCAATTTGGAGGGGAGAGTTGATGCTGTTTTACAAATAATAATAATAATAATAAAAATAAAATAATATAGCTCACACATAAAGCATTTACTGTGTGCCCAGCATTGTTCTCAGCATTTTAATGTGTCAGTTCATTTAGTCTTCACAGCCATTCTGTGAAGCAAATAATATTACCACATCCCTTTTACTGATGAGGACCCTGAGGCACAGAGAGGCTGAGTAACTTGCTCAAGGGCACAGAGCCTGAAAGTCCAAGAGCTGATTAAGACCCCAGGGTCTGTGCCCATAACAAGCCTCTCTGACCAAAATCAGCCAAATAAAAACAGACCAGAAAATATGCTGTTGTTTAGAAATGCTGTACACCATGCCTCCCCCCAAACTTGCCTAGAGTGTCTGGAAATGTCCATACATCTGCAGCACTTTCTGCAGTTACTCAACCGTCATTGGACTTTCCCTGCCTGAACATAACCACGACCTCATTTGCCTTCAGAGGCCAACCTTCAGCACTAGGGTAGTGGCATCTATTTCAAGAGAAGTTGAAAAAACATTTTTAAAATAAAAATAGATGTGTGTTACCCACCACTGTTACTTGCTAGCGGAGTCCGTTTTACTTGTACTTAGAGTGACCCTGACGGAATATTTTTCGGTGTGTATAACTTTAACTGCTCCATTAACCAGATTAGTCAGTGGAAGCATTTCTCCTTTACTGCTGAGTGCAAATCTCATTACAGTAATTGGGCCTGGTTACTAACTGCAGACATTGTGGACTTGCCAAATGCATTTAAAGGGGGTGGCATGTGGGTGGGAACCTGCATTTTCATCTTTGTGGATTTGATTGGACTTAATGGCCTTTCCCAGTAGGCCCGGGCCTGGTGCTTAAACATATAGCAAAAATGGCCCTCCTCAGATGACTTTCTGAGAATGACCTTGGAGACCCTCGGTGCCGACCATTATTCTGACCCACAGGAGGCTGAAGCCTAGCAGCAAGGTCTCGGGCTGGCGTGGAAGGAGCCTGAACCAGGACGCGCTGTCGGCAGGTAGAGGCAGAGCGCCTCCACCCCGGGGCTCCTCCCTGGGCGTCCCTGACTCACTCACGGCCATACCACTGACGTTGTAGCTTCGCCGTGTCTGTGGACCACGTGCTCTGTATTTACTTCACTGTCTTTCTTTACATCAACTGGTGTTTAACTTCATTTATTTTAAAGGTTTCTTTAAGTAGAAAATGAACTCTTGCCACAAATTTAAGGTAACCCTACAAATAAATGAATGAAGACAAAGCGAAGTGCTTAACTTCCAGGGACGCGTGGTTGCCTTTATCAGAAAGGGAGGTGAGTGAGCCTGTACGGATGCATAAAAACCTAACGAAGAGTTTTCCTCAGAAAGATGCAGGAACTGAAGGGGATTTTCCCATGATGCAGCTGAGTGGCACTTAACCCCTGCCAGTGAACACCTGCATCCATCCTCCCCAGAGACCTCGGCCCACATGCCAGTCTGTAGGAGAGGAGAGGACATGGGGTGCGGACAGATGGGGTTCAGGGGCTGCTTCTGCCTCCCCACATGCAGGCCGTGGCCAAGGAAAGGCAGTGCAGTTTCCTCAGCTGTCAAATTCCCCCTGTTAATTGAACCCCCTGTTTTTTGATTCCAGTGGATGTAACTGCTGTGGGAACCACACTAAAAGGATTAAAATTCCACTGTTTTGTCTTTCCTGCACAACTCTCAGTGGCCAAGGAAAGCCAGGGACGTGCCTTGAGCGCCATGCCGCGCTGCTGGTGTAACCCCCCTCAGTGACGCTGACAGCCGTGTCCTCGGGAAGAGTCAGTGCAGGCTGAGTCACCTCAGGAGTCTTTCTGCACCCACACACGTCTTAGGACTTCCACGTGCATTTAACACCCAGCAGCCCTTTCTCAGTCGTGGCTCTTAGTGGCCCCAAGTCTCCTGTGTGGGAAGAATTGAGGAAGAAGGAACTTAAGACTTTATGGGAGACATAAAGAAGGGGGGCCAAGGCGGAAAAGATGTTGGGAAACTTTTAAACACATTTCAATAAGACAGAACAACGGAATCAATATACCCCGTCATAGCAGCCCTAGGATTTTTTTTTTTTTTTAATGACCTTTTTAGTTACAACTTTGGGTACATCCTGTTAACCTGTTCGTCCTGCCATCTGTAAATTCTTTTTTGTAGATAGTGTATACACTACAGTGTTCCCTTTTCCTTCCTCCATCCAAATTTTCAGTGATTTTAAAAAACGTTTACACTTGGAACTGGTGAATCCCACCTCCCAGGTCCCACGTGATGCCGGAGAAAGGAACCTGTGAGTGTGGAAGAAGGCACGTGTAATGGGGGACCTGCTGTGTCGCGAGTCACCCCAGGACTTAGGGCTTCAAACAGCCGCCGTCTATTCAGCTTATGATTCTGGGCGCTGGACTCAGCCACTGGCGATGGATGTTGGTCCCGGCCAGGCTCCCTCAGGCACCGTGGGCGGCAGCAGGTGAGCAGGGCACAGCTGCTTCTGGACAGGCTGCTTGTGAGCTGCGGAGCCTCTGTTTTCTCCGCGTGTTCATCCTCCCTGCGCCTCGACAGTGGCTCCATCGAGCTGTCCAGGCGGATTGACACAGCAGAGGGAAGGGAGAGGAAGCATGGCAGGCCTCTTGCAGTGGCTTGGAACAGGCTTAGAATGAGCACAGCATCATTTCCACCACATTCTATTGGCCAGAGCAAGTCGTGGAGCCAGTCCAGATTCAAGGCAGGGGATCTGGACTCCACATCTCCATGGGAAGAGCTGCGCAGTCACAAATGCAGATGGCGTGGGGAGTGCGTGGCCCTTCCTAGGGGCTGTTGATGCGACAAACGTCGACACCTGCTGAGCAGCAGTTTCATGGGCCCTGTCCTCAACGCCCACGCCCAGCAGTTGGTCCTGCCTCTTTAAGGAGCCACTAGAAATTCAGCTACTCTCGCTCGTGTTTCGTGCCCTTGCATCTTAGTTCCTCCCTTCTTCCTCTTAGATGTTTCCGGCATTTCCCAGTCTCCTCAGACCTCAGAGTGGGTCTGCAAGTTCACTTGAGCACCTGCAGGGCGGTTACCCCTGGGGACAGGAGTGGGAAGGAGACTCACCATTCACTGATTACTTTTTGGTTCTCGCTGGCATTTTTCACACATGCACATATGTTACCTTAACTTAGAAATCGTGAGGTTTTATTGTACCGGGCGCTGTGCTAAGTACTTGACCTGCGCTGTTCTATTCAGCCCTGTGAAGTAGAAAGTAATCGTAATTATCCTCACTTTGTGGAGGCACAAAGAGGGTAAACCACCCGCCCAAGATCATGTCGCTGAAGTCAGCGCAGCTGGGCTCTGCATCCAGGCTGTCCGGCCCCCAAACCCGTCGACCTCACCACTGTGCTCTTCTTGCCCCTTCACGGAAAATATCCTGAGACGGTTGTCTCCACTCGCTGCCTCACTCCCTTTCACTCACTTCACAGTGCAGTTCGGGCTGTCTCCCGCCCTGATGAACCATGAACTGGGTTCTCTCCAAGGTCACATGTGACCTCCCTGTCATCAAATCTATTGTGCACACCTCAGTCCTCTTGATTGATTTCTGGACAGTAGTATTAGACTCTGTTGGTCCTTTTTTCTTACCATATGCTGTACCTTTGGCCTCTGAGATCCCCCCCTCCATATCATCTTCCTCCATATCATCTTCCTCTGTCTCCATCACCTTTGCAAACTCTCCCCCTCCCCCTCCTCATTCTCCCCCCTCCTCCACATTTCCTGAACAAGTTACTCCATTCTCATGACCTCAATTACCAATTATTTCCAAATGTCTGAGTCTCATTCTGCACCTGCCCATCAGGCCTCTCCTTGGATGTCCCAGAGAACTCAAAATGTCTAGAATTACATGTCACCCCACCATCAACACCTACTCCCCCTCCTTTATGTTCCAAACCAGTAAAATAGACCAGGAACCTTAGGATTGGAGTTTTGGGAGGTGGGCATGGCAGAGGGGCTGGCAGATGGGCACATACATGCACCACCTGAAATTAAAACCCCAAGAGATGGGTTCAAAGACAGAATGGAGGTGACAGAGGAAAGAATTAGTGAACTGGAGGATAGGGCACTAGAAACTACCCACTCTGGACAACAGAGAGGAAACAGACTGGAAAAAAGTGAGCAGACCCTCAGGGACCTATGGAAATATAATGAAAGATCTAACATTTGTATCATCAGAGTCCCAAAGAGAGAGGAGAAAAGATGGCAGGGCTGAAAAAGGAACAGAAGAAATAATGGCTGAAAATGTCCTAGATTTGGCAAGAGACATAAAGCTATGAATCCAAGAAGGTGAACAAACCTCAGATGGTATATACTCTAAGAAGTCCATGCTAAGACACATCATCATCAAACTTCTGAGAACTAAAGTCAAAGAAAAGTCTTGAAAGCAGCAAGAGAGAAATGACACGTTGCGTGTAAGAGAAAAACAATTTGAATGGCAGTGGATATCTCTTCAGATTCCATGAGGCCATAAGAGAGTGGCAAAACCTGTTTCAAGTGCTGAAAGGAAAGAACCATTAACCAGAATCCTATATCCAGCAAACATATCCTTCAGGAATGAAGGGGGAAATCAAGACATTCTCAAATGAAGGAAAATAAAGAGAATTTTTTTCCAGCAGACCTATCCTCAAAAAATGGCTAAAGTAAGTTCTCTAAACAGAAAGAAAATGATAAATTGATCCTTGGAATACCAGGAAGGAAAAAAAGAACATGGTGAGCAAAAATACATGGAAATAAAATAGGTTTTCCTCTCGAGTTTTCTAAATTATATCTGATGGTCAAAGCAAAAATTATAACACAGTCTGATCTGTTTCTCAAAGTACATAGAGGAAATATTTGACAAATGTAGTATAAATGGGGGAGAGTGAAGGGACAGACATAAGGAGATGTTAGGTTTCTATAGTTCACTAGAACTGGTAAAGTGACATCAGTGAACATGATATATGTGTACATATATGTATGTATATGTAATATACATGCAATATATGCTCTCTGTATATATTTGCAATACTAGAGCAACCACTAAAAGTCTATACAAAGAAATACACTCAAACACAGTACAGATAAATAAAAATGTATAGAATTATAAAAAGATCCTGTTCCAGTAACCCACAGGAAGGCAAGAACAATAAAACAGAAAAAGGAAAAAGAGAAATAACAGAAAGCAAATAAAATGGTGGACTTAAGCTCTAACTTAACAATCGTTACAGTAAATGTTCTAAGTATACCAATTAAAAGACAGAGGTTGGCAGAATTAATTTTTAAAAAATGAACCAACTATATGTTGCCTACAAGAAACTCCAAATATGATGATAGTCTATATGGAAAATCCCAAGGAAGCTACAAAAACAAACAACAACAAACACCCTCCTACTAAGTGAGTTCAGCAAGGTCAGAGGATACAAGATGAACCTACAAAAATCAGTTGTCTTTCCACGCACTGGAAGTGAATACATGGAAACCGAGATTAAAGATACATGACATTTACAATTATTTGAAAAAAGAAAGATGTAAATGTGACAAAAGATGTATAGAACGTGTATACTAAAAGCTATAGGACACTGAGGGACTCAAAGGAGGCCTAAGTGAATGGAGTGACAGAGCAAGAAGAATCCACATAGTAAAAATATGTCACCAGCAAATTGATGTACGTTTAACACAATTCCTATCGAAATCCTACCAAGACTTTTTATAGATACAGACAAGATTATTCTAAAATTTATATTGAAAGGTGAAGGAACTAGAATAGCTAAAAATGTATAAAATAAGCATAAAGTGGGAGGAACCAGTTGATCCAATTTTAAGATTTATTAGATTTGCTACAATACTGAAGGCAGTGAGGCACTGATGAAGAAATAGACACATAGATCAAAACAGAATAGAGAATCCAGAAACAGATCTAACAAGTTGGGCAGAGTGATTTTTGACAAAGTTGCGAAACAGTTCAGTGGGGGGCAGGGGAAGCCTTTTCGGCAAACTGGAGCAATGGGACATCAACAGACAAAAGACACAAAAACCAAAACTGATTTAAGTCTCACACCTTATACAACAGTTAACTTAGACTAGATCAGAGGCTGAAATGTAAAATATAAAGAGAAAAACATAGGAGAAAATCTTCAGATGTAGTACTAGGTAAAGAGTCCTTAGACTTGACACCAAAAGCAAACTGCGTAAGGTGAAAAATTGATAAATTGTATCATAAAAATTAAAAACTTCTGTTTTGCAAAAGACCACATTAACAAGATGAAAAGATAAGCTACAAATGGGAAAAAAATATTTGCAAATCATATCCAACAAATGATTAATATCTAAAATATAGAACTCTCAGGACTCAACAGTAAAAACTGAAACAAATAGAAACTAAAAAAAAAAAAACCAATTAGAAAATGGTCAAAAGCCATGAAGAGGCATCCAGTAAATTAGATATACAGATGGCAAATAAGTACATAAGTGATTCTCAACAGGAGCCATTAGACAAATGAAAATTAAAGTCACAGTGAGATACCACTACATATCTAACAGAATGGCAAAACAAAAACAAAGAAACAGTGAACGGTAAATGCGGACAAGGATGATGAGAAACTGGATCTCTCATACATTTCTGGTGGGAATGTGAAATGGGACAACCACTCTGAAATACGTTTTGGCAATCTCTTAAAAAACTAAGCATGCAGTTTCCATAGGGCCCAGCAATTGTACTCCAGGGCTTTTATCCCAGAGACTTGCAAAACCTGCAGATGAATGTTGACAGAAGTTTTATTCGTAGTAGCCAGACACTGAAAACAATCCAGACGTCCTTCACCTGGTGAACTGTTAAACCATGTGGTACGTCCATACCATGGGATACTACATGACAGCCTGGAAATGCTGAAAGAAAAAAAGCGAATCCTAAAAGGCTACACACTGTGCAATTCAATTTATAAAACTTCTTAAATTATAAAAGTTTAGAGATGGAGGACATCTTAGTGGTTACCAGGGGGTGTGGGGAGAGAGGGGATGGGAGAGCAGAGGGTGTGACTAAAAGAGGGCAACGTGAGGGATCTTTGTGGGGTTGGAAGGTTATGTCAACATCCATATCCCAGTTGTGACATGGCCCTGTAGTTTTGCAAGATGTTATCTCTGGATTAAAGGGTACACAGCATCTCTCTGTATTATTTCTGAATTGAATCTACATTTATATAATTGAATAATCGAGCCTACAATTTTCTCAAAATAAAAAGTTTAATTGAAAAAAAGGCCAGATACGGAACAGCACAGTCCCACTCTCTTAACTCCCAGTGTGGGTGCTGACCAACCCCCGTGCTCTCGTTTACGTTGGTAACCAAACTAGGAGAGACTCTTCAAGCTCTTAACCACCACTTCCACTGGGGTTCTGCTGAAAACTGTCCCCCAAACTTTCACAGTGTGTATTCAAAATCATGAGATGCTGGAGCTGGGAAAATGTGAAATAACTGCATACAGGGGACTTGGTGGGCTTTGGGTCCCCCACAATGTCCATTGGACCCCAGTGGCCACTCCTTGAATAAATTCTAATCCAGGGGCTTGCAGTGTGACAGCCTCCGCCTCCGGGCTCTCTGCTCTGAGATGGCTGCTCCAGACTTGGCGTGCCTGGGTCCTGTCACTTAGCCACCCCTCTCCGCAGCGCTTACACCCAAGCGGCTTCTCAACGGCTTCTCTCGTTGTATTTCTTAATTTGGAGCACAGGCCTTAAGCAGCCTGGGTCTCCCCCCTCAAGACGTGTGACCCTGAGATGGGAGTTTCTGGAGGACAGTGGTTCTTTTCAACACTGCTGTGGTGTAAAGTTGTTTGTGAAAGAAGGAAGGACGCAAAGGCCTTCCGAGGTCAGTGTGAGCAGGGGCACCTGTTACTTAGGGACAGAGATATTGTCAGTCGTGGGTTGCAGGTGAGGAGACGAAGCCTCACAGGCTAATTGGAGGTGCTAATGCTGAGCCCAGGTGGTCTAGACTGTGATCCAGTGCTGTCCCTGTGCCCCAGCTACACTGTCAGCTGCACTGGAAGCTGTTCAGAATTCCCTGTTCCCAGGGGTTTTGTTAGGAGCCCAGGGAGGGTTTCTGGGGCAAGGCCTGCACTTGTCTGGCTCTACCCTACCTCTTGGGGCTTGTGCACATCCTCCCCCAAACCCCCAGCTTTGTGTGTGTGTGTCTGTGTGGTGTGTGTGTGTGATGTGTGTGTGTCTCTGTCTGCATGGGGTGTCTGTGTCTGAGTGCCTCTCTGTTCCTTTTTATGTGTTACGTGGGTTTGTGTGTCTCTGTGGATCGCGTGTGTCTGTCTTTGTGTATTGAGTGTGTGTCCGTGCGGTTTGTTGTTTGCATGCGTGGTGCCCACGTGTGTGTATCTGTGGGGAGGTCTGTGTGCATGTGTGTCCCTGCATGTGTCTCTGTGCGGGTGGGTGTGCGCGCGTGGTGTGTGCGCGCGTGGGTGTGGCGTGTCCTGCCGCTCGGAGGCTCCCGAGAGCCGTCCCCGTTCGGGGAGTGACAGTCCCCGGCGCGGCCACCCCGGGGCGCGGCCGGCGGGGAGGAGCGCGTGGCGGGTCCGCCGGCCGCACACGTGGGCCCGGCGCCGCCTCTCGCGTTCCCACCCCCTCCGGCCGCCCCCGCCGAGAGCCGGCATAAGTGGCGGCGCGGACGCCGCGCCCTGTCTCTGCGGAGCCGGCGGCGCGCAGCTCTCCGGCCCTGGCCCGCCACAGACGAGGACCGCGCTCGGGGACGCGACAGCGGCGCTCGTGGCCCCGGTAACTGCCTCCCGTACCCGCCCCCGGCTGCCGCGCCGTCCCCAGGTGGGGCAGCCCCGGGTCCCCGCATTCCCGCGTCCCCGCCTCCGGGCTCGGCGTGGGCTCCCGCGCCCCTGCGCGCGTGTGCGCGCGTGTCTGTGTGTGCATTGGTGCGCGCGCGCCCCGCTCCCCAGCAGCATCCCCGAACCAACTTGGACCCGTCAACTCCGTGTCCCCGTGCCCTGCCGTCTGCGAGCAGAGCAGCTGGCAGCACCTCCAGAGACAGCGCGGGGCTGTGCTGCCTGCGCTGGTGGAGACGGGAGGGGAACAAAGTTTGTCGGGAGCCCGGGTGACTTTCCTCGGGGACCCGCATGTGTGCGTGGGCGGGGGGCCTGGGAGCGCGAGGCTGCTTCCCTGGCTTCCCGGGCAGTGGGCGCCGGGCTCCCGGCCCCCCTTCACGCCGCCTCAGTGGTTTGTTTAGGAAAAGTGATGGTGGACTAGTAGTGGAGGCTCGCAGGCGCCCGCTGCCCGCCCCGCGGAGGGAGGGCGGCCCCGGAGGGCTGAGAGGGCGCCGCACCCTTCGAGCCCAGGCGGCATATGTGAGCCAGGGCTCGAGGTGGGAAGCAGGGGCGTGGGGCGCCCTGCCGGCCGCCTTGTGACCGCCGAGATGCGGGAACAGCCCGTGTTTGCCTGGCTCTAACTGTCAAGGCTGTGTGGCTGTGGACCGCAAAAGCCAGGACGTGATGGAAACAGGTTTGTCATGGCATCCTTGGAATTTCAGGCAGGGGGAATTAATCGGAATATCATCCACCTCATTATCGCGCCCCTTTGAAACTTCCTTGGGCATTTTAAGATCGACTGGGTCTTCTGCAGCTGGGTCTTTATACCCATAGAGCTGACTGTAATTTCCACTTGATTACAGCTAAAGTAGTCTTTAAGATGAAGTTTCCTGAAATGATTTAAAATAAACACAGATGGGAAGGGGAGAAAGCTGTAATGAGGCACTTAAAAAATAAAGTGAGCGTTTTTCTTAAGAACAAACGGGAGTTCTCAGTCTTAAGGAGTATATATGTATTTTTAAAATCTTTGAAGTGGAGGTTTTTTGTTTTTAACCTGCTTTAAAACCTTGCTCCTGACTCTGAACAAGGTTTGCCTCCTGGTCTCTGTGTTTTGCCGTATCCCCGACTTTGCACCGTTCCCTTCTTCCTTCCCAGGCCCTGGGGATCCTTCCAGAAATGCCGGAGGAAAGTTCCCCCAGGCGGACCCCACAGAGCGTTCCGTACCAGGACCTCCCTCACCTGGTCAACGCCGACGGACAGTACCTCTTCTGCCGGTACTGGAAACCCTCGGGCACACCCAGGTAAGTCTCCCCCAGGTGCCGCCCGGCTGTGCCCTGGGGGGGTTCATGTCCCCTCTCCCCCTTTGTGTGCAGCTCCTGTGCGGCCACTTTCTCCATGACCAACTTCACGTGCCACTTTAACATCAGGCACAGTGGGCTAACAGAACTGAGATTTATATGTCATCTTTTTTTAAAATTAAGAAGCAGACGTTCTATTTTCATTATAACAACTAGGATACGGATTCTACCGTATGGCAGTTTTCAAAAATTCCACATGACTTTATTTTTTGTACTGGAGTTGATTTCCTGTTGTACAGGCATTCCTTTAAAATCTAACCCAACAGTTACAGAAAACCACCTAATCAGATAAGAGAATCAAAATAATGGATATATAGTAACTTTTGTTCTCTTTTCCTGTTTGAGTCTGAGCTTCAGAAGGTGTCATACCTGTGTAACGGAAAGAAAGGGGTCTGGGTGTTTCCTTCTGATTTCTTGCCAGCTCAGTTACTTTGTACGTTTTCCATCAAGGATTTGTCTTGCTATTAGAAACAGGCGTTGGGACTGCACACAGTAAGACAGCTGGTCTCCTGCTTCCCTCCTCTTGTACGAAATAGGGAAAACCCTGCTTGTTTGTGTTGTTCAGGGAAAGAAATTACTTGCGGTAACCAATTGGCCTAGTGAAAAGTGAACATCTTCTGTGCCATGGACATGTTACCTGTTTCACAGGCCTGTTGTCTCCTAGGGGACATGTATGGTGTGGTGTGGCTTATAGGATTATGTCTCCCTTTGTGTTTCAGTCATCACCCAACCCTAGTACAGATACAAAATTCCTCCTACGTTTTCAACAAGGTGTGTATAATCCAGGTAGCTGCACATTAAAAAAACAAAAACAAAAGCAGAGATATGGACTTTAAAGACCGTGTATAAAATCATAGCTTCAGGGCAGCTATATAAATCGGCTATTGTAATGGGCAGTTAAGAGTTTCTACAGGGCTTCCCTGGTGGCACAGTGGTTGAGAGTCTGCCTGCCATGCAGGGGATGCGGGTCCGGTCCAGGGTCCAGGAAGATCCCACATGCCGCGGAGCGGCTGGGCCCGTGAGCCACGGCCGCTGAGCCTGCGCGTCCGGAGCCTGTGGTCCGCGACGGGAGGGGCCACAACAGTGAGAGGCCCGCGTACCGCAAAAAAA
>NW_006792080.1:1178924-1204327 GCF_000442215.2 Lipotes vexillifer | reverse complement strand
CCCAAAAAAAAAAAAAAAAAAAAGAGTTCCTACAGGTCTGGCCATGTCCTTCTTAAAGATTTCCTCTAGAGGAGAGAGTGTGTGTGTATGTGCATGTGTGTCAGACGGGGAGGTGGGGTTGGCAAGCATTATCATTAATTCTCCATTCTGACTTAATTGGCAGTACAATTGCACACTCTTGGTTTAATTTCTAACAACTTCGTGGTATGTGGTGCATTATTTGATCAATATACAAAAAGAGGACAGAGAATTGGGAGCTAAGTTTGTGATGTTTGAGTCTCAGACGTTCGGGGCTTTCCTGGTTAAGTGGGGAGGTTGTCCTCGCTGGAGGTTGATGGAAGGGAGACCCTGCGGTCCTCAGATGGGTAGGGCGGTGCTGAGTGGGTGGACCAAGGCCGAATGGCTGCCCTTCCCTGGGCTGTGAGTGGTTTTCACAGTCTCCACCCTGAGCCGCACTGTGGGGAGCTCTGTGCTCCCTCGCTTTTGCTCTAGTTAGAGATGGCAAACACCACACCCAGTTGTTTAAACTGAGTGTCTCTTGGGGTTAGTGTTTACCTTGCAGCGGACGCTGGTGGGAATAAGAACGGGGGCCGATGGTTGAGGCAGCTGTGCCCTGGGCTTTGGAAGAGAGGCTGCCCGCCTACCTGCTCGGCCTCCACCCCCTGAGATGATGCAGGTCGATAAACTCTCTCTGGGATTGTCCCCCCTCTGTCAGGGGGTCCTTAAAACATTTCACCACCAGCCCTGACCAGTTGGAAAGTCCTGGAGGCCCCCGCGGTGACAGATGCCGCGTCCTGGGGGAGGGGTCAGGGCAGGCCGAGTGGTGAGGACGCAGCAGGGGCCTCAGGGCAGAGGTCTGTGCCGGCTGGTGAGGGAGCAGTGTCCCTATCGGAGAAGCTGAGCCCAGCTGCTCTGGCAGATAGCAGTGTGGCAGCCCAGCCCTCTTGCTGCTCTGGGACAGCTCTGCTGCTTCGTGTCAGCACGGCTGCCTCTAGGAGCGGGAGGGGACCACTGGCCTCTGCCTTTCCCCTCCGGGGAGTGTCCTCCATGGTCTTTCCCCCAGTTAGCTCAGAGTCTTGTCTGCTCTAATCGGCGGGGAAAACACCAGCAAATGTCCCTTTTCTCTGCTCCTTTTAAAAAATCTTTCCCACAGAGGCCCTTGGGACCTCAGAAGCCACTGTCTTACAGACAGTGTCCAACCGAGGGGTCGGCGCCTGTCTCTCTTAGTTGGCACTGGGATGGGTTGGATTTCTGGTCAACAAGTTGGGCCTGTTCAGAAAACCTGCCAGAACATTCAGCCCCCAGAGGATTTGCTGGGTTCCCAGACCAGCTCTGCAGGCGGCTCGGCGACACAGGGTCATGGCATCAGCCACACTGGGAAGTTGGCTTAACCTGCTGATGGAAACAAATTGTGTCTCTACAAATACTGGCCTCCTCTCGCTGGGCCCTGGGAAAGAGGAAGGCGATTCCTGGGATCGCTGTTGCCATGTGTGCGTCCAGACTCAATGCTGTTTTTAACAGAGCTGGCCAGAGACTCAGTCTTGAATCATTATGAACCAGAGGCTTAAAGCCTATGCTTGGTTATGCCAAGGCAGATTCGTGCTCATCTGGTAGTGTTTACTGTAACAACAAATGTTGTACTTAAGGTGTAGCAGAATTATCTCATATTAATCGAGTATCGTGAGTTCTGGAGTCCGGACTAGTCTCTTGGACGTGATCTCGTTTTATCTTCACGTCAGCCTGTGGGGCAGATGTTATCATTATTTTCCCTCTTTTAAAGCTGGTCCAACTGCATTTTGTCCACATGCCTCTAGTTCCAAGTCTCTTACTAAGGAAGACAGACTTGTCTAACTACTGTCTTCCTGATAAATTCCTATATGTTTTGTTAGGGTGAAGGTCACTTCTTATGGTAAAGGGTAATAGAATAATTAATCCTCCCTAATTGTTTCTTCATAATATATTAAAAGTGGGAAATAGATTAACATATGATCCATTCTGAGACAGGATCTTCTGATGCCCTGGGGACTGGCTGCCTTATCGAGACTCTGGAATTGTAAAGTACTGGTTTTTCAGCAAGTTTCCACTGGGTGGTGTTTTCAGGGTAGTGGAGACTAGCCCAGGTGAGGCTTGAGTTGCTCTGTGGGCTCTCGTGCCCTTGGGTAGTATTTCACACCTTTGCATTCAGTCCACCACGGGGCCCTCAGTCCACTTAAAGGGCATCTTTGAATTAACTACTGAATATTACTTAGCCATCCTGCCCCACAGGACGAATGACAGGGCAGCATCACTGGGGGGTCTGAAACAATACTCAGTTTGATGACTTGGCTCCAAAGAAGTCCTCCCTTGGTTCTGCTGGACCAGGAGGGCTAGAGAGCTCGCTGTAATTGTGTGATCGCACAGCTGCAACCTTCTGGGCAGTTAGTTCCCGGCATGGACCGGTCATGCCCATCTGTCTGTCCGCAAGGCCGGTGTGAAATAGACACTTGTGGAATAAATGCCCAGATACTCCTTTGAGCAGGGGCTCCTCTCGTGCCGAGTGTGCTCTGTCTCTGGGGAGCACCCCACGCCCGCCCAACGCTGAGGAGCTGAGCAGGCTCTCCTTCTGCAGCTTCCAGCCAGTGTACCGAGGGAGCCGTTTCAAAGAGCACTGTCCCTCCACAGGCCGATGGCCTGATGCAGACGCCTGGTGACCCCTCAGTGGAAGCCCCAGAGCCCCTACCTTTGCGGGGACCCCTCCCAACCTGAGCCCCGGAGCCCCATCTCCAGTCTGCGTGCCTCTGCCCGCTTCTCCTTTGTTGCCCCCACTCAGGAGCTGGCCTTCCTCCAGTGACCCCCGCGGCCACTGGTTGCCGTGGACGCCTCCTGTCCCCTCCCCAGCTCCACTCGTCCAAGCTGCCCCCTCGCAGTCTCAGCCGGTGTGGTTGTCAGGACTTTCCTCTTGGTGACAGGGTGCTGGGAGTGGGGCCCATGGCAGAGGCTGGACTCAGGAGGGTGGCGTGGCGTCGTTTCTGGAACGTACCTGTGTTCTCAGAGCCATGGCTGTTGTCGGTGGATCTGGAATCAATAAGCCAAGGCCCCTTGTCCCCTCTTTATTCCCATTCCCCAGAACGGGCTCAGCTGACATCCCCTAGCCCTGCTCTACCCTTTACTGGGTCACTTTGCTCCCTTTCAGACACGAGGCCTCCGCGGTCTGTGTCTGGAGTTTCGGGCGACGCCGTCTCAGGGCGCTCCCCCCGCCTGTGCACGTCTGTCTGGAGAAGAAGCCGTCCCCTGAGGCCGGGAGGTGTTTAAACGCTGGCGAACGCCCTCCCCTCCTGCCTCCCCCCATGATGTCCTTCCGTCAGTCTCCAGCCACTTGGGTGTGGCATCTGTGACTGCAGGAGCTGGGCCCCTCCCGGCCAACCTGGTCCAGAGCACAGAGAGGCAGGGTCTCCATCGTCTGGTTGGACTTGATTTCCACCGCCCGCCCTCTGGAAATTCTGTTCCCTTTGATCAGACTGGCGTCTGCCCGTCCTCCCCTCCACCTTAGGCTTTCCAGTCAGGTTGTGTGTCAGTTACTTGGTGCCTTTCTCCCCGCTGCTCACGGTGTGGGTTCAGTGTCCTGGGCAGCATTCCCCGGGTTCTGTGTTTCTTGGAGTGTTTCTCCCTCCCTGTGGGCCCCTGCAGCCCTCATGACCCCACCCCCTCTGAACTCCGGCCGCCTGTGTGGCTAGGCGTCACTGAATCACTTACCTTTGGTTGGTACATCCCCAGGGCCACGCAGATCACATCCTTTCACTGTCCCTAAAAGTAGCCACTTTGAACTCCATTCGCTTGGTCTCCATGGGCGTGGGGGCCACCACGCATCTATCTTCCAGCCCAGCCCCTTGGACCTTCCCCCAGTTGTGAGGCTCTGGGATAGCTCTTGGGCTCCCCAGAGCCTCTGCAGGAAGGCAGGCCCTGAGGGCTCAGCTCCGTGAGTATCCACTCTTCCTGCTTACCCATAGCCATGCTGCCACCCAAAAAGTCGGTTAGCAGACCCTGATTTATTGAGGCCTGCGTGTCCCAGACAGAGCTGGGCACCAGGGTGGGGAGAGAGGAGCAAAGGCCGCTGTGTTTCAGGAAGCGGTGGGCGTAGTTATTGTACGAGGGGCAGGTACCTGGAGACGGGACCACTGCTGGCCACGCAACACCTTGGTGTAAGTTAGACAAAGGAACCCATCCAGGTAGACGTGGCCTCACAGGTGTGAGGTTTGGTGAGCAGAGTGTGGGCTGGATTTCAGCTCCTATTCATCCTTCCAGCCAGCGCCCTTGAACTGTATTGCACCTGTGAGAAGGGCGTGCAGGGCAGGGAACCAAGTGAAGCTAGAAAGGTGGGTGGGTGGGGCCAGGCACCCAGGGTCCTGAAGGCCAAGCTGCAGGCTTGACCTTGAGCCTCAAGGGGTGGGGAGCCATGGACAGGTGTTAGGCCAGGAAGTGGTGCAGTCAGGCGTGTGACTTGGACAGCCAGCTGGCTGGAGGTGTTTGCCATCATCCAGGTGGCAGGTGAAGGGGGCTGAGTCAGGCGTGGCAGTGGCACCTCAAGTTGCAAGGGACTGGCCCTGTGTGGTGGTGATGGTGGCGGGGCGCGCTCCCAGGTGTCTCCCCGGGTGGCGGCGCACAGGGGACGCCTTTCGATTGCTCTGCTCTGGAGACGCGGGGCTGCTCTCTGCCTGCGACGACATGTGGCGCTCCAGGCGCGGTGGGACACCTTGCTGGAGCATCCCTGAGGAGCCAGTAGGAGAAGTGGAGGAGGGGTATCGGGGCCGCAAAACGAACCACACTGCGAGCATCACCAGCAAGATACTAATGCGGGGGCGGGTGGTTGCCTGAAGGGAAGAAAGGAGTCCTTCCTGGCTTCCACCTCCTCCCCACGCTGAGGAATCAAAAACCGCCCTTGACTTGTATGTGTTGACTCATGAAATTTCTACATAGACACTGAGAGAATGGGCCTCACTCTGCGTTTTGTAGCAAAAGGACGTTATTTTTACTGAGGTCACTGCCTTCCAGTACTACCTTGGGTCCCTCTTGCCTGTTGTAAGAATTTCCAAAAGTTCCTTCCCCTTGTAAAGAGCCGCTGGTCCTCCTCCTGGTGCTTCTGCCATTCTTACAGCACAGCAAACTGCCTTAGTTTTAAATAGGGCATCTCTTCTGGGCTCTTTTTTTTTTTTTTTTTTTTTAAGATTCTTCAAACAGCAAAGATCTTTTGATGGCGAGAGGAAAGGCCGCTGCTATTCTTGCAGCTGATTTTTCCAACAGCTACGTTAAGGGATGATTTTTTCCAGTTGCTTTAAGAATGTTCTGCAGATACAAGTCTGTCTTTGTTTGCAGTGGAGATACAGGAAAAAAACAGCAAAACAAGCTGCTTCCTGAACGAGAGCCATGTTCACCATTGTCTGTCTCTTGGCACCTTTTAGGTAGAGATGCTGATCCCAGGCACACTTTGTCCCCCAGTGCCAGCCAAACATCGGTTATTGTGTCAATGGGGAAACGGTCCTTAGTGGTGCGAATCTTTGCAGCTGAGATTACAGGATGACCCTTGTCCCATATTTAGGGTCAGCCAAGTCTCTTGTTGGAGGAGGTGCTTTCACTTCACACAGGCTTGTGCACTGGGGTGGGGGTGGGGAGGCAGTGGTGGCCATCGAGTGGGGCTGGGGGTGACGTTTTCTCTGTATCGAGGGCCTGGTCCACTCGCAGAGGGGTGGGTGCAGGGGAGAGGGCCGCCAGAGGAGCTTTGCTCTGTGTCACGTTGTTGCGTCTCAGGGCAGGCGTCCCTCCCCCACATTGCTGGCCACCAGTCTCTGCTCTGGCGTTTGGCAGGCTCTCTGGTATGCAGGGGTGGAAAGTTTCTCACCTTCCTCAGAAAGGTTCAAAGGAGCTCTTCTCATTAACCTTCTGGAAGGAAAGGGGGAGGAGGGAGGAAGAGGAGGGGCAGAACAGGAGGAGGGTGTGGGCACTGCGTCCTCCCTGGGGGCTTCCCACGGCTGGTGGAGGGTTTAGGGGGTGGGGTTTGCGGACCTGTTGACATCGTATATGCCGTTTCCCAGAAAGGACGGTGGATCACAGACTCCCCCAGACTGTCCAGGTTGGGGCGGCCCGTGACCCCAGCACTCTGGGCAGCCTCATCATGTGCAGGGGAGGTGGCTCAGAGGGTGAGCACGGTCACCCAGGGGCTGGCGGGGCCAGAGGGCAATCCCGGAGTTCTTCCGCCCCACCCTGTCTCTCAGAAGCTGCTCCCACACCTTCCTCTTGTGGGTTTAAACCACAGAGCAGCCCTTCCCAGTAAGCGTTTAAACAAACGTCTGGCTTGGGGCCCGGCTTAGAGAGGTCCTAATTGCCCCGCCCCCTGCCGCCACCAAAGGAATCGTTTCCCATATGCCTCTGTCCCGGTGGTTCTGTTTTCGGTGGTGAAGAGTGTGTGGGTACCTGTGCGGTGCCCAGGGGGCTGAGGAGCGGGGGTAGACGGACCTCAGGAGGCCGCAGGAGACTGACTTAGACCCAGAGGTGGGAGGAGCAGCCCGGAGGCCTCTGGGGACAAAAGAGAAGAAGCAGAGGAGATGGGGCCCCCCCCCCAGTGGAGTGGGGGGAGGGTGGAAGAAAGAATGTCGAGAGAAGGAGCTGGAAGGCAGGGGGGAAGCTGCGGGCTGGGTCACCCCGGGCTCCGGTCAGGCTCTGCTGGTCAGAGCAGGCCAGTTTCCCCCAGGCTGTCCACGGCGGCTGGATTGGAGATGAAAGGCCCCCGCTTAGGAAGCGCTGCCTTTGGACGTTTTAGGAGCTGCGCTCTGTTCTTTCTGTTGGGTCACTGTTGTAGAGGGATGTGCACAGCTGGATGGTGCAGCAGAGAGGGGCGAAGGCCGTGGAGCCAGGCCCCAGGACCAGCCCGAGTCCACACGGGCGGCGTGGGGGCCGTCACTGGGCCAGTGTGTCGGTCTTCTCACCTTTCCCCCAGGTGATTATACGGTTAGACATCAGTGGGTGGTCAGCGCCGGGCACCCGGTAATGAGATGTGTGTCTTCTTTGCCTCCACCGTCTGGCTGGTGAGCTCTGGGGACCATGGGCTTGTCTGTTACTCACCACCCTTCCTTATTCCCCTCCACCCTCTTGGCTGGCATCAGTCGCAGAGACCCAGAGGCAAAGCAGTAACGTTTTTTTGTGTGTGTGGTACGCGGGCCTCTCACTGTCGTGGCCTCTCCCGTCGCGGAGCACAGGCTCCGGACGCGCAGGCTCGGCGGCCATGGCTCACGGGCCCAGCCGCTCCGCGGCACGTGGGACCTTCCCAGACCGGGGCACGAACCCGCATCCCCTGCATCGGCAGGCGGACTCTCGACCACTGCGCCACCAGGGAAGCCCAAAGCAGTAACCTTTATAAACTTCACCTTGACCTCTCTCCCCATGTTGCAGGCTGTGTGCTTTCCCCAGACTCCAGGTTTTTACTTGTTTTTTCCTTAACAGTTAAAACTCAGTTCCATTTCAGTGAGATTTCAAACTCCACGGTAAACTCCTGTAGGTGCTTACTTTACACAGTTGTGGGGAAGCCGTTGGTGGTGAAATGCTTTTTGAGATAACACGTAGGTAGCAAATTAGATACTTGCTTTAATGTTACATGAGACCTCTGTGACAGTGTTTGAGGTGTCACTCTTGACTGGCTGGAGGACCAAATGGGTCTTAGGGAGGGAGGCTGGGGGCCAGTGCAGACAGACCCACCCGTTTCTTAGACTCCCATCTCCAGTGGTTCAGTCCTTGCCGTGTGTTCCTCCTTTGGTTCCGATTGCAGGCCGGGGTGTGTGGAGATGCTTGTGCTACAGAATGAGCTTGTGCTCCAAGGGCTGTCCTGGCACCTGCCGCGTCGGCAGTGGCAGGGTGGTCGGTGCATCAGGAATTCTCTGGGTTGGCGCCCTGTGCTGGGCTCAGCCGGGCAGTCCTTGTGCTAGTCTTGGCTGGGCTCTCCATGTGTCTCTGTGCAGGACTGGCAGCTGGCGGGGGCTGCTGGTCTCAAGTGTCTGGCCCTGGCAGGCTGTCGGCGGGAGCACGTCTGTCCTTCCCCACATTCCCTGTCCTCCTTTCCTAGGCCGTTAGGGTGGCAGTGTTTCGTGAGCAACAACGTGCTTTCCAAGTCTCTGCTTGTGTCGGGTTTGCACATGTCGAAGTCAGTCAGCCCGGAGGCGGTGGGGACACATCCACGGAGCAAGGGGAGGGGAGGATAGTTTGTGGCCATTGTTGAATCTGTCGCATTCAACAATGGGAAAGATTTTTGTGCTGAGATTTGGGAAACCAGGGTTGACATTTTATTTCTGCCTCTGAGTGACTCTAGACAAGGTACCCTCAATCAGACCTTCCAGCAAGTTCCCAGAGGGTTTTGTATTTTATGTAACTCTGGTGTGTTTTGCATCTCATAGTGGTAGAACAACCTCTGAGCTTCTCCAGGGCGGAATTCACGCTTCCTTAGTGCATGCCCCTTGTAGAGTTTCGTGCCTGGCACAGACTAAGGGATCTAAACATGTTGGTTGAATGAATGAATGAACTTCTCGTATCTAGAGTAAGATGATTGGGCTAGATGAGTCTCAAAAATCCCTTCTGGCATGGTTTTCGAGGAAAAGAACAGAGCATTTCCATCAAGTGTAGGTCAGAGGGGCTAACTGTTTGTGCAGGAAATGCAGTACCTAAATCCAGAAGCATGAGTGAACAAGTTAGTAACACCTAGGATGGGAACATTCCCTACAGGTGATCCCCTGGGATACTAGGCGGCTGGGTTTTAGCCAATTTATCTTTGAAGTAAAGGTCTGTGTGTGAAGACACACCTACAAGTGGGAACTGTAGGACGGCAGACAGTGTTTTCCGTGTTAGCACAGAAGTCAGCGTGGACACCAGAATCTGGAGTGGCGTCAGTTTCCTCTTGATGTGGGGCATGATTCAGTGGGAGTTAACTGAGCTCCAGATGTAAACTCAGCACTGTGGTAGACAGCGATGGGGGTTCCTCAAAGCGACATGGAGACTCAGGGTCTGCTTGACTGCAGGCTTCCAATCCCATGAGTTTTTTCTGAACATCTTGTGCGTGCCGTGTCTCATTCTGGTTTGGAGATATGGAAATGAAACAGCCCCCTGTCTGCCTTTGAAGACATCTCCCCACATTTATCAGGGAGATAGTTCCAAGCACCGTGGGGGTTTGCTTGTGAGGGCAGTGCATTCGGGGGGAGGGGGTGGTTTCAGGAAAAAGCTGAGGTGACTTTAAGCTGGCCCTTGAATGTGGTTGGAGGAGCCACTTTCACACAGGCACGGAGGTATGTTCTGAAAACGACAGGAAGTCTTTGGAAACTATAGTCTGCGGTACATGGCAGAAGGAGAGTTTGGAATCACTGGTTCAGGAGCCTGAATTTGAATGGCCCTTGTATTAGTCAGCTAGGGCTGCCATAACAAAATACCACAGACCTGGTGGCTTAAACAACAGAAATGAATTTTTCCCACGGTCCTGAAGGCTGAAGGTCCACGATCCAGGTGCTGGTTGGGTTGGTTTCTGGCTTGTAGATGGCCACCTTCTCGCTGTTTCTTCACGTGATCTTTCCTCTGTGAGTCTTTCCTCTAATTGGGTAAATCTTCCATGATTGAACCTGGATGAGGATCCTGAGTTTTCACATGTTTGCTCCTCTGGGATTCCATGGTAAGATGCCCCAGCCTGTCTGAAGTTGCCTTTGCCTTGATGTCTAGTGTCTAAGACCACCTGGTTTCAGCAAACCCTCCTGGCCAGCTGGCCTGAGGCAGGTTCAGACACAAGAGTGGGAGATACCAGGGACACGCTCGCTCTGTCAGTACTGTGCACACCCAGTAGTTGCCTTCTCTCTAGCCACTCCTCCTTGTTTCTTACTGATTTTTGTCCCCGGGGTGGGAGGGGCGGCGGTGTGACTAATGATTGGAATATTGACACCTGATTAAAACCATTCTGACTTCCCAGTGTTATTTGTAGCTAGAGGTGGCTATGGGACCAGTGTAGCTCCTTAAGACACTAGAAAAAGAACAGTAAATTAAACCTAAAGCAAAAGCCGAAGGAAGGAAATAATAAAGACGAGAGCAGAGAGTAATGAAGTAGGAGAATAGAGAAACCAGAGAAAAGAAACGGATCCCAAAGTTGGCTGTTTGGAAAGATCAACAAACTGACAGATTCTCTAGATTGATCAAGAAGAAAAGGGGGAAGACTCACATTACTGGGATCAGAAATGAAAGAGGAAACCTTAGTACCAATCTTTCGTAAATAAAAAGTTATAAAGGAATAGTATGAGCAGTTGTACACCAGGTACAATTAGGTAACTTAGATAAAGTGAATACATTTCTAGAAAGATGCAAACTAGCAAAACTGACCTAAGAAGAAATAAAAAAAAAATCGGAATAGACTTACAACAAGTAATGAGATCTAATTAATAAGCAAAACGACTACCCACAAAGAGAAGCCCAGGCCCAGATGGCTTCGCTATTGAAATCTACTAAACATTGCAAAGAAGAATTAATACTAATTATTCACAGATTTTTCTTAGGCGAGGAAGTGCTTCCCAGCTCATTCTAAGCGGCCATTATTACCGGGATACCAAAAGCAAACAAAGACATGCAAGAAAAGAAAACTACAGGCTAATATTTCGTATAAACAGTGATGCAGAAATCCTCAGTTAAATACTAACAAACTGAATCCAACAACAGGAAAAAGAATTATACAGTATTACCAAGTGAGATTTATCCCCAGGATGCAAGGATGGTTTAATATCTGAAACTCAATTACTACAATACACTATATTAGTAAAATTAAAAAAAACTCACATGATCATCTCAGTATATGCAGAAAGTGTTTGACAGAATCCAACACACTTTCATGATAAAAACATCCAACAAACTGAATTGAGGGGACCTTCCTCAGCCTGATAAAGAACAATGACAGAAGTCTCAAGCTAATACCGTACTTAATGATAAATGACTGTATGCTTTTCTCCTAAGATGAGGAACAAGACAAGGATGTCCATCTTACCACTGCTATTCGTCACTGTACTGAAGGTCTAGTTACGGCAATTAGGCAAGAAAAAGAAAGAAAAGGGATCCAGATGGAAAAGGAAGAACTAAAACTATCTCTGTTTGCAGATGACATGATCTTGTATGTAGTAAATCCTAAGGAATCCACTAAAAACTATTAGAACTAATAAATGAATTCAACAAGACTGGAAGATACAAGATGAATATATAAAAATCGATTGTAGGGCTTCCCTGATGGCGCAGTGGTTGAGAGCCCGCCTGCCGTTGCAGGGGACACAGGCTCGTGCCCCGGTCCGGGAGGATCCCACATGCCGCGGAGCGGCTGGGCCCGTGAGCCACGGCCGCTGAGCCTGCGCGTCCGGAGCCTGTGGTCCGCAACGGGAGAGGCCACAACGGTGAGAGGCCCGCGTACCGCAAAAAAAAAAATTGAAAAAAATCGATTGTATTTCTGTATACGTGCAGTGAACAATCTGAAAATGAAATTAAGATAATTTCATTTAAACGAGCATCAGAGAGAATAGAAATGCTTAGAAGTAAATTTAACAAAAGAAATGCAAAACTTGTGCTCTGAAAACTGCAAAACATTGCTGAGAGAAGTTAAAGAAAATCCAGATGAGTGGAGAGACGTTCCGTATTCGTGGATTGGAAGGCTTAGTATTGTTAACATGGCAGTACTCCCCAAATTGATGTACAGATTTAGCATAATCCCTGTGAGAATCCCAGATGGCTTCTTTCTGGAAATGGATCAGCTCAGCTCTTTCTAAAATTCATGGGTAAACTCAAGGGGCCCAGAAAAGCCAAAGCAATCTTGAAGAACAAAGTTGGAGGGACTCACATGTTCTGATTTCAGGCTCACTATAAAACAACAGTAATCAGACCAGCGTGCTATTGACATAAGGGTGGGCAAGAAGTGAGAGCCCAGGAAAACCCGTATATCTAGGATTAACTGATTTTTGACAAGAATGCCAAAAGAACCCAATAGGAAAATAATAGTCTTTGCAACAAATGTTGCTGGGACACTTGGGTTTCTGCATGCAAAGGAAGGAAGTTGGACCTCTTCCTCACACAAAAATAAACTCAAAAACCTAAATGCAAGGGCTACAACTATAAAACTCTTAGAAGAAGACATAGGAGCAAATCTTCATAACCTTGGATTTGACAGTGGTTTCTTAGATGTGACACCAAAAGGACAAGTTACAAAAGAAGAAACTGATATATTGGACTTCATCAGAATTAAAAAACTTTTGTGCTTCAAAGTAAACTGTCAAGAAAACTAAAAGACAGTTCACAAAATGGGAGAAAATACTTGTAAATCATCTATGTGGTAAGGGAATTGTATCTAGAATATAAAAAGAATGCTTGTAATTCAGTGATAGAAAGACAACCCAATCAAAGAAATGGGCAAAAGACCCGAGTGACATTTGCCCAGAGAAGATATACAAATGGCCAATGAGCATATAAAAAGATGCTCAGCATCAGTTGTCATCAGGGAAATGCAAATGAAAACCACAATGAGGTACCACTTCCCATCCACCAGGGTGGCTGTAATAAAAACGACAGAAAATGACAAGTATCGGTGAGGATGTGGAGGACTCTGGACCCTCATGCAATGCTGGAGGGGATTTAAAATGCTGCAGCCACTTTGGAAGATAGTCTGACAGTTACTCAAGAGTTAAACACTGTTAGCGTACGACCCAGCAATTCCATTCCTAGGTGTATAGCAAAAACAGTTCAGGTTTAACAGGTACACACTACTATATATCAACTAGATAAATAAGGACCTACTGTATATCACGGGGAACTATAATGTTTTGTATTAACCTGTAATGGAAAAGAAGCTGAAAAAGAATATATATAGGTATTGATTTGCATTTCCCTGATGACAGTTGTACACAAATATTCACAGCAGCATTATTCATAATAGTCAAAATGTGGAAACAATCCAATGTCTATAACTGATGAATGGATAAATAAAATGTGGCATATCAATACAATGGAATGTTACTTGGGCATAAAAAGGAATGAAATACTTACGCATTGGTGAACCTGAAACAGTTATGCTAAGCGAAAGAAGCCAGTCACAAAAGGTGACATATTATATGACTCCATTTACATGCAGTGTCCAGCATAGGCAAATCCGTGGAGACAGGAAGTAGATTAGTGGTTGCCAGGAGCTGGGGCAGAGGTTGGGAAAGTTGCGGGGTGATAGCTAAAGGTACAAGGTTTCTTTTCGGGGTGATGAAAGTGTTCTAAAACTGATTATGATGATGGTTGTACTACTCTGTAAATATACTAAAAACCACTGAGTTGTACACTTTAAGAGAGCAAATTATATGATCTGTGAATTATATCTCATTAAAGTTGTTACCCAAAAATGCAAATACCTAAGGAAATGAGTTAAGGAATGTTATGCGAACATTTTTAACGATGTTTACCGAAAAAAACTAATGACACAAAGTTATTTAGGATATAATGGGACAGAGAAAAAAATATAAATTTAAGTATAAAACTGTGATCTCAACCATGTTAGAAATATGATCATGGAAAAGAGGTTAGAAATTTGACTACAAAAATTGAATGCATGTCCTCAGGCCTTGCATCATCTTTGGAAAGGAAAGGAAACTAGTCTTCAGAAAGGCCCACACCCGAGTCTGACACCTTGCTAAATACTTCTTTGGCTTCACCTCCCTGAAGCTCACAACGCAGCAGCAGGTTGGCATCATTCTTGATATTTTATTGACGTGGAAACTGGTCCCAGAGAACCGTGGGCTAATGAATGCAGAGCCAGGATTTGAACCCACATCTGTTTGCTTTAAAGGCACTGTTCTCTCTCCAGCACCCAGCTCTGCCATATCAAACGCTTACAGAGCCGCTCACAGAACCCAGCTGTGTGCACAGGCGCTGTTGATAATGCTCTTGGCAGCTGGTGAAGGTATGGGGTGACAGCCCCCACCTTATAGATGAGACTGATGCTTGGAAAGGCACGGTGGCTTTGATGAGGGGCCCTGGTACAGTGACAGGTCGTGGTGTGAGCCCATGGTCCTTGGTCCATCCACCTCCATTCGCGTCCAACTCTGCCGTCTGCTCTGATTAGGCCGTCCTGACTGTAGCTGCCCGTCAGGGCAGTATATTTACAGAGTAGTACAACCATCATGATAATCAGTTTTAGAACATTTCACAACAGAGCTCTGAGCTCTGTGCCCATAAGATTGTGACCATTTCCCTTAAATTCATCACTGTGTGCTCGTCTTACCTCTCCTGCATTCTCAGTAAATTCCCGATTGTTTATTGTCATCCGTTTGGCATTTCACCACCCAGAAGAACTTGGAGCCATCTGCAGACTTGGAAGGTTCATGCTTTTCTCCTTCCAGGAAAAAAAAAAAAAAAAAATTAATGTTACATAAGCTGGGGCCGAGCACATTCTCACCGGACGGTCGGGAGCCACTTCCCAGCCTGAAGAATCCCTGTTACCTCTGCCCGTTACTTCGTGTTTCATCCAGGTCCAAAATCACACTGCAGCTATCTCTGCGAACACGGTTCCTTGCAAAACCTCTAAGCATAAGTGTTGCCTCCACGCCCACACAGAACTGCCCTGTCTTCAGGGGCTCCTTTGGGCAAGGAGGAGAGGTTCCTCCTTGAGAACTCATGGGCCTTCCTCTGGGCAGTCTTTGCTGGTCACATTGTCCTCCATCCTTCAAGCAGGGATAGGAGTCATCTCTAGGGCCAGACGTCCCCAGGACCCTCGCCCACCTCCTTCCAGCGCCTCCCCAACTGTGGCCATTTTCTCCCTCGTGGAACAGTCTCTTCCCGACTCGCTCATCTTGGGTCATTTAATTTTGTCGTTGTAAATAAAATTTGCTCTCTTCTTTTGTGAACATATTCATGATAAGACACTGAGAAATCAAGGAAGAGTGGAAAGCTAGGACGACTGACCACCCCAGAACAATCCTTGTTAACATTCGTGGACTCTGAGAAACTGGAAAGCACCATAAAGATGATCAGCCCCTTGGCTCTGCAGATGGGGAGCCAGAGGAGCTAGGACCGTTCAGTCACCTGCAGAGGCCTGGTGCCTGTGGCAGGAATCGGGGGTCTGAGCTGAGTGAGCTGAGGGCCCACCTCCAGGAAGCCAGAAGTCGGCAGGCAAGCAAGAAAATGAGGGGCGGGTGACCAGTGAGCCCAGGGGATCGCCTGACTCTGCTGGGGTGGCTTCGAGCTGAGGTGACCTTGACCTGGGTCTGGACGTGAACCTGCTGTCCAGTGAGGAGGCGGCCCGGAGCTCTGTGTCCACCTGCCATCCAGCACTCTGCTGCCCGCGGCTCGCCCTGGTGCTTGCCTCACTGGCAGTGGGGCTTTCTGCTTCCTCATCCTCCAGGACCGTTTGAAGGTTTGCCTAATAAATGTCCACCTCCTGTGCGGGTCATTTCTGTGTCCAGCCTCCTCCATCTCTGCTCTCGGTGAGTCTTCAAATGCCCGGTGGTGAGAGAGGGGCCTGGTGACCCCCTCCCTGTCAGAGGAAGACCCTGCGTGTCCTCGTTGCCACAGGCCACCGGCGCTGTGGCGGCTGCAGCTGTCTGAATTATTTCCTCCTTGTTCTCTTTGACTCAACTTTCCTTTTCACTGGCAAGCTATTTTAAGAGGAAGGGTTATTCTAACTCGGGAAATGGAAAACCAGTATCAGGGGCCATCAGTGGAAGGTGACCACAGGACAAAAGAAAACCCCGGCGCTGAATCCCAGCTCTACCCCGGGCTTGCCCCCAGCCTGGGCCTTTGGCTTCTCTCTGTCCTGAGAACGGAGGCGGGTCGTGTTGGAGATCTCTGTCAGACAGACCGGCACCTCTCCCGGGGCTCCCTGCGCTCAGGGTGGAATGGGAGGGATGCAGGGGTAGTAGCGTTGTCCTGTGCACGTTCCTCGATGCTGTGCCTCCAGCCCTCCCCGGTTCAGCCTGAGCGCTGCCCGCATGGGGGCCCCACAGGTTGGCAGCCCGAAGACAGGTGTGGCATCCCCCACCCCCGTGACGCGTTGCACCAACCGGGAAACGTCGAGGCTTGCACCTTCCCTTCCAGAGACTGGCGGTCTGGCTTCTCCAGGTGCGCGCATGTCCACACCACACACCCGCGTTCACGAGTCCCCCGCGAGAGCCTGCCGCTCTGTTTTCTGTGGAACGTGACACTGCAGCAGGAGTGTCCCAGATGGCATGGGGTGCCTGCATCACCGTTGCTGTGCATCTGGCTGGCCCCTGGGAGGATGCAGGGGAGCAGCGGCAGGCCAGAGCACCCCTGGGTGCGGCCCTCCTCGTGGCCTGCAGGCGGCAGCTTGCTGTTGGCAGCAAGAGCAGGGAAAAGGAGCCCTGGGCTTGGAGACAGAGCTCAGAGCGCTTCCACGCGGAGACCGCGTCAGTCACACCAACATCTGGTCCTGGGCTTCCGTTTTCTGAAATCTTGGGACAGCTGTGAAGCTCTTCATTAATGGACCATCCTAAAAGCCATGCCATGTGCCTTCCGCAGACCATTAGTGATTTCCCAGAAGGCCGGTTCCAAATTGATCTCGACAGCGGCCCCCGAGGAGCCCTTGGGCACGAGAACCTTTTCAGAGCCGCAGGGCCACGGCTGCCAGAAGACGCCTCTGAAGAGATCACACATGTTCATGAAGGGTCTTAAGCTCCTGCCCCCTTACAGTTCAGAACTGCTTTGCGATTGAAGATAAATCATTCCTGGAGGTTGCATCCCCCAAAGCGTAGGAAATTACTTTGAGGCAGGAGGAAGAATAATTTCCATATCAGTTTCGAACTTGGTTTATGGAGGGCAGTTATCCACCTCACTTCACTGGAACCTTGAGCAGATGATAGGAGGAGGGGCTGACGTGGGAGGGGCTTGAGTAATCTCCGTCAGGGCATCCAGATGCCACTTTTGCTCACTGCATTTTGGGCGCTGGAACTGTCAGTTGCTAAGTACCTCAGAGGGCCCCGTATTTGGCTGGCTCTGCATTTTATTGGCAGCGATGAGGCACGTGCATCTGAGTTAGTGACACCCCCTCTGACCAACCCTTTGTTGTCACTGACGTTGCTTTCCAGTGTTAGTGAGATGTGATTGACACATAGCCCTGTATGAGCTTAAGGTGTGTGTGCAGCATAATGACTTGACTTAATGGACTGAGAAATGATGATCACATTAGGTTGGTAAACATTGCTCATCTCATGTAGATGGAAAAAAAAAAAGGTTTTTTTTCCTCCTTGTGATGAGAACTCTTAGGGTCTGCTCTCTTAACAACTTTCCTGTACCATGTACGGCAGTGGTAACTGTGGTCACCATGCTGTACTGTACATCACATCCCAGGACTTACTTATCTTATAACTGGAAGTTTGTACTTTTTGACCCCCTTCTTCCAGTTCCCCCTCCTCCCACCCCCATCTTTGGTAACCACAAATCTGATCTCTTGTTCTAAGAGTTTTCTTGTTTTGCTGTTGTTTTTGTTTCGGTTCCATGTATGAGTGAGAGCACGTGCTATTTGTCTTTCTCTGACTTATTTCACTTAGCATAATGCCCTGAAGTTCCATCCATATTGTTGCAAATGGTAGAATTTCCTCAATCTTTATGGCTGAATTATATTCCACTGTATATATTGGGTTGGCCAAGAAGTCCATTTGGGTTTGTCCATAACGTCTTACGGCGAAACCCGAACGAACTTTTTGGCCAGCCCAATATATGCCACATCTTTATCCATTCGTCTGTCAACGGACACTTAGGTTGTTTCCATAACTTGGCGACAGTAAACAATGCTGCTATCAACATGGGGGTGCAGGTATCTCTTGGACATAGTGTTTTCATTTCCTTTGGATATATTCTCAGGTGAAATTGCTGGGTCATACGGTAGCTTTATTTTTAATTTTTGAGGAACCTCCATACTGTTTTCCACAGTGGCTGCAGCAATCTACGTTCCCACCAGCAGTGTAGGAGGGCTCCCTTTTCTGCACACCCTCTCCAGCATTTGTTATTTGTAGGCTTTTTAATGGTGGCCATTCTGACCAGTGTGAGGTGGTAGCTCCCTGTGGTTCTGATTTGCATTTCCCTGATGACTAGTGACGTTTAGCATCTTTTCATGTGCCTTTTGGCCATCCGTGCATCTTCTTTGGAAAATGTCTGACCGCAGTCTTGGACCTGGTGTGTCTAGAGTGTCTGGTGCTGCAGGAAGCAATTCTGCACTCTGAGGGGGTGGAGCACAGTGGCCCTTGGCCCCTAACTCTGACTGTTTTCTCCGTGGTGCTTTAATGTGACCTGGCATACGTTTATTTGCTGATTATTCTGTCTCCACCAGGGTAGGGACTTTTATCTAATTCAGATGTGTCCTCAGAGCCTAAGCCAGAGCCTGGTCCAGAAACCCAGCGCTCAGTCAATCTCTGTTACTGAAGAAATGAGGGGCTGAGAGCCAGGCAGCCATTGGACTGTGCCCAGTGGTCCTGTTGCTCCTCCACCTGGTGTTACAGGTGGAGTCATCTCAGCCTTCCATCCCCTTTCATGGGTCTTTGTCTTCTCTAGGGAAAAATATGTCTATGTCTGTATCTATGTACATATAGATGGATGGATGGATGGACCCTTTCATGGGGCTTCGTCTTCTCTAAGGAAAAATTATGTCTGTGTCTGTGTGCATATAGCTGGATGGATAGGTAGATTTTTTTTTTTTTTTTTTTTTTTTTTTTTTTTTTTTTTTTTTTTTTTTTTTTTTTTTTTTTTTTTTTTTTTAAGGAAATAGATGCTCTGGGAAACATGCTGGAGGAGCCTGGCAGCATTGGAACTTTGCTCTGCAGTTCTTACCACCGTGCTTGTTAAGATCTTGCGTTAAAATGGATGTGAGGACGGTAGTATCAATTGGGGCAGGAAGACAGTAGCTGACCACATGGGACCCACATAAAACCTGCCTCCTCCAGCACAGGGTGACTGACAGGAGGCTGTTGGCAGGAGAACACTCCACTACGCTGACAGTAGCCAGCTTTGTGGTGTGTGTGCTGTGTCGTCTGCGCTGCCGGTCCTGTGTTATCCTCGTTTCACAGGGGAGGAAGCAGAGAATTCAGCAACTTGCCCACCGTTGCAGTTAGGGGACAGTAGAGCCTGGGTTTGAACCCACATCAGTTTGCACCTGCATGTGTGAAGGGATCTCGTACACGAGGGTCTGCAGTTGTTAAGCTTCAGCCTGAGTGTTGTGAAAAAGAAACATGGTGCTCATGTAAGATGGAGGTCGATGTGTCTCTCCGTCACCAGTCCAGGGGTCCACACGGCCACTCAGGGCACAAGTCCCTCCCGCCTTGTTGCCCCACCCTCCAAGGGTTTGGGGGCTTCCAAGAAGCCCATTTCACTGTCTCTGCTGGTAATGTAGCTGGGAGATGAGCTGTCGGCCACCAAACAGGGAAGAGTAAAGAGGCTGAGTCACGATTTCACTCATCCTTCACTCCCCTTCATTTGCCCGTCTCACCCTAAGAGAGGACTTGAGGCTGGTAGCTGGTCACATACAGTTGGCAAAATGCAGTCCGCACGTGTAATCTCTTTCATCTTCTCGCCCCTCCACCTCCCAAAAGGGACCGGTAGGTCCATGCTGGTGAGGGCTGGAGCCATGAGCTGGAGCTCTCGGGGATCATTGTGGGATGGGCAGAGCACAGGTTCAAGGTCAGGTGGATCCAGATTCTACTTCTGACTCTTCTTTTTTTTTTTTTTTTTTTTTTTTGAAAAAATTTATTTATTTATTTATTTATGGCTCCGTTGGGTCTTTGTTTCTGTGCGAGGGCTTTCTCTAGTTGCAGTGAGCCGGGGCCACTCTTCATTGGCCCGCGGTGCGCGGACATCTTGCTGTCGCGGCCTCTCTTGTTGCGGAGCACAAGCTCCAGACGCGCAGGCTCAGTAGCTGTGGCTCACGGGCCTAGTTGCTCCGCGGCATGTGGGATCTTCCCAGACCAGGGCTCGAACCCCTGTCCCCTGCATTGGCAGGCGGACTCTCAACCACTGCGCCACCAGGGAAGCCCAACTTCTGTCGCTTCTGACTGCTATTGCGTAACTTCAGCTCTTTGAGTCTCCGTTCTCTCCTTTGCAAAATTGGCTACGTATGTCACAGGACTCCTGGGAAGAGTCTGCTGGGTTGAAGGGTACGGCTTTGGGTAAGTGGACGGTCCCAGGCGTATTTCCTTCCCTCTGGCTGCTTCGGAGCCCCTGGTCCCTGACCGTTTGCCCTGCATGTTTGACGACGTCCGAGGCGGCCCTGCCTGTCCCTTCCATCGTGGGAACTCTGCCAGCCCTTGTCCTGAGCCTTGTTACCTGTGGTCCTGTGACTCCTCCCACCGCCCGCTTGCTCTGCTCCTGGTGTCTCTTGGCCGCTCCCCGGCTGGGCCGCGTCGTCCGTGGCCTCGGCTCCCTGCGGCCGCCCTGACCACCCATGTCCTCCCCAGACCTCCGTGGCTGGAGCACCCCGGGAGGGCCCAGAGCAGAGCCTCTTAGGACAGGCAGAGGTGCAGAGCCCAGACAGGGGCCTGGCAGAGGAGAGGGCCCAGCGAAGGTGCAGGTGTCAGCACGCCAGAAAGCTGGAGTTTGTGTTGGCACGGATTGGAGTGGGAGGGCTGGGGGCAGGGTGTGGAGTTGCAGGCTGTTGTGATCCTCAATCTGGGGGAACAGGGGCCCGGGGGTGGTAGCAGAACGGGTGGAGAGAGCGCACATGAGAGGCGAGGCCCATCTCGGGGGGTCAGGCCCGGGGCTCCATGTCCAGAGGCTGCAAGGGTGGCCGGCACGGCCACAGAGGTAGGCCTGGGACTCAAAGCAGAGGCCGAGCTGGAGGCCGGCTGCCTGTGACGCACGCCCAGGGTGCACCTTGAGCACCGGAGGCTCAGGGGGCCGGCGAGGAGTCCACAGCTGTCTCTTCACCTAAATCGAACTTCCCACCTGAACCCAAAGTACTCTCTGCTGGAATGAGCAAGTTTTCCTTCACAGCTGATCGAATCCATCAACATAGTGAGCGGCTTGCTCTGTGCCGGGCGTGGTTCTTTTTTTTTTTTTTTTTATAAATTTTTTTTTTTTTTTATAAATTTTTTTTTTTTTTTATAAATTTTTTTTTTTTTTTATAAATTTTTTTTTTTTTTTATAAATTTTTTTTTTTTTTTATAAATTTTTTTTTTTTTTTATAAATTTTTTTTTTTTTTTATAAATTTTTTTTTTTTTTTATAAATTTTTTTTTTTTTTTATAAATTTTTTTTTTTTTTTTTTATAAATTTATTTATTTTTTGGCTGCATTGGGTCTTCGTTGCTGCGCACTGGCTTTCTCTAGTTGCGGCGAGCAGGGGCTGCTCTCTGTTGTGGTGCGCGGGCTTCTCATGGTGGCTTCTTTTGTTGTGGAGCGTGGGCTCTAGGCACGCGGGCTTCAGTAGTTGTGGCACACAGGCTCAGTAGTCGTGGCTCGTGGGCTCTAGAGTGCAGGCTCAGCAGCTGTGGTGCATGGGCTTCGTTGGTCCGCGGCACGTGGGATCTTCCCGGACCAGGGCTCGAACCCACGTGTTCTGCATTGGCAGTTGGATTCTTAACCACCATGCCACCAGGGAAATCCCATTTTGTCTTGTTTTCAGTTGTACACTGTTTTCCTAAGCTGGCATATTTTAGGGTATTAGTGATATTCAGAATACGTAAAATCGTAGGTATGTAAGTAAGGAGTTAGAGACAATTATAATAAAAGGATGGTGTCAGATCTCAGTCTTTTTGCCCCAGGGTTCTGCTTTCAGAGGGCTTCCAGCTCAGAAAAAGGCTGTGTGCAGAGCAAGACTAGATCAAGTCTTGAAAGGTCAAGAGACATATCACCTAGGGGACGTGGTAGTCCTGTGCATCCTGGAGACACCTTGCTTTGCCTGCAGACATTAAGACTGTGGGCTGGTGAGGAACTTCAGCCTTGCTCTGCCACGCCCAGGTCTTCTTGGGGACAGCCACACGGGGCGGAGGGCTGAGGGGAGCCAACCAGGAGAAGCTAGCAGAGACCCAGGAGTGCGTGTGCTGGAAGCAGAGTGGTGAGCAGTCTGGGGATAACGTCGTCTGCAGAGAGACGAGGACAGTGGGGCTGGGGTCCAGGCTGGTGCTGAGCCCCCAAGCCTGGTGACGGGGTGGCACCGCATGCTGCTCCCTGCTGGCCCTGACTGCAGGCACACCTGTCAGTCGCAGGAGCCCACAGGCTCTGCAGAGTAGGTGAGATATCACCTTAGCAGGCTAGGGAAGCCCGGCATCTGGGTGGCCCGGGGCGGGGGGGTGCGATAAGTGCCCAAAGAGAGATGTTAGCAGTGTGATAAATTACGGGTTAAAAATGCATCAGACTGGGCTTCCCTGGTGGCGCAGTGGTTGGGAGTCCGCCTGCCGATGCAGGGGACATGGGTTCGTGCCCCGGTCCGGGAGGATCCCACATGCCGCGGAGCGGCTGGGCCCGTGAGCCATGGCCGCTGAGCCTGCGCGTCCGGAGCCTGTGCTCTGCAGCAGGAGAGGCCACAACAGTGAGAGGCCCGCGTACCGCAAAAAAAAAAAAAAAAAAAAAAAATGCATCAGACTGTCCATCGCCCTCTGCTTCAAGCTGGTTGATGCTGGATTTGCTTTTGCACATTTGTGTGGAAACACACCTTTGGTGTGGCCTGTGATTTCCTAGTTGACTGACTTCAGGGCAGGCCAACTTTGGGATTTCATTATCCTTGCACAGGGAAACCTTTGCTGAGTGGGGTCAGTGCTGGAAGAGTGGCTGCTCCAGGCATCCTGTGACACCTCCCGGGGCACCATTGGCTTCCGTGTGTTGCTGTCTGGAGGGTTGTGTGACAGTGTTCCTTCGATGGCCCAGGAATCAAGGAGCCCTGGTCTCAAACTAAATCCAGCCCCGTCACTGTCGTGTTGCTGGGAGGCCAGACCCCGATTTTGGAACCCATGTGCAGTGGTTTCACGGTACTCATTCGTGAAGGCCGCGCTGAATGCAGGAGGACCAGCTGCGGGTCCACAGAATGCGAGAGCCTTGTGGCTCCAAGTGGTGGTGACATCATCCTGGGGGAATTAGGAATTGAAGCTGTTCAGGACCAGCCTTTTCAAAACCAGGACCCAGTGTAGGAACACAGTATGAGTCCCGAGTGTGGAGCTGAAAAGGCTCAGAGGCTTCCTGGGTTAAGCAAAACAGGGAGCTGTGGTTGATTAGTGATGTCTGTCTGCTCTGGATGCAGGAGGGATGTTTATCGTCTGTTTCCTGGGTGCTTCCCAGGTGCGGGCGCAGTGCCGGGGGGCCTTCTCAGGTGTTCTGTCCGTTCACTCACAGCAGCTCTGGAAGTAGGTGGTGCCGCACTTCCTGCAGGAAACTTCATGGAAAGACGTTGAGGAATCAAAAGAGGGGTCCAAAATGGAACATAAGTGTGATTACAATTATAAACCATAATTACAGTTGTAAGTTGTAATTATAAATTTATAATTAACTTACAAATAATGAAAAACAAAATTTAATGTCTGTGGAGAGGGAGAACCTGGAAGGAAATACAATGTTCCTGACAGTATCACTGGGTGGTGGGATTATGGATGGATTTGATTTTTCTTTATGCTTGTCTGTATTTTTCCATTTTTCAAAATGACCCATATTCATTTTTCAAACTTACATAAATTATGTGTGTGTGGGTGTGGGTGTGTGCGTTTTTTCATATTATACTTGTGGAGATTTGGTGGCTTTTGTCCCTTCATAAATTCACCAGGAACATTAATTACTCCTCCTCCTGTGAGTCTTGGTGGCTCCCTAGGGGTAGTTCCGCACCTTTTGCTTCAGCTGGACCAAAAGGTTTTGGCAGGACTGTCACAATTGCCCCTCAGTTCTTGATACTGGGCACATCTTGACCTTTTTCAAACAGGATGAGCAAAAGATGAAAATCACCAGAAATCCAGACTTTACAGCTCCACGGAAGGGCATACTTCTGAGGACTCGAGGAAACGTATTATCAGGTAGCTTTGCTACAAGAAATTCAGAAACTTGCCAATAACTTCCAACAGGATCCAGGAAGGCTTGGCTATAAAACATTCTGTAAAATAAGAATGGGTACTTACGAAGAGGGAATAAACTGAAATCTGAAAAGGCTCCAGGAGATCCAGAGCTTTTCCAGCCTGGGGGATGAGATTGTGCATACAGAGTGCAGAGCCCAGCACCTGGCACACAGGCACTCAAAATATGCCATTCTTATCATTTTTAAAATAAAATTATATTTGTGTTATAACGTACACACACACATTACCTATTGTTTTTAATGTTTTAGTAACGTTGGCATATGAGGATTTAGGCTAAGTGGGGCTTTTGAAAGCACCCCGTTGTGCACATCTGCCGCAGTAGAGGCCCTTCCTCCCGTGGACATGCGTGGGCTGCAGTGAGAGCTGCCGAACCAGCCAAGGTCCCGGGCGGCTGTCGTCCTGCTGCATGCCTGCTTCCACTCGGCTGCCTTATTGCTTTGGTGGGAGCCACTCTTGTTAGCGTGTTGGAGCCGGGAAGACGTCTGTCTGTCTGGCAGGCGTGGGGCGTGGAGAGGTCCTGCAGCCTCGGGTGGGCTGACAGCCCAGCACTGCTCCCATGTCCAGATGGCTCGAGTCGTGACCTCCTGTTGGCTTTAGGTCCATTTTGGGCACAGGTGGGCCTGCTTATATGTAGAATACCCAGAGCGGAAGACCAGGAGGTGACCTGCCTGGTAACCGGATGGCTGTGTGGAGCAGGAGTTGCAAGTGCAAGCACCCTGGTGTGTTCCCAGGTGGCCCGGCTCACGCAGCCCCGCCGTGGGCTTAACAGGGAGAGGAAGCCGAGCGCCACGTGCTGGGCAGGCACCTTGAGGGCGTCGTCATTTACACCTCTGTGAGGCAGGGATTGCTTTTCCCTTTTTACGGGTACCTACCCGAGTGACTTCCTCAGGTAGCGGAGGTGGGGTCCGAACTCAGGGAGAGCTGACTTTTAAAGCTCACCCCTTTTTGGTGACTCTGGGTTTTCTCTGCGGCCTTCCCGTCAGGTCTTACAGAAGGACGTCTGTGGACCACAGCCATGTTTTTCTGCAATGTTACTGGTCTGTGAGATAAAAATAAAGTGAATGGATTGATTCAGCACGAGTATCTTAAAGCCAGGTCCGTAGCTGTCGGTCTCCATAGAGAGAGACGTGTGGACTTGGCCCCCTGAGTGACCCCAGGCACAATGCACTCGAAAGGTTAGGGGCCCTGGCCCCTCCTTCCCACGAGGACGGAACTTCAGCAGATGGAGCCAGTTGCAGCGTGAAGAATTTCCATGAAAGTGAGGAAAAAACTCCTGGCCTCAGGAGTTCAGTGCTGGGGTAAGTGGGCCGCATGGTGTCCTGGGGGCACAATAAGCAGGGAGCTCATTCAGCAGG
>NW_006792080.1:1171142-1178835 GCF_000442215.2 Lipotes vexillifer | reverse complement strand
CAGCAGGATGACTCGACCTCACTCAGCAGATAAGAATTTCTCTGCTTCTGTGTCTTGGGACAGCTAAGAGTTGCAGAAGACACCTCCAGCCTAGAGACAGACCTACCCACCTGCCACTGTGTGGAGTAACCAGGGTGTGGACATGAGCTCTGGCTGGGCAGTGGTCACCCTGGAGGCTGCAGGGTGCTTTGAACCAGGAGGGCACACAGACCAGAGAGGAAGGGCGGCGGGCGGCTGTGTCTGCAGGGCATGTGGGTGCGCAGGATGAGCTTTCAGCTCTCTGGATCTGGCCTTTTGGGCGACCCGGAAACAAGCTCGTGGTGAAGGGTACAGCTCAGAGCGCAGGGATGTGGGGAAGCTCGGTGGTCTCCGCTCGGCTTGTCTTCTGTTTCTGGGAGCATCTTGGTATTGGGTGGGGGGCATGCGCGTCATTGAAAGGAAGCGGAAGAGGACCTCACAGGGGCTCGCCGGCCACGCCTTACACGTGCACTCTGGGGACCCGGCTACGCTCTCCAGCGGGGAAGGCAGGAGCGGGCGGCCTGGAGGACCGGGGTCACGTCAGAGCAGGAGGGAGGGGGGTGGGGAGTGGGGGCCCAGGCGTCCACTCTGGAGGCTCTGGGAAGAGGCAGCACCACGGGTACTCATGGCCTTCAGCCCCGCTTTGTGCTCGTTAAGTCCAGTAAGTCAGGGGGAGCGAAGGGCCTGCTGCGCCCATCTCAGGGTTATCGACTCAGAGCAGACCTTGCGTAGGTGTCCTGCAGTCTCCCACTACTGCCCAGGGCAAGGGCCTTCGGGACGCCACCTGACTGCACATCTGGACGTGGCCACGTGGTGTCTTCCCCTCATCATGTGGTCCCACAGTGGCCCAGCGTGCAGGTTCAAAACGTAACAGCTCTGTGACCCCAGGAGAGCTGCTTAGCCTCTCGGGGCCCCACTTTTCTCATCTGTAAAATGGGGAATCTAGCGGTGCCCACCTCTGGGTTGTTGTGAGCCCTGAGTGAGCTAGCGCCCAGCACACTTAGACCAGTATCTGGCCAAAGTAAATACCAGCTGTCGGCACTGGCTGTTACATAACGCCTGACTGCCCCCCGCGTCCTGCTGGGTTATTATCCATAAATTCTCTCAATCATTCCTCACAAGGCCCGGGAGATAGGCATTATCGATCTGTTTTACAAACGAGAGGTCTGTTTCTAGTTCCCTCTGTGAAGTTTTAGACCCCCTTCACTGGCTCTGTTCTATTTCTGTCCCCGCTGCACACTGTTCACGCTGTGGGAGCCCTGCCAGGGAGGAGGAACCAAGTCCTCGGGCAGCTGGGTTTGGACTCTGCAGAGCCCGGCGTGCTCCCGCTCTCATTATGGGGAAGGGGTCCAAGCCAGTCTCACAGCCCCACCCGCAGGCCTGGTGATACATGCCCTGGGGGTTTTTGTTTTCGTTTTTTTTTTTTTTTTTTTTTTTTTTTTTTTTTTTAAGACTGCGTTGGGTCTTCGTTGCTGCGCGCAGGCTTTTCTCTAGTTGAGTTGCGGTGAGCGGGGGCTACTCTTCACTGCAATGCACTGGTTTCTCATTGGGGTGGCTTCTCTTGTTGTGGAGCACGGCCTCTGGGCACACGGGCTTCAGTAGTTGTGGCTCATGGGCTCTAGAGCGTGGGCTCACTAGCTGTGGCGCATGGGCTTAGTTGCTCTGTGGCATCTTCCCAGACCAGGGCTCGAACCCGTGTCCCCTGCATTGGCAGGAGGATTTTTAACCACTGCGCCACCGGGGAAGCCCCGGGGGGATTTTTTTAAGTCATAAAATTTGGCAGTAAGGAGCGTGGTGGATGTGGATGTTACTGTGTCCATCTAGTTTTCTGAGTGGGACACCTTGGAAATAAGCAGGTACAGCCCCTGAAGAGGCAGGAGGATCCCCTCACGCCCCCTGCACTGGGGGATGTTATGAGGGTCAGTGGGGCTGGTGCCCACAAAGCCTGCCGCTTCCTGGGTCAGGTGACCCCACCTGAGCTGCTGCCTGCTGCTGCAAACATCTACTGTGTCCTTCCGACCAAAAGTCTCGTCCAAGAAATCCTTGGGATTTTTCTTTTCTTTCCTAATAAAATAGAATAATAAAACGAGCAGAACATCTCTTCAGCTGGGCAGTCAGTTCCTCCTTTGATGAGTCAGCATGTCTGGGAAAAGGGTGAGCAGGAAGGAGGCTGACGTTTTCTCCTTCAAGCCAGGCCAGGCTGAGTGTTTTACGTTGGTCCCCTTAGTTCTCCCGACGGCCATGTGCCCACCCTGCAGGTGTGCAGACAGAGGTGGGAGCAGGTCCCAGCCGAGGCCGAAGTCCTGTAGGAAACAGGTGGGGATGAGTTCTTTGCATCCCAGCACCGGTCTCTGTCTCCGAAGCACGTGAGGCTGCTGGCCCGTTTCCCGCCCACCCTCCCAGGGGCCTCTGCACAGTCTGGGTCCATGAATGGGCTTGCTGTCCAGCGGGTGAGTGAGGCAGAGCCCATGACAGGGGCTGCAGAGCCCCTCAGCGTATTTTCACATACCTTCTCTCATCTCATCTCCAACCCCATTGAGGAGGCGCCATTGCCCCCGTTTCACAGGTGGAGAAACCGAGGCCCACAGAGGTGCAGGAGCCAGCTCACGGGGGCTGCAGCGTGAACCCGGCCTCCAGGCTGCAAGTAGGACCGCCTGTGCCATCGGAGAAACATCCTCACCAAGGACAGTGCCAGGCAGGACCCAGAGCATTCCATACCTGTTTTCTTGTTTACCTTGCGATTCCTCTGTGGTCAGTGGTTTTAGGATGGTCCCCCTTTTACAGCTGAGAAAACTGAGCCCCAGAGAGGTCAGTCACTTCAACAGTGAGCAAGTAGAGGAATAAAGAGAATCCGTTACGTGGTGGCGGGCAAGTCCCGCTCTGTCAAACCCAGGCACAGGTAAGCCGGCCCTGGCTTGTAAATGCCAGGGGGAGCTCCGCAGCGTGTTCATCTCAAGGGCGGGATGTGCTTTATTGGGAGCTGCCCCACCTCCCGGGGCTGGACGCCAGGCAGGCCATCTGCTCCCGGAATGGGAGCGACTGGCTCCCAACTGGCTGCAGCCGGTGAAGAGGTTCCAGGAAAAAGATTCTCGCCAGCGTGTTCTGGAGCCCCGTTCCTGCCGCCGCGGGCATTGCCTCGTCCGCATACACGGCCTCGCTGATGTTCTGCTCTGCTGCCATCCTTTGTCGAGGATGCAGACGTGAGGGGAGGAAGGAGGGAGGGGATCGCTTTCCCTGGCACCTGCTGGGGGCCTGGCCGCGCGGGTTCCTCGGCAGACGTCATCCCCTGCCTGCCTGCTCTGTTGTCCACAGCAGCTCCGGGGGCTTCAGGAAGTCAGATCAGGTCACCGCCCTGCTCGGTCCCACCCTCTGCATGCAGAACCCCCGGCTCTTCGCAGCAGCGTCCGGATGGGAGGCCTTCTCTCTGGGCCTGGGGTGGGCAGGACCCTGCAAAGGACAGCTCTCATTCCCACCACGCCTGTCTCTTTCTCAGCCTGCCTTCCCGGCCGCTCCCTCCAGGGCCGATCAGGCTCCCTGCAGCCCCCCTGTGTGTTCACGGTGCTTCTCACAGCACACACTGACATGTGTGTTCTCTGCTGAGGCCTGTCTTTCCCACTGGACTGTCAGCTGTGTGAGGGCAGGGGCAGTGCTGTTCGTCCATCTCGTGTCTCTGGGGCCTGGCACGTGGTAAGCCTTGAGTCAGTATTTCTGGGTGATCTCAGTCAAAGGACTGCCGTTGCTGCCATCCTGTGAGTGGCTAGGGGCCTTGCCCGGGGTCACGAGTGGCAATGCCGGGAATCAAACCAAGTTGTCCTGGCTTCAGACGTTGCTCCCTGTTCACAGCCTTGAGTGAGGCTGGTGTCTATTTACTTGGCACGCTGGTTCCACAGTGCTGTTTCCCAGAGCTGAAATGTAATCACGGGGTCCTCGTGAAACCCCGAAGGAGCGATGCCAAGTGACGGCCAGCATGCAGTGGTGAATGTGCTGGGGCTTCCCTTTTCCCCAGAGACACAGCGTAAACATGCAGCTCGGGCAATGGCTGGGTGTCCCCGTGGCAGCGCGGTGGGGGCGTGGGAGGGGCTGGGGCCCGGCCTTGGGTTTAGACCACAGGACGGGACAGCGCGCAGGGGCTCCACCTACAGCAGGCCTGGGGGTGGGGGAGGCAGGAAGGCCTGCCGGGGGGAGGGGAGGGCGCTGTCCTGACGGGTGGGTGGGGCGAGGCAGAGGGCCACCCCGGGCGTGAGGTCTGAGCCTGTGGGATGCGGTGGGCAGAGGCATCCAGGCTCCCGGGGTCTTGCGGCCTTTCAGCACATCCTTCCTAAGCTCCTGTGTGCGCCAGCATCTTCCTCAGCTGAGAACTTGGTCATAAATGAGATAAATGAGACCTCTGCTCTGGAGAATACATGCCGGTCAGGGGTCGGGGAGGCAAAGCAAAGTGTGGCTGCGGACCAGTAATTCAGACGGTGTCGCGTGCTGAAGGGACCCTTCACCTGAGGTGGTCAGAAAGGGCCCGAGACCCAAGCGACAGTCCAAGCACAGTCAGAAAAGAGGGGTACCCAGAGAGGCCTCGGTTGGCGCAGGGGTTCCGTGCCGGCGCCCGCCTGCCTGGCTCTCGGGAGTCGACTGTGTACACCTCCCCCCAGCGCCGTGTCCAGTGGCGTCGCGTTAATAACTTGAAATCCGCTGTGCAGAGAGCATTACACCGTGGAGACTGGCAGACGCTACAAATGCGGGCCACGCCCTGCGGTGGTTAAGCATGTGCAGCGGCGCCCGGTCTGCTTACCTGAGCGCTGGGAAGAAGGCAGCCCTCGGCCGAGGGGACGGGGGAGATGAGGGCGGGACCGCGGGCAGCAGCTTCTCCGGCACAGCGAGAAGTCTCACGACTGCGCCTTCACTTTGCTAGACGCGTTCTGCAAAATAAAGGCTCAGGTCCAGGGGGCAGGGAAGTGTGGGGAGCAGGAGGCAGGCTGATGTTTCAGAATTGGGCTGCAGCTGAGAGCTGAAACCAGCAACTAAGGGGAGCCCCACTTACGGCAGCAGCAGCTCAGGACCAGACGAGGCCAGTGCCGGAGGGTGTGTCTGTGGAGAAGCCTGGCCTGGGTCTGGGGGAGGCGAGCGTGCAGGTGCTGCCCGTGTGTGTGCGCGTGCGTGTGTGTGCGTGTGCGCGCGTGCGCGTGTGTGCGTGCGCGCGTGCGTGTGCGTGCGTGTGCGCGTGCGTGCGTGCGCGCGTGCGTGTGCGCGCGTGCGCGTGTGTGCGTGCGCGCGTGTGTGCGTGTGCGTGTGTGGCAGAGGCCTCTGCTGCCCACAGTGGATGGACTGCTTGTTTCCAAAGGGGTGGCGGCAGCATGCCTCAGAAGCCCCTACAGCGATCCAGATAAGCCTGTGGTTTACCCGGCATGTCCCTCCGGGAGATAAGTGGCCGGAAGTCTCCATGCCAGAAGGGCTGCTTTCTCGCCACTGGGGATCCCACGTGGCGTCTGAGCAGCATCGTTGGCCACGCTGCACGCGCTGAGAGGTGCTTCTCTGCCTCGTTCACACAGCGGAACCTCTGGGGCACTCTGCCACCCAGACCAGTTAACCAGAGCAGCTTCCGGGGGTGGGACACAGCCTGGGCACTTTGGAGAGCTCTTCAGGTGATTTCAGGTCATGGCCCAAGTTGAGAACCGCTGCGGGAGAAGTTTTTCCTGTGCAGTAAGAGCGCCCGCTCTCCCACACGCCGCGTCCAGGCCGGGTTCTGTTAACAGACAGTTCCAGGCATGGTGGCAGTGATGCCGTGTGCCACTCCTGTGGATGCAAATTGAGACCCTGAAGTCCTCCTCCACCCACTGGGTCCTCACCGCAGGGAGAGGCTGGCTGTCACGTGACCCGGCTTGTCTGTCTGCGTTAACTGTGGGCTGAATCAATCCAGCAGCTGCCACATTCCCCCAGGATATTCAAGGGCTTGAGCTGCCCCTTCTGGGAGCACAGCCCCTTGTGCCGATGGCAGATGATGGCTATTTAGAGGTTCCAGCCGTGCTTCTGGGTAGCTGAGGGAAATCCCATCAGCCGACCCCAGAGGTGTCAGGTGGGCAGGTGTAATCTGCCCAAATTGATGTCTGATCAAGCAGAGGTGGCTGGACATTCCGTGGAGCAATGAAGAGGGTGTGAGATGTCTGTTGTATTTTAGGAAAAGGGCAGGGAGGACAGATGCAAAAGGAAACTGAGGTTAGTGCTGGTGCTTTGTGCACTGCTCAAAGAATAAAATGCGGGATCCCTCTGCCCCTACACACCCTGGCAGAGGGGAGCTGCAGAGAGTACACAGGAGTCTGTTCGCTCACCACATATGTGCCAGTGCCACTAGGCTGGGGCAGCTCTGGGATTCTGCCAGCAGCAAGGTGGACAAGGCTTCTGGCCTCTTGAGCTGACCTCGAAGTGGAGGAGAGAGCCAGGAACCAAGTGAGCAAGTGAATAGCAAAGCAGTGGCAAACTGTGAGGTGCAGTGAGGGCCCAGTGCAAACAAGGACAAAGCGTGAGGTGCAGTGAGGGCCCAGTGCAAACAAGGACAAAGCGTGAGGTGCAGTGAGGGCCCAGTGCAAACAAGGACAAAGCGTGAGGTGCAGTGAGGGCCCAGTGCAAACAAGGACAAAGCGTGAGGTGCAGTGAGGGCCCAGTGCAAACAAGGACAAAGCGTGAGGTGCAGTGAGGGCCCAGTGCAAACAAGGACAAAGCGTGAGGTGCAGTGAGGGCCCAGTGCAAACAAGGACAAAGCGTGAGGTGCAGTGAGGGCCCAGTGCAAACAAGGACAAAGCGTGAGGTGCAGTGAGGGCCCAGTGCAAACAAGGACAAAGCGTGAGGTGCAGTGAGGGCCCAGTGCAAACAAGGACAAAGCGTGAGGTGCAGTGAGGGCCCAGTGCAAACAAGGACAAAGCGTGAGGTGCAGTGAGGGCCCAGTGCAAACAAGGACAAAGCGTGAGGTGCAGTGAGGGCCCAGTGCAAACAAGGACAAAGCGTGAGGTGCAGTGAGGGCCCAGTGCAAACAAGGACAAAGCGTGAGGTGCAGTGAGGGCCCAGTGCAAACAAGGACAAAGCGTGAGGTGCAGTGAGGGCCCAGTGTAGGTCAGAAAGGCCTGAGGGGACAGAGGCCGCTCCAGGAGACGTCTTCCATGAGTCCCAGGCACGAGGCGTAGCCATGGGCGGTCTGGGGGAGGGTGCTCTGGGGGAGACGCGCCAAAGACCCTGAGGTGGGAAGAGCTGGTGCTGCTGAAGAATGGCCGGAAGTTCCTCGTGAGCACGGGCGGTGAGCGGGAAGGGGCTGAGAGTGGTGAGACAGGAAGGGACAGGACGACCTGTACTCTGGGCTTGCTGGTTGCCCGCTGGAGACCTGAAAGCCGGGTGGTGACACGCTCTGATCTACATTTCACCCACTTGTTGTGTGACCTCTCTGGTTTTCACTCTCAGCTGTAAAGAAGGTAAAGGTAGGATGATTATGAGGGTTAGAAATCCTGTATGTGGACTTAGTGGAGGAACTGACACATAGTAAATGGTTGGTGAAAGGGCAGCTGCTGTCCTCCTCCTCCTGCCCCCTCTCCCTCCCCCCTCTCCCTCCCCCCTCGTCTTTATGGGCGTGGCTCACAGGAGTTCCTCCCTTGCCTGAAGGGGACTCTAGCTTCCCCGGGCCGCATGCTGAGTACTAGAC
>NW_006792080.1:1162887-1171132 GCF_000442215.2 Lipotes vexillifer | reverse complement strand
CCCCCCTCCCTCCCCCCTCGTCTTTATGGGCGTGGCTCACAGGAGTTCCTCCCTTGCCTGAAGGGGACTCTAGCTTCCCTGGGCCGCATGCTGAGTACTAGACTGGGCAGTTGTATATTCAAGAATCTGAGTGCCCTCCTGTAACCCTCCACTGCTGGGTCACTCTGGGGTGAGCTGCGGCGTGATGGGGGCTGCTGTCTGTGTCCGCAGATGGGCTCACCACATGGAAGGCTTTCGGCGGCTGGGGGACTGGGCGCCCAGCCAGGCTCTGCTTCCAGGCCTGAGCCTTCCACTACACAGATCTTGGGTGCGAGATACCGTGTTTATTTCAGAACGTCACAGCCTCTTTCTTCCTTCCTTCCTTCCTTCCTTCATTCATTCAAACCGTATTTGCAGAGTGCCAGCTGTAGCTCAAAACCGTGCCAGCCACAAAGAGGCAGCGCTTGAGGGCGCGTGGGGGGGTGGGTACCGCTGCCTCGTGTGCGTGCGCGCGTGGGAGTGTGTGAGCGTGAAAGAGAGAGAAAAAGAGGGGCCGGCAGAGTTGGATTTAGATGGACTTAGAGCGCGCGCTGAGCGCTTGGCACATGGTGAGCGCTCCGTAGGTGAGAGCTAATAAAAATGACAATGATGGTAATAGTCACTGTTTTGAGGGTGTGCACGCGTGCGTGCATGCGTGTCCATGTCTGTGTGTTTAGAGAAGCTGGAGCCGGCAGTGGCGGCCCCAACTCCCCAGCACTTGGAACACGGGAGAAAATGGGGCTTCTTTCCAGAACCGCCCTGGGACTGTCTCTGAGGGGCTCCGACCCTTGGGAAGGCTGGTTCGGGGGAGGAGGAGGCTTAGTAGCTGGATCCCAGTTTTTGGTCTTGGGAACAAAGGCTGCTTCCCTGAAGTCCAAGAAGGTGCGTGCGTGCGTGTGTGTGTGTGTGTGTGTGTGTGTGTGAGAGAGAGAGAGAGAGAGAGAGAGGTCAGTCCTCAAGAAGGTTACAGCCAGCGGGGAGGGCAGCAAGCCGCTTGGCCCCTGATGGGCAGAGGGTTTGGATCCCAGAGGAAGCTGTGGAATCTCCCTCAGAGGAGGGGCCCTGAGCGGGGCCTGGAAGGGAGGGAGGAGGGAGCCCGGTGGGCAAAGGGGGGAAGAGAGGAAAAGGTGCACACGGAGCACAGACTCCAGCAACTGAGGGCAAGCACGTGCGAATGGAGGTATCCGCACGACAGTGGGAAGAACTGTCTGTCGGCACAAGTGACAGAAGACCCAGTGCTTGCACGGCACAGCCAGGAGCAGGGCTGGGAGCGTGCTGGCTTCGGGTCTGGCTGGATTCAGGGCCCAGACAACACCGTTAGGACTGGGTTCCCCCTACGTGCCTCTCCTCTCTTGGGTTGACCTGTCTTCTAGGGTCGGCTGCTCCTGGACCCATTTGCTTGGCTAGAGCCACTTGAGCCAGTCAGTGACTGCGGCTGCGACCATGGTGCCCTGACTGGCTCAGGTGTGGCCCCTTGGGTGGGGCCGATGGAGGACCCGCCATACGCCAGCACCTGCAGAAGTGAGCTCCCGGGACTCCCTCAGCCCCCGCTGGAGACACTGTTGTGGTGACTGTTCTATAGGAGCCGGCTCTGTTCTGGGAGACCCTGAAGCCCATGTTTTAACAGCGTGCCCTCTCACCCAGACCCGTGATTTAGCCTTTGACTCTCTGCTGATGTTGCGGGAGCCCTGCCCCGCCCTGGACACGGCCTCCACAGCCTGCGCCTTCCTAACAGCCGTCTCTCGTCCCTGCAGGGCCCTGGTCTTTGTGTCCCACGGAGCCGGGGAGCACTGTGGCCGCTACGACGAGCTGGCTCGGATGCTGGTGGGGCTGGAGCTGCTGGTGTTCGCCCACGACCATGGTGAGTCGCCAGGGCTGAGCCCCCCGCTCCGGGGTGCCCCCTTCCAGTCCTCCCTCCTCCTCAGTTTTCCACTTCTGATTCTTGCACTGAAACTGGGAAAAGACGTTCTCCACGGGATGGTTATGTAAACAAAAAATGTGTCTGACCAGCAGTTTCTGTTGAGTCTGGGATTGAATGCAGGCTGATTAGAAACCTCCACTGAAAAGCCCCAAAGTCGGGATGTGTTTGTGTAAGAACTTGCCGCAGGCCCAGTCACCCTCTCACGTTTATAAAGCGCTCTGCACAGAACGGGCCCCCACAGGACTTCAGACAATGCCATGCTCTCAGTGCAAGTGCCGTACACAGCCCAGGGCGGCCTCAGGATGCTTCCAAAGCATTCAGACCCGGAGGAAAGTAAGGGTCTCAAGGGCCGTGTGGTCATGAGAAAACCCCGAACACGGGCACATTCACAAAGCACATACAGATGCACGCACACATGTACACACATGTCCCCAGGCCAAGTCTTTGATTCTTCATCAGTAACAAAATCCATAGTAACCGTCAGAGTGCAGCATTTGTTGCTTTAATCAGTATGTAGTTCCTTAATCATCTGGGTGACCTTCTCTGTGGCTGGGAAGGCTCCCAGTCGAGATCTTTCTTTGTCTAACAGTCTTAAGAATGGAGAGTTCCTTGTGACGGACCATGGTGATTTCTGCATTCAGTGTAGAAATCTATCATCCTGGCCCAGATCCAGAAACGTTGCTTCCATCTTATCTGATAGGGAAATAATTAAGTGAAAGGAGGGGTAGGGGAGAAGTGACAGGCCTGGGAGTCCTTGTGATAGGAGGGAAGGCGTTTTGTATATAAGGAACTGCAGTTTGGTCTACCAAGAGCCCTTTTTCAGCCAGATATGTGCAAGTGTCCTCATAACTGAGAATATTGACTAAATTCTTTCTTACTATGGTCATAATGTTCTGTAGTGCTTTGCAAACAGTCCCAGTGATATTTGTGAGACTGTTGGAGAGAGAATATTCGAGGATTAGCCTGATTTTCACTGTGGGACTCTGTCATTATTCACTTTGACACCTTCTGCACTGTAAGGCCCATGATAGGAATGACTTTTTTCCCATCGCATTTGTCTCTGTTAATGTTTGTTGCAGTGAGCTGAACAACATGGGGGCATTCTGAAAGAAAAGAATGTTTGTACTATGCAAACACGAAACACCTCCAACAGAATTTTAAGTCACCTGCTTTTAATCTCGAGGGCAACTACCCTCTTATCAGCTGCCTGGACACCAAGGCGGGAAAGTGGCAGGGGGGGGGGGGGGGGGGGGGGGGGGGGGAGTAACTGTCGCGCCTTATTTATGTTGTCTGGCCGTAGAAGTTTGGAAAACAATTTGAAAAGCCTTCTTTTTTAGAGTAAAGAGAGAAAAGAAACAGCCTGCCTTTTGATGTTTCCAAATTACCATCCAGGTCTGAGGCCTGGCTCTCTGTGACGTGCTGAATATAGCTCAAAGCTGGTTGTTTGCGTTCACCTGTTTTAAGTTCCTTGATCGATCAGTTTCTTCCAACGACTCATGGGAAATCTCTCTGGCAAGTGCCTGTGGGAGGTGTTTTATTCAAGAAATGAACCCAGTGTGACTTTGGTTGTCTAGAGATGAGTGTGGCTGTGGCTTCCTTAGTGGGAGAAAGCGGGTGCTGGGCTGCCTTTGTGGGGTCTTGTGGCGGCTGGGGAAGCGGACACTGGTGGTTACGCCCTGTGCCTGGTGGCTTCTTGCAGAGGTGTGGAGGGGAGCGGGGCACGTGGAGGGGCTTGAGCCCAGGCCTGCTGGTTCTGCAGCCCAGCCTCCCTTTATCACACCGCACGTGGCTTGGTGTTCACACAGGCAGGAAGCCTACAGAGAGGTGCTTCATTCTTTCCCGCATAGCTTTTAAATTTAAATAAAGCTTCTATGGGGAAAATGTCAGGGCATTTATGGGGCCAATTGGAGGGATACAAGGATTAAAAACACAGAGCAAAAACACCTCTCAAGGCCCCAGGGCCTCGCCAGTGCCAGGCTGGCCTAAACCTCCTCGTTTCCAGTCATGCTGTCGGTTGTCATCTGCACTCCTGTGCTTCCGGGGGGACCTGCCCCCCAGATGACAGAAGGGCCCCGACGCAGACACGCCTGGGTCCAGGTGTCTACTGGACTGCGATTCCAGCCGTGGGCCTTAGACGCCTAACCATTCCGAGCCTTCGTTTTTTCAATCTACCAAACGGGCCAGACAGTGCAGTGATAGAATAAAATAAGGCATGCGGGGGCCCAGGGGAGGGTGGTGCCTCTTCCCCTTCACTCTGCCAGCTCCTAGAGCCCCTCCAGCCCCAACGGGGGGCACTGAGGCTGGGAGCAGGGGTGCCGGGTTCTTGGGTCCCCTGCCCGGCCGCAGAGGCTGCGGTGAAGATCGGCTGAAGGATAGATGGAAGGTGCTTCACAAAGTAAACAGATACCAAGGGCGCTTTCATGGCTGGTTTCTATAACACAGTTTGTAGAAACCCGGGTTTCTACAAATCCTATGCTAACTTGATTTTCAGTTAAATCTCCTTGCTCAGCTGTGCGCCAGTAAGAAACCTGGAGACGCTGGGTTGGGTGGTCTGGCTGGCAGCCTGGCGTGCACAGCAAGGTGCTCAGTTAGCATCCCGCTTACCTTTGTTTTCTATTTGACCTTCGAATTTTACAGGATGACCTCCTGGGCCTGCAGGGCTTTGCCAGAAATGAGAATTATATTCCTGCCCTTTACTGAGTGCCAGCTGCATGCCAGGCTCTGACCAAGGCCCTTTTCGTGCATTATTTCCTACCCCTCATAACAGTTAACAGTTACCCCGTTCAGAGGTGAGGGTCTGAGGCTCTCCTTGTCCACCAGAGCACACGTACCCGTCGGGGGCTGTTTGACTGCATCAGACCCCTGACCTCGGTAGCTTAACAGACAAAGGTTTATTTTTCTCCCGTGACATGAGAAGGCCGAGGCGGCTTTGGGACACCGCCGTGCCATCCACGCCCAAGGCTCCCTCTGTAGCTTTGCACAGCTGTTCTCATTGCATGGCTTTCATGCCCACGGGTACTGGCTCCAGCTCCTGGGCTCAGCAAGAGGCAGTACAGAGCTCCCCGTTGTGTTGCAGCTACACCGCAGGTGCCAGGACAGCATCACACGGCCAAGCCCAGCTGCAAGGGAGGCAGGAGATCTAACTCGTTTGCTGCGTGTTTGCTGGTTCCCACAAAACAGGGCCCGGTTGCTAAGAAAGGCACACAGGGTGGACGCTAAAGCACCGTCTCCTCTGACAGCCATGCTTCCAGGCGTGTTCTTTAAGAGAGCATTTCTCATCCGTTTCTGCTTTATATATTTTCTGAGCTATGTTTAGCTCCCAGTGTCACCCTTCTATGTGCTTTCAGAAGGTTTAGATATGAAGCTTATTATTAGGATCATCAGTATGTAGCGGTGAAGGTTGCTAATCGTGCATTAACCTTGGGTCAGGTGCTGTAAAGGGAGCAATGCACGGACACAGGCCCTGGCATCCCGATGGCCGAGGGGCCTGCCCCCCAGCCCCCTTAAGCAGCCCCGTGAAGCACTCAGCTTTGTCCTAGTACTTTTACCCTGAGGGGTACCTCTTCCTTTGGTTGGACGCAACGGAAACTGACTGACGGTGTCATGTGCTCGCTTCTCCCTCAGCCCCACAGCCTTCTTGCTGTGCAGCCCAGGCCTGAGCAGAGAGTAGCGGCATCACCAGTGTTTGCTGAATGAATGAAGGAGTGTATGACCTGGAATAGATCAGACCAGAGATGCTATGAATATCAGCAAACACTCACATGAAAGTGTCTGCGTCAGCAGGGTGGGGAGGACCCAGCAGAAGGACCAGGACTCCGTCTGGTGGCTGAGGCTGGGGCAGCACTGCTGTCGACTGGCGCTGGGGCAGGGGAGCCTCGGGGCAGGTTCGGCCACCCAGCGGCACACGGCTTCCCAATGCCTGGCAGGTTGGCGAGGTTCTGGGTCTTGTCGGCTGAGTAGAGGAGCCTGAGGGGAGAAGAAAGGGTGTAGCCGAGGGGCCCAGAGCTGAGAGCCGTGGTCCTCTCCGGGGATGCCCCTGAAACACTGGGTGGGGTCTTAAAAAATACTGATGCCGGGGCCCCTCACTCCACAGAGACTCTGATCTCTCGGGACTTTGGTGTGGCCATGGTGTCAAGACCTTTGAAATCCCCCAGGTGAGTCTGACGAGTAGCTGAGGTTGAGAACCACCGTTCCAGGCAGAGGAGGCCCTACGGTACTGGCCAAACTCAGGTGCATGGGATCACATGCTTACGTCCTGTTCACATGGGACTCCCGGCCCGAGGGTTTAGCTGGATCCTGGAGTCTAGCCCCAGGAATGGAGGGGGAGCCAGCCCCTGGCCTGCGAAGCTCAGGGCTTTGTGGTGAGACCCTGTGGACGCTCAGGAAGGACGCTAAGCAGGGAGTAACCCCCCGGCGAGATGGGATCCAGGGCAGGGCCAGCGAGGGAAGGGGCGGCAGGCAGAGTTGGGGGAGCTTCCGCGAGGTCTGAGCAGGTGGAGAACCAGAGGTGGGAGTTTCTGTGCTGTTCTAAATACAGCACCGAGGAAGCCCGGCCTCTCGTTCACGCCGTCCCTGGTCACCAGCTGCTCACGGTGACTCACTGGAAACCCCTTGGAGCGGTGGTATGAGCAGGGGAGAGGGGCCGGAGAGGCGGGCAGCCCCCAGTCCCACCTGCCGCTGGGGCGGGGGTGTTGGGGGGGACGTGGGCGGCGGGAGCCCTTCCGTCTCCAGCACAGCGGCTCCAGGCCCTTCCCGTGAGCAGCCTCCCGACTCTGCACCGCGGTGCATTCAGAGTTACATTGGTGGGGCCCGAGTTGCCCTCTCCTTATTTATGGAGTATAAAAGAACCATTCCTAACTGATTAACAGGGAATTAATTATCTGCAAATATTTGAGGGAAAGTGTTAGAGGCAGTTCGTATGTGTCTTATTTATTTTTTAACTTTTGAAAAAGACTCAGCCCGGGCGGGGGTGTGTGTGAGAGGGGGAAGCTCTGGGGGAGTGTTTGTGGGCGGCAGGTAAGCCTGACTCTCTTGGGTGGGAGCCCTGCCCCGTCAGGACAAGAGTGTTCGGGAGATTTCGGGGAGAGGAAAGCTACCTGTGTGCTTCCCACGCGGGGAGAGCTTGGAGTCAAGGCCCCTCGAGGCATCTAGTCTATAACTGCTGTCAGTTACACTCACATGTTCTGTTTCCGGTGTTTGAAAACCGTGTACATTTTCTTGCTGTAGTAAACATGAGAGTGAAATGGATGCCTGGAGAGTGCACGGGGCCCCACCCGCGGTGGGTGCAGGCGTCAGGCGCAGAAGGGCAGGCCCCGGCCGCCTCTGGGTCCCTTCCAGGCCTTCGTGGTCCCTCCTCCTTGCCCGTCTGTGTTCACGTGGCACGTCCCCAGACCTGCCAGCTTGGATATCCGTTTCTGACACGGGATTGTTTGGGACTGACTCTTTCTTGCCTAAAGCAAAAACCTCCACGAGCCTCCGTTTGCTCATCTATAGAATGAAGGTGATGATGACGATAATACTAACAACAGTGAAGTTACCTGTGGCTGAGACAAAGTGAGAGAGACGGGGTTCACACCTGGGGGAAGCCAGGGTCCCGGGAAGGCTGGCGGAAACCCAGACGGCTGGGCCCACCCCCAGATTTACAGCTTCAATTGGGCAGGTTCCAAGAAGTGGGCCAGGGTCACCACAGGTGTTTTTTGGGTAGAATTTACTTTAAATAAGGTGCAGTGTCGGGAATTCCCTGGTGGTCCCGTGGTTAGGACTCCACGCTTCCACTGCCTGGTCGGGGAACTAAGATCCTGCATGTCATGTGGTGCGGCCAAAAAAAAAAAAAAGTGCAGCGTCAGTGTCATTAAACTTGGAAGTGTAATATCTGCAGTCAGCAGACTGGGCATCTCCTGCAGCAGATACAGCCCGGGGACCTCCCTTGTGCAGTCTGTGCTGGGCGTGGGCTGCAGAAACGACACAGACCCGGCTACCTACCTCCAGAGCCTCCTAGGGCAGGGGAGGGGGCAGGTACCCTGGGCCTCTGGTGGAAGTGTCCTTGGGGGTAAAGGGGGACGGGTCTTCCCTGGAGGGTGAGCATGGGGAGAGGCTTCAGAGTACACGACTCTGGTGACCTTGGACAGGGCACTAAGCCTCCCCGAGCCTCCGTTTCCCCACCTGTGACTGAGTCAGAGCATCTGCCTGGTGAGGAAACATGATGGGGTAGCTGCCGGGCGCGTATCGATATCAGTAGATGCCGGCGCTGCCCCCCGCCCACCCCCCGACCCCCGCTCTCTCCACCCCCAGACCCAGTCTCTTTCA
>NW_006792080.1:1152805-1162406 GCF_000442215.2 Lipotes vexillifer | reverse complement strand
CTGCCCCCCGCCCACCCCCAGACCCCTGCTCTCTCCACCCCCAGACGCAGTCTCTTCCAGAAGAGGACCTCGTCCCTCTGCCCCCAGACCAGGGGCGCGTGCTTCCATCTCCTCTGAAGCAAGGGGCTCACACTCCGCATTTTCAGCCGAGCTCCATGTCACCCTCGACGGGACCTCTGTAGGGATGTCCCTGTCGCCGAGCACCTCTTTGTCACCATCTGGGGGCTTCCCTTTGTCACGTCCGCTCTTCACCCGCTACTGATTCCATTTTTAAAGACATTTAGGGGACTTCCCTGGCAGTCCAGTGGTTAAGACTTCGCCTTGCAGTGCCGCGAGTGCGGGTTCGATCCCTGTTCAGGGAGCTAAGATCCCACATGCCTCACAGCCAAAAAAACCAAAACAAAATAGAAGCAATATTGTAGTAAATTCAATAAAGCCTTTAAAAATGGTCCACATCAAAAAAAAATCTTAAAGGAACAATGAATGAAAATGAAGACATTTAGACAGTGATTGCTGGGGAAGGTGCCCTGATCTATTCACATGTGAAGCAGGTGACAAAAACACGCAGCCCCTTTGAGGGTTAGAGGCAAGTTTTGGTCTGAACCCTGCATCAGGCTCAGCGTGAGGGGCTTTGAGAGCCACACGGATGCTTCTGGAAGCCCAGTGCCGTCTTCTCGCGTCTCAGGGCAGGAAGTACCTGATAACTTGTCACCCTGTTACCTTTCTAAAGGAATTTCCTCCAAGGGAGTGTTTGTTCACTCAATACTACTCACCTGGCCCCGAGGTGGAAATATTTAAGGCTTTCTGGTGAGGAGAGAACAGACTCCACGCCCCGTCTCTGGAAGCAGCAGTGTCTGGAGTGTTCAGGTGTGTCGTGCGTTGGGGGAGAACGGTCGAGCTGCCCACACGTGGTGCTGCGCTAAGCAGGAAGAGTGGGTAATTCTAGGGACGGGAGTTCTCAGCCCCACGGATGCTCTGCGCACAGGTCAGGAACTGAGAGAAGACGGACCTCATTTTAACGTGTATGTAGGTTATATTTGAGAGTAGAGCAAAACATGTACCTTGGTATCTGGAAGACTTGAGTTCAAGTCACTTCAACCACTTACTTGCTGTGGGACTCTGGACAAGTTACCCAAGCTCCCTGAACCTCAGCGTTGTCGTCTGCGGCAAGAGAAGGATCAAAGTCTCTCCCTACCCCATCGGGTCAGTGAAGGGACCAAGTGCATGTGGGGGGCCTGGCCCCGTGTGGGGACTGGACGCCCGACACCCACAGGCCCCACCCCCTCCAGGTGCAGGTCACTAGGGTAAGGGAAGCAGGGAAGAACGAGACAGCCAGGGCGGGGGGACGGTCCCTGCAGAAATGGCTCCAGGTGAGCTGAGACTTGAACGACAGCTGGCACTCCATCCAGGCAGAGGTGCAGAGGCACAGAGGCCTGGGCAGGACGCGGGCACGGGCTTCCCCGTCACGAGCTAGGCACCACGAGTCAGAGGTGTGTCCTCCTGCATTAAAGGTGAGCATCCCAGGCTTCGGGGAGGCAGAGGCCAGGTCACGTAGTAGGAAGGGCATGCGGGTTCCCTGCACCATCCAGGATGCAGATGGTTGAGAAGAGAAGCCATGATCGGGCTGGGTGACCAAAGCCTGGGGCTTGGGGACCGTCAGCTGCTGGGGAGGAAGGGAACCTGCTGCTGCCAGAGCCTCACAGACGGCCTGGACCAGGGTGCCGAGCAGGGCTTGGCTGCTTCAAAAACGGATCCGCTCCTGGGTCTCTACAACCACCGTCAAGCAGCTTGGTGCTGCCCACGTGGCCAGGGGATTTTGGAGGCCTGGGTAGCGTCAGCCACCTCCTAACGCACTGCTTTGTGTGGGCCCTGGACCAGCGTGTGCCCGCGGCTGCAGCCTACCCGGCGGCCCGGCCACCTCCAGCACCAGCTGCGGGCCTGCCACTGCCCACCCTCCCGCCGGGTGTCCCTGCCCCGGGTCCCCTCAGTGCTCCTGCAACACCTTCCAGCAGAGGAAGTTTCTTCTCCACGGTGCCTTTTCGGCTGTTTGTCCACGCGTTGGCCTCTTAGCTCCTCCGGCTTTGGAGGCGGGACTTTTTCTCCTGGTCACTCCCTGAGGGGAGGTGTCATGACTGGGAAATAAGGAAGCTTGAGTGGCCCCCTGAGGTCACCGCCCTCCTCTCTCCAGTTGGGGCCCATCCTTGGGGGGAGCGAGATGGGGAGAGACGGGGTCGGGGGAAGGAGCATGCTGCAGGAGACCCCACGGAGGGCAGGGTCATGGGCGCAGAGGTCAGAGCAGAGCAGGAAATGGACACCAGCCCGGGCCTGCACCGGGTCAGCAGCAGGACGTGTCCGGGGGCCTTGTGCTTGGACAGCAGAGGTCCCTGCCTGGTCTGGGCAGGAAGGAGGGGGCCTCGTGGCCTTCAGTGTCCGGAGCCTCCCGTTCCGGGCTGAGTCAGAGCTGTCCTTGACCCTTCAGAGCCTACAGCCACGGACGGGCTGCTGGCCAGGCGGCTCGGGAGGGTGGTGCCTTCAGCTGTCGATTTATGACACCCTTGGTCACGGGCGTCTTAAAAACGAGCTTTGGAGATGTGCCCTCTGGGCCTTTTCTTCCCGGGCAGCTGCTCCCTGGCTGCTGGGTTCGTGTGCCGGCAGCCCTGGTGACCCCCGAGCACGCCAGCCCGTGCCCTGCATCGCGCTCCACGAGGCTGGCTCCTCCCCACCGCGTGCCAGACGCCTTCTAAATTGAAAGTCTGCACCCGCTTAGGTAACAATTACTTTGGATTATTTTTTTCCCATCCGCAAACACTGAGTCTTTTCCTGGAGACGTTCAAGTCGGGTGGATCGGCGCCTGGCCCCAGTGTTAGGGACCCGCAGGCTCTTGCAGCGCACGTGAGACCAGGGGCCGGGAGTGGCCAGGGTGAGAGGCAGGACCTGGAGTGATCGCCTGGGTTCAAACCACCAGGCAGGTGGTGTGGTCAGGGACGCGACCCGCGGCCCCCCTTCCTTGTGAGGTGGGGATGCTGGCGGTGGTGCCTGGATGCAGAGCTCCCATGGTCGCCACCCGGGAGGCCCGAGAGTGAGCAGGCCTGGCCCAGGGGAGCCCGGCAGGGGTGGCGTGGGCCCTACACGTGGACTCTGGACCGAAGCTGAAATGGCGATCGTAGCTGCCGTCCTCCTTTGGTCCCCGAAGAAGCCGCAGGCCGCAGCAAGCCTGCAGGAACGGCCCGTCTCCTCGATTCATGCGCGGTGGGTGCGGGTTCAGGGTCCCACCCTGAACAGCAGGCTGGGGCCAGGACCCAGGTCCCCCACACGTCCCCAGGCTCGGGAGCTGCCGCTGCCCTTCAGTACGTTAACGTTAGAAATAACTGGCTGCAGATGGACCAGGAAGAGGAGCCACCGAAAACAGTGGGGCCAGAGTCGGCTTCATTGGGATGTATCCCTGCGGAAGGCCACACTGACTGCCCCATGGGGGGCTTCCTGGGGGAGGGGCCTCGTCTCTGTTCTGTGAGCTGGAGCCTTTCGGAAGTGGGAGCACAACAAGGCCCGGTCCCACCAAGGGCTAAAAATAACTGCTGAGATGCCGCCAAGGGCCAGGGCCTCTGGGAGAAGGGGAGCAGCCGGCGAGTTCCCTCCCCCGACCCTGGGAAAGGACCCCATGTGGCAGACGAGGTGCTTCACAAGTACCTGTTATCCACCTGCAGATAATAAATGCCCAGCTGCGCTTGCCCCTTTCCCGAGGGTGTCTGTCGCCTTTGCTTAATTTCGCTGCACACGTTGCTCCCGAGGTAGCAAGAGGGATCTTCCCTCCATTTCCCAGGTGAGGCAACGAGCTGGGCGGGCCAGGACCAGAACCAGAACTCCTGCTCGCAGCTCTGGGAAGTGCCCTCAGTGCCCTGATTTCTGTCCCGTTAGCGGTAAGAGGAAGAAGTCAGAGGCCACTGAGGACCCCAGCGGGATACTCAGACCAGGGGCATCTCATGGACAAGCACCCTGGGGGCACCTCGCGTATTCAGCACCTGCCTGGGCATCCGCGAAGGAAGCTCTGCGTGTGAAACCTGGGCGAGTCGGAGCCGGAGAGCTGGGCTCCCGGTGGCCAGGCCAGAGAAGTGAGTTTGCAGGACTCGCTGGGACGGAGGCGGCCTGAGTGGCTGCACCCAGGCTCTGCCCCAGACAAGCTGTGTGCAGGGCCTCTCTGGGCCTCTGCCTCTGCAAAAATTAGACCAGTGAAACCTGCGGCGTGAGCTGGACCTATGCAGGACATGCTCGGAACCGAGCGTGAAGTCGAGGTGCAGTCTCTGCCCGAGGCCACTGCACGGTAGCAGCTTCCCCAGGAGGACCGTGGGCTCCTGCCCTGATTCTGGAAGCAGAGGGTGGGCAGCAGGGGCCCTGCCTGCTGGAGCTGGAGGAGCCCTGGGGAGACCCCCATCCCTTAGCATCTCATGCCCACCCAGCTCCAAGCCAGCCAGCCTGACACAGCAGTGTGGAGGAAGGGGGTTGCCTGGTGAGCCGCAGAAAGCGGGCAGACTGGTCATCGCCTCCCAGGGGACAACCCCCACACTGCAGGCCCCTCTCAGCGTAGTCAGCCACAAGCACGCACCCAACTGTAAGCGCCAAGACAGCAGCCCAGTGACCCGCTTCCTGGGTCCTGCCTGGAGCCTCGTCCGTAACAGGGTCTCGGTGAGCATCTGTGAATTATGAGGCAGTTGACTAAAAACGATCGTTTCTCTGGGTTTGCCCAAGTTCAGGCTCGTGAATATGTGTGTGTGTGTGTGTGTGTGTGTGTGTGTGTGTGTGAATTTGGACTAGAGGATGGGCCCTGTTTAAAGAAAATCAAATATCGCTTTCCCACTGGGGAACATCCGTCATCTCTGTGCTAGTATGTTTTTCCATGGATCACCCCCCATTTAACCCTTGCAGCAGTGTGGTGAGACAGCCAGCGTGCCCATGGAGGAAGCCAGCTGGCTCAGAGATGGAGAGTAACTTGCCCCAGGCAGCGCAGCCAATGCGGGGAGGTGGGGGAAGAGCAAAGCTGGGTTCAAATCCCCACACTCCTTGCCTTGCCAAGACCTTGACTTTTGGAAAACTGCTTTGGACTGAGGTGTCGCAGGCCCTGTCAGACCGGCCATGGCTGTGAGCAGCCTGGCTTGGAGTGCAGTCCCCAGGCAAGTGGCCCTGGGGTTTCTGCACCTCCCAACAGACAGAAGTGCCCGAGCAGCTCCAGGAACAGCCTATGACGTGCAGTCTGTCGGGGGAGGGGTGCCAGCTCCCCACTGAGCCCTCTGCCAGGGCTCTGCTCGAAGATGCCCTGACCCCCACGGGTGGCACGCAAGCTCAGCCAATGGACAGAGAGTGTTGGGCCGATTCCAGGAGTGGAAATGCAGTCCTTCTGCCCCTCTCCGATTCCTCAGAGACGGCGTGGCCGCATTTCCCACACCGACTGCATCCTCTGAGCACCATGGGGGCGGGGCTCCCCATTTTCAGAGTGAGCCCAGCCTGGGAGAGCTTTGTGTGATGCTCCAGAGAGACGCGGCTCGGGGCCTGGCCCTGTGTTTCTGGCTGTGTGGCTGGGACAGTCCAGTCTCTCTCTCAGAACTACATTTTCCCCCATCTGTGATGGGTCTGAGGCTTCCCCTAGAGACCATAAATCACTGCAACCAGCACAAACTCCATGTGCAGTGAATGCATGATTCTTCCCCTTTCCTCCACTCTGCGCTTGTTAGGAGCTTTGAGACCGCCCTCCCTGCCAGGCTCGCTTCCTTCCTTCAACACAGAAAACCAAGTTGGCTGGCAGGGGCCAGCTGTCTTCCCCAGAGTCGTGGAGAAGGGCCGGATCATTTTGGCGCCATAATAGTAATTATTTCTTTCCTCGGCTGTTACGCAGATGTCACCAGATCGGAGAACTTGCTTAGAGGGTTTATTCCGTGGAAACTTCCTCTTTTACCAAAAAAGGAGAGGAATCATCTGTGGTGCCTCATCTCAAGGCCCAGGGACAGAGTCCAAGGTCCCTGGGGGGCGGAGGGAGGGCTGGGCTGATCTGGAGCAGCTCAGCCCCTCCTTTTGTCCACCGACCCACCAACCAAGAGCCCCTGAGGTCATGCGGCTCCCGGGCTTGAAGCATCTCGGTAAAACGGCACCGTTTCTATGAACTAAAGTTTCTCCAAGCGGGAGAAGCTGCCGTGAGATGTGAGGACGGGCCTGTGATGAGATTTCTAAATGACGCAGGTGGACACAGACGTCCCTCTCGAGCTCGAGACCCAGGACGGGGATGAGCTGACCTCTACTGAACACGCTGTGTGCCGGGCACGACACTGAGGGCTCTCTCTCACATCTGTGTGGGGACAGGTCCTGAGGACCCCATTCACAGTTTGAAGCTAGCGTGTTTAGACACATTTTCAAGTTTTCCCTTTAGCGTTAGCTTGTCATCGGCATGGTAAATTGACTGGTTTTCCCATAAAGTACGTCTGACTTTAAGGCCTTTTTAAAGAGTGATCGAGAAAAGGAAAACTGTAAGTGATGTCCCCACTCTCCGTGCTCCAACAGCAGCACTGCTGAGAGCACAGAGGATGCTTTGTCTCCCAGTGCCAGGGATGGGGCAGGGGGTGGGGGGTGGGGAGGTGCGCCCAGCAGGAGGTGCTGTGGGTTGAACCTGCTGCAGGGCCGGGATCCTGGGTCAGTTTGCACAGAGAACTCGGGCCATTTCCTCCACACCCGAGAGCCTCACTCCTTCATCCGTTCATTTCTTCATTCACTTGTTCATTCTGTGATTTACTGATCACCTGCCAGGGCCAGGCCGGCTTCACACCTGTGAAGGAGACGGCGCAGTCCCTGCCCTTGTCAGACACTAAGCGGAAATGAATGACTTCAGAGTGTATACCTCAGAGATCGGTGTCAGGAGGAAGGTGAAACGGGGTGAGGTGGGCAGTGGAGCAGGAGGCTGGCCTCACTGAGCTGGTGACACCTGAGCCAGGACCAGAGGAGGGGAGGGGGGCCGTGAGTATCTGGGCCACAGGGCACCTGCAGAGGCCAGGCGGCAGGAGAGCAGGCGCCGTGGGGGGAGGGGGAGGTGACACAGGTGACAAGGGCAGGCCATGTAGGGCCCAGTGGACCCTGGGCCCCTCATCTGTAAAGTGGGGGTAGGAGACCTCACGCGCTGTGCTGCAGACTTGAAGGCATCGCTGGCACTGACACGTGTGGGGGGAGCTCAGTGACCTCGAGCAAACACGCACCCCTTTCCTGCAGCACACACGCAGGCGGGCAGCCTTCATCCCAAGGCGCTGATGCACCTGGCTAAAGGCAGCCGAGTTGGGGTGCCCTGAGCCGACTTCAGATGTCCCCCAGCTCACGACACCATCGCAGCTTTCTTCGTGTCCCCAGGGCTCTTCCGGGACTTTCTCTTTTAGGAGTTCAGGGAGGAGTTTCTTCCTCTGGGGGAATCCATTCATCTGGGAATGGGGACACATCTCCTGCCAGACTCGCGGCTGGGCCTCGAGCTATCTCACTGGTTTTGGGAAGTTGGCGGGTCCCAGAGCTAAGATGTAGAATCCTTGAGGACAGGAACCGTGTTGCTAATTTTACATGTATGTGTGTATTATGTACTGTAGATTGTATATGTGTCTATGCACTGGGATATGCCTCATACAGGTTCTCAGAAACAGTAAGAAATCAATAGGGAATTCCCCGGAGTTCCAGTGGTTAGGACTCAGTGCTGAGTCTCACTGCCCAGGGCCAGGGTTCAACCCCTGGTCGGGGAACTAAGATCCTGCATGGTGCAGCCAGAAAAAAAGGAAAGAAATCAAGAAATACTTGTAGATCACAGCTTTTCTGGCCGAATCAGTCAGCAATTGCCACAGTAATATTGTGTAGCAAGGCCCCCCAGACTCATGAGCATAAGACAGCAATAGCTTTGTTTTTCTTGTGTATCTGTAGGTCGGCTGACTTGGGCCGAGCCTGGCTGCGCTCAGATTGGGTCTGGTCCTCTACATGAGCTCTCGTCCTCCTTGGGCTGGGGGTCTAGCCAAATCCTGCTCCTCCCAGGGCCATGTCAGAAGCATGAGAGAATGGTGGGACCATGTAGTGCTTTTTAAAGCCTCGGCTCAGACTGGCCGCACCATCACCTCCGCCCGTAGTCCACTGGCCAAGCCCAAGGTCGGGACATCATACATTCCTTACCTGGCGTGAGGACCCGCAGTGACTTGGGGCAGAGAGCTCGGGTGGAGGAGGCTTCCCTAGAAAAGAGCTGAGGCTCATCCCAGTGTTGACCTGGGCCCAGGTTATCAAAGATGGAGCCCAAGCTGATTTTAAACAGTACGTAGGCAATCACTTCTTATTTTAAGAGATACATATTTATTGACCAGAGGGCAGACAGCAGAAGCAGGGAGAACTACAGTCCTGCAGCCTGTGGAACAAAAACCACATTCACAGAAAGACAGACAAGATGAAAAGGCAGAGGGCTATGTACCAGATGAAGGAACAAGATAAAACCCCAGAAAAACAACCAAATGAAGTGGAGATAGGCAACATTCCAGAAAAAGAATTCAGAATAATAATAGTGAAGATGATCCAGGACCTCGGAGAAAGAATGGAGGCAGAGATCGAGAAGATGCAAGAAACGTTTAACAAAGACCTAGAAGAATTAAAGAACAAAGAAACAGAGATGAACAACACAGTAACTGAAATGAAAACTACACTAGAAGCAATCAATAGCAGAATAACTGAGGTGGAAGAACGGATAAGTGACCAGAACGACAGAATGGTGGAATTCACTGCTTTGGAACAGAATGAAGAAAAAAGAATGAAAAGAAATGAAGACAGCCTAAGAGACCTCCGGGACAACATTAAATGCAATAACATTCGCATTATAGGGGTCCCAGAAGGAGAAGAGAGAGAGAGAAAGGACACGAGAAAATATTTGAAGAGATTACAGTTGAAAACTTCCCTAACGTGGGAAAGGAAATAGCCACCCAAGTCCAGGAAGTGCAGAAAGTCCCAGGCAGGATAAACCCAAGGAGAAACACGCCGAGACACATAGTAATCAAATTGGCAAAAATTAAAGAAAGATTATTGAAAGCAGCAAGGGAAAAATGACAAATAACATACAAGGGAACTCCCATAAGGTTAACAGCTGATTTCTCAGCAGAAACTCTACAAGCCAGAAGGGAGTGGCCTGATACACTTAAAGTGATGAAAGGGAAGAACCTACGACCAAGATTACTCTACCCGGCCAGGTTCTCATTCAGATTGGACAGAGAAATCAAAAGCTTCGCAGACAAGCAAAAGCTAAGAGAATTCAGCATCGCCAAACCAGCTCTCCAACAAATGCTAAAGGAACTTCTCTAAGTGGTAAACACAAGAGAAGAAAAGGACCTACAGAAACAAACTCAAAACAATTTAAAAAATGGTAATAGGAACATACATATCGATAATTACCTTAAACGTGAATGGATTAAGTGCTCCAAGCAAAAGACACAGGATCACTGAGTGGATACAAAAACAAGACCCATATATATATGCTGTCTACAAGAGACCCAGTTCAGACCTAGGGACACATACAGACTGAAAGTGAGGGGATGGAAAAAGATATTCCTTGCAAATGGAAATC
>NW_006792080.1:1148201-1152795 GCF_000442215.2 Lipotes vexillifer | reverse complement strand
AGCTGGAGTAGCGATACTCATATCAGATAAAATAGACATTCAAATAAAGAATGTTACAAGAGACAAGGAAGGACACTACATCATGATCAAGGGATCAATCCAAGAAGAAGATGTAACAATTATAAATATATATGCACCCAACATAGGAGCACCTCAATACCTAAGGCAACTGCTAACAGCTATTAAAGGGGAAATCGACAGTAACACAATAATAGTGGGGCTCTTGAACACACCCATGGACAGATCATCCAAACAGAAAATTAATAGGGAAACACAAGCTTTAAATGACACAATAGACCAGACAGATTTAATTTATATTTATAGGACATTCCATCTAAAAACAGCAGATTACACTTTCTTCTCAAGTGCACACGGAACATTCTCCAGGATAGGTCACATCTTGGGTCACAAATCCAGCCTCGGTAAATTTAAGAAAATTGAAATCATATCAGGCATCTTTTCTGACCACAGTGCTATGAGATTAGAAACCAATTGCAGGGAAAGAAACATAAACACAAACACATGGAGGCTAAACGATATGTTACGAAATAACCCAGAGATCACTGAAGAAATCAAAGAGGAAGTCAGAATACCTAGAGACAGATGACAACAAAAACACGACGATCCAAAGCCAATGGGATGAAGCAAAAGCAGTTCTAAGAGGGATGTTTATAGCTATAGAATCCTACCTCAGGAAACAACAGACATCTCAAATAAACAATCTAACATTACACCTAAAGGAACTAGAGAAAGAAGAACAAACAGAACCCAAGGTTAGCAGAAGGAAAGAAATCAAGTTCAGAGCAGAAATAAATGAAATAGAAACGAAGAAAAACAATAGCAAAGATCAATAAAACTAAAAGCTGGTTCTCTGAGAAGATAAGCAAAATTGATAAACCATTAGCCAGACTCAGCAAGAAAAAGAGGGAGAGGACTCAAATCATTAAAATTAGAAATGAAAAAGGGGAAGTTACATCAGACACCACAGAAATACAAAGCATCCTAAGAGACTACTATAAGCAACTCTATGCCAATAAAATGGACAACCCGGAAGAAATGGACAAATTCTGAGAAAGGGATAACCTTCCAAGACTGAACCAGGAAGAAATAGAAAATAGGAACAGACCAATCACAAGTAATGAAATTGAAACTGTAATTAAAAATCTTCCAACAAACAAAAGCCCAGGACCAGATGGCTTCACGGGTGAATTCTGTCAAACATTTAGAGAAGAGCTAACACCCATCCTTCTCAACCTCTTCCGAAATATAGCAGAGGGAGGGACACTCCCAAACTCATTCTATGAGGCCACCATCACACTGATACCAAAACCATAAAAAGATACTACAGAAAAAGAAAACTACAGACCAATATGACTGATGAATAAAGATGCAAAAATCCTCAACAAAATACTAGCAAACAGAATCCAGCAACACGTTAAAAGGATCATACACCACGGTCAGGTGGGATTTATCTCAGGGATGCAAGGATTCTTCAGTATATGCAAATCAATCAGTGTGATCCACCATATTAACAAATCGAAGAATAAAAACCATATGATCATCTCAATAGATGCAGAGAAAGCTTTGGACAAAATTCAACACCCATTTATGACAAAAACTCTCCAGAAAGTGGGCAGAGAGGGAGCCTGCATCAACATAATGAAGGCCATACACGACAAACCCACAGCACACATCATTCTCCGTGGTGAAAAACTGAAAGCATTTCCTCTAAGATCAGGAACAAGAGGAGGATTTCCACTCTCACCGCTATTATTCAACATACTTTTGGAAGTCCTAGCCACGGCAGTCAGAGAAGAAAAAGAAAGAAAAGGAGTACAAATTGGAAAGAAGTAAAACTGTCACTGTTTGCAGATGATGTGATACTATACATAAGAGAATCCTAAAGATGCCACCAGAAAACTACTAGATCTAATCAATGAATTTGGTAAAGTTGCAGGATATAAAATTAATGCACAGAAATCTCTTGCATTCCTATGCACTAATGATGAAAAATCTGAAAGAGAAATTAAGAAAACACTCCCATTTACCATTGCAACAAAAGGAATAAAATACCTAGGAATAAACCTACCTAGGGAGACAAAAGACCTGTATGCAGAAAACTATAAGACACTGCTGGAAGAAATTAAAGATGATACCAACAGTTGGAGAGATATACCATGTTCTTGGATTGGAAGAATCAATATTGTGAAAATGACTCTACTACCCAGAGCAATCTACAGATTCGGTGCAGTCCCTATCAAATTACCAATGGCATTTTATACAGGACTAGAACAAAAAATCTTAAAATTTGTGTGGAGACACAAAAGACCCTGAATAGCCAAAGCGATCTTGAGGGAAAAAAACGGAGCTGGAGGAATCAGACCCCCTGACTTCAGACTATACTACAAAGCTACAGTAATCAAGACCGTGTGGTACTGGCACAAAAACAGAAGTATAGATCAATGGAACAGGATAGAAAGGCCAGATATAAACCTGTGCACCTATAGTCAACTAATCTGTGACAAAGGAGGCAAGGATATACATTGGAGAAAAGACAGTCTCTTCAATAAGTGGTGCTGGGAGAACTGGAGACAGCTACATGTAAAAGAATGAAATTAGAGCACTCCCTAACACCATACACAAAAACAAACTCAAAATGGATTAGAGACCTAAATGTCTCTAATAGACTGGACGCTATAAAACTCTTAGAGGAAAACGTAGGAAGAACGCTCTTTGACATAAATCACAGCAAGATCTTTTTTGATCCACCTCCTAGAGTAATGGAAATAAAAACAAAAATAAACAAGTGGGACCTAATGAAACTTAAAAGCTTTTGCACAGCAAGGGAAACTACAAACAAGACGAAAAGACAACCCTCAGGATGGGAGAAAATATTTGCAAACAAATCAACGGACAAAGGATTAATCTCCAAAATATATAAACAGCTCATGCAGCTCAATATTAAAACAACAAGCAACCCAATCCAAAAATGGGCAGAAGACCTAAATAGACATTTCTCCCAAGAAGACATACAGATGGCCAAGAAGCACGTGAAAAGCTGCTCAATGTCACTACTTTTTAGAGAAATGCAAATCAAAACTACAATAAGGTATCACCTCACACCAGTTAGAATGGGCATCATCAGAAAATCTACAAACAACAAATGCCGGAGAGGGTGCAGAGAAAAGGGAACCCTCTTGCCTTGTTGTTGGGAATGTAAATTGATACAGCCACTGTGGAGAACAGTATGGAGGGTCCTTAAAAAACTGAAAATAGAATTACCATGTGACCCAGCAATCCCACTACTGGGCATATACCCAGAGAAAACCATAATTCAAAAAGACACATGCACCCTAATGTTCATTGCAGCACTGTTTACACTAGCCAGGTCACGGAAGCAACCTAAATGCCCACTGGCAGATGAACGGATAAAGAAGGTGTGGTAGTATATACAATGGAATATTACTGAGCCATGAAAAAGAACGAAACTGGGTCATTTGTAGAGATGTGGATGGATCTAGAGACTGTCATGCAGAGGGAAGTAAGTCAGAAAGAGAAAAACGAATATGGTATATTCACGCATGTATGTGGAACCTAGAAAAATGGTACAGGTGAACCGGTTTGCAGGGCAGAAGTTGAGCCACAGATGTAGAGAACAAACGTATGGACACCAAGGGGGGAAAGTGGCAGGGGGGTGGTGGTGGTGCTGGCATAAACTGGGAGATTGGGATTGACATGTATACACTAATATGTATAAAATGGATAACTAATAAGAGCCTGCTGTATATTAAAAAAAAAAAAGAGAAGTCATAAAATAAATATATATCAGTTAGGAATTAAGTTTGGTTGCTGGAATAAGATGGATCATAACAGTGGGTTAAACAAGAAAAAGTTAATTTCTCTCTAACTGGAAGGATGTCTGGAGATATTCCAGGCCTGTGTTTTAAGATGTAGGTTTTATTATTACTCAGGTGTGGTGAGATCAACAGATCAGGTACAGGAGACAGCTGCCATTGAAAAGATAGTTGTAAGAAAAAAAAAAAAAAAGGTAATTGTTACAGTCCCAGAAGTGGGGGATGCCACCCCCGTGCAGGGCCACATGGGGGAAGGACCAGGGAGGGGCAGGGGGAGCAGGGAACTGGGGACAGGATGCTTTATTGTGGTTTCCCTGGAGAGGGGTGGTGAGGCAGGGTGAGCAGGCTGAGGACTGGCTGGTTTGAATAATTTCAGTGTGCTCTGGGGAGTGGGGGCCCGTCTCTAGTTGTCTGGTACAGACCCTGGGGTGATTAGGGCAGGAGGATATTGGCCTGAGTGTGGGAGCCAGATAGAGGAGAAGGGGGTGGTGTGAGTGGGCTCTGGATTGGTTAGTTTGCATACGAAAGGCACCCTGGAAGGCAGGTTGATATTCTGTGGGAATTGGATAGCCCTAGGAGGGCTTCCCCCCACCCCCCACCCCGGTTTCCCCAGGGTCCATAAGGCCCCAGATGTCAAAATATTATAACAGAAGACACGTTTAATACACCCTGGGATGACAGCTCTATTGTGTTGTCAAGAAACCAGCTTTCTTCTATCTGTTCTGCCAGAGAGAAGAGCG
>NW_006792080.1:1135772-1148108 GCF_000442215.2 Lipotes vexillifer | reverse complement strand
AGAGAAGAGCGTCCAGCCTCAAGTGTCCCTCTTGGTCCAGAACGGCAGCCAGAGTACCACCCATCACATCACATTTATATTTCAGACATTAGAAATGCTGCCTACCTTCCATCTAGACAGTTTCCTCCATCAGTTTCCTCATATGTCTTAATGACTAGAACTTAGTCATGTGGCCACACCTGATTACTAGGGAGGCTGGAAGATAGAGTGCTCTAGCTGGGTTTATTGCCAGTCTGAATAAAATCAGGGTTAGGTTACTAAGAAGAAGGGAGGGAATGGATATCAGGTAGGCAAATAGCAGTCTGTGCCAGTTACTCTCTGTTTATGGGAAGCGACTCTGGTTCTCCATTGACAGTGGCGTTAGAAAGTGTCTGATAAGTGTGTTGGTATAAGATACGAGTCCCCGTGTAAAGAAATATACTGGGTAAATGTTAACACATTTGGTGCGTGACCAGGACACAATTGTGAAGGTGGTACCAGTGATGGACACTGGGTGACTGCCTCCTCTGGAAGAGGTTTGGGGCCACAGAAGGCTTGGTGCATTTGCCGGGGCCCGCAGTGGGTGCCCCTCGTTCTGGGTTCGGAACAACAGTGACACTCGTCCCACAGATCTGCCAGCGTCCAGTTGTGCTGAGTCACCGCCGGCTGGTGGCCGCCCTCCTGACCACGCGCCACGTCTGCATGCTCCCACCCACGTGCGCTCAGAAGCAGCTTTCTCTTGCAGCTGTCGTTAAAATGTCCTTTGATATATGCCTGACGTTCCGTGTCACCGCCGTGTGTGGGGAGGGGGCTGAGACCTGGGAGGGCGGGCGGGGCAGGATAGCATCCTGTACTTTATGGAGCTGCACGCAGATATTTAAACCTGTCGCAGAGACCAGAGCACAACTCATGTGAACCCAGTCTTAACTCTGGATTTTCCCCGTTCCCGGGTCATGGTGGCTCACGAGAAGTGAGATTGAATAAGGCTTTATCTTCTGCTTCTCTTTCTGAGGTTGAGCAATGTTGGGGCAGCCCCGTGCAGATGGGGCTGTGTCAGCTGCGAGAGTGGCCGGGGTCTGGTGGCCCTCCTGTAGCCGGCCCCTCCCAAAGGCTAAGGGTGCTGGGAGGCACGCGTAAAAACAGAACACCCGATGCCTTGTCAGAGGTTGCGTCCCTCCTACACAGTCCCCTCCCTTGGGCTCAGGGCGAATTTTGAAACAGAAAGCAGCATCGGGGGACGTTCCTGTCTAAAGGGTGCAGGATATGTGAACGTGAGTGCACACATTTGAAAATACATCTCAGAAGATGCCTGCCCAGAAAACCCCTTTCTTTTCAAGATTCCCCTCTCCCTCGCCGTGGTTGTGGTTGGTTTCCTCAGCTGCTGAGTGGGAGAGGGTATGGGGAGCCCAGCTGGGTGCGCTGCAGCGAGAGGCTGGGTGTAGGCACGAGCCTCCAGCCTCCCGGGACAAGGCCTTGAGGAATTCGGGCACGTCTCCCTCTTCCAGGCACCGCTCAGGACCCTGTCTCCTAGCCTGTAGGGTGAACCTGCTGGGACTAACAGACGAAGGTGGCCAGCTGGGGACCCGGGCACTGTGGGTGTCCTCCTCCTGGTTCAGATGGGGGACCAGCAGCTGCACCCGCCCAGTGGGGCTGCTTTGAGAAGTCGTCCAGGTGATGTACGCGGAGGCCCTGGGCGCACGCACAGCATACCTAGGTTTCCCAGTAGCCTGCCTTCCCTCAGCAAGAGGTTTGAGAATTCGCATCTACGGCTGAGGAGACTGGAGCAGAAGTGAAGTGTTCCTTGCAGTCTTGGAACGTTTTGGTGTGTGGAGCTTTTTATATATTTTTTTTGTTTCTTCTTTATTTTGCCTTTTATGGTCGTGAGGGTGACAGCAGGACTGATTCCCTAAAATGGAGAAATTTTCTCACGTAGTCTGGGCGCCTCCTCCTTTCAGGGGCATCCCAGGAGCTCAGCGTGAACTGGGTGGGACTGTGGGTGGTGAGCCTGGCGGGTCACAGGGTCAGAGGTTGCCACGCGGGCTCTCGCCGGCCGGTGCTGCGTTTGCAGAGGGAAGCACCAGCAGGAGAAGGAAGCTCAGAGAAACGGGGGAGGGGGGCAAGTGCGGCCCCCTCCCCACCCCAGCCGCTGAAATGGCCACCAACCAGAAGTGACCGAAACGGGACACTGGCGTGTGGGAGGCAGGGCCTGCAGACCCAGGAAGCCAGCTGAGAAGTGCACGGCGGGGCAGAGCCCCAGAGGCTGTGACATGGCTGTGACGGGAGTGCCACCCAAGGAAAGACGGGGCTCGGCCGGTACCAGCTGGTTCAGACTGGTCCAGGCCGGCCCTCCCTGCACACCACGCCATCTGTGAGGACCGGGTGCCTGCTGGGGGTGGCGAGACCTGAATGTCCCGAGGACCAGAGTCCTCGTCATCCTGTAGCATGTGGCCCTGTGTCATCGGTGGCTTCCGAGCTTCCTTTTTTTTTTTTTGCAGAAGGAACTTTCCTCCCCATGGACCACATGCTGCCCTTGTTACTGTCAGCACTTCCAGCGAGGAGAGAGGTGACAGTGTTTGCACAGGGCTCCCGAATGGCAGAGCCAAAAACTCAGGCCCAAGAGTGCCTGATGCTGATTCAGTGAAAGTACAGACACCCAGCTTAGCAGCTGATCCATACACGCCCGGAGAATCCATGGAACAGAGATCCATGCCAGCTTGGAAAACGTTGGGTCCAGGGCTGTTGTGCGTGGGCTCAGGCCTGACCCCTGAGGGCGTTCCCGGGTCCTTCACCACCAGGGAGAGGGTGCGGAAGCGGATGTGCCTTCGCTGGGCCGGGAGCCCCGTCCGGCGGGGGCTCCACGCTGCTTTACTGTGTTCTGCTGCTTCTCTTCCTTTTGTCTTTTTTCTGTTTTAAATCTTTTTGGGTTCCTTTTGCACTTCCGTGAATGTTGTCTCCCATTTTCGTACTGATTCCTTTCCTAGTCTTTCTCCCGTAAGAATCTGATGTTTATTTTACAACGCAAAAGTAGAAAGTCTTTGTAAAAAAAATTTTTTTAATGCAAGGCTGTTGACTCAGAAAAATCAATCAGAGGTACCAGAGCAAGTAAATGGGGCAGTTTTCTCCTCTCTTGGGTAAATATAGCAGCTTCAGTGGACATGCTTTTTTAGATTAAGGCAGGAAAGATTAAACTCTGTTTTGACAGTCCCGTGCTATGTGGGCTTGAGGCTGCAGGAGGGGAGGCAAGGGAGGGAGCCTGAGACACATGGGAGTGACGCAAACCAGAAACACAGGGCCAGGGAAGCTGCGCTGGATTTTCAGGAATCGTCAGTTCAGTGGTCTGTGGCTTTTGGCGTCTCCACCCACTGCTTTTTTTCTCTTTAAAATGCTTGCTTGACCAATGAGTCCACATTTCTGTTTCCACCCAGGGGGGCCCAGCGTGTATGCACAGACCTGCTCTAGTTGAAAAGTCGGGAACAGCCCTCGTGCCCACCCAGAGGGGTGGCTAGTCCAGACCAGGGCACACTCAGACCCCGCCTGCTGAAAGGAAAGAGAGGTATAATTTTGGCTATGGAGAGGCCTCTAAGACATATTGTCAAGGAGAAAAATAGAGTGCCGTTTATGCAAAGAAAAAGAAGAGCATAACAGAGAATTATCCGGAGGCACAGACGTGAGTGTGACTGACTGTAGAAAGAGGTCTCGCAAACACACACCCAGGTGATAGGGTTAGCAGATGGGAGGCTGTGTTCACGTGCTTTGTCATTTAAAGTAAATAACAGCTTAAAAATCAACAGATGCAAAACTTGTTGACTCAGGTATTACTTATGGCTCTTCACCTGCCACAGTGCTTGGCCCGGCCAGGCCCCGGGGGGCTGGGAGACCCAGATGCCCATCACAGGAGAACGAGTCTCAACGTGTAAGACAGCATCCTCTGAGGGCCGGTTCAGACTGTGCCAAGGTTTTCTCACCCAGGACCAGGACGGTGTGACAGTTGTGAGAAGCCACCTGCCGCGCGTCTAGCTCGCGGTCCCGTGAGTCCGTGCGGCGGCCTGGGCTCTAGAGGTGCCAGGCTGGTCGTCAGGGCTTCCGGAAGCTGCGAGACCTCTGGAGCCTGGGCCCAGATCTGCAACGGCGCCAGCGCCGTGTGTGGCCAAAGCAAGAACACGCCGGGGTCAGGCCCGGCGGGGAGGAGCTGCGGGCCCACTGCAAAGGGCGCTGCGGGGGGGGGGGGGGGCCTGTACTGCCTTTTATTTGTCTTGAAACTATCTCTTTCAAGTTCTTCTAAAAAGTGTTTGTTGAAAAAAAAAAAAAAAAGTGTTTGTTGGAGCTGTTTTTGATAGTCGCTTTTTTCTGTCTCGGTGGTGGTTAGGGAATTGTGTTGATGGCGCTGATCCAGGCCAGCAGCCACAGCATCGCTCATTAAAGGGCCGTTCAGACTGACTGTCTTTACCTCCTTACCCCCGATCCAGCTCCCTAGGCTCCAAGCTTGCAACACCTAGCTGAGTCCCCGCCTGTCACTTTCACACCTGAATGCTCTAACTCCAAGTACAGTCACTTCTCCAGAGCAGATAGGATCGTTGGCTGGTTGCAGAGCTGGCTGATTTTATTTTCAGGCTTTATGGTTCTGTGCTTATGTACAAGTGTGATTTTTAAAAAAATGATTAAAAAGCCTTAATTTTTTCCCCCTGATGGCAAAATACCTGTTCATTGTAGAAATTTTGGGAAATACAAAGAAAAAAAGAAAAAAGAAAAGAAAAGACAAAAAAACTAACCTTAATCTGATTGCCCAGAGACAGTACCCCATTTTGTGGTATATTCTTTCGGCTGTGTGCGTGTGTGTGTGTAAATGAGATCAGAGTGAACAGATGTCCCCTTACGGGTCACTGGGCTGGCCTCCACCTGCTGTCTGGGGCGTTCTCTGTCTCCTCTTTTTTTTTTTTTTTTTTTTTGAGTGGGGGCCACGTCGTAGAGGGGGGCAGACCCCGTGCTGGGACTCAAGCGTCCCCGGACAGGCTTTCCCGTTCCTGGAGTTGCCACCGCAAGGACGAAAGGCAGAGCATGGAAGAGGGACAGCGTTTGCTGGTTGATGTTCGCTGCTTTCACCTGCGCTCTCGTTTAATCCCCCAGCACCTGCCGGCTAGAATCAGGGCAGTTTTAACTGATGGGAGAAACAGGACCACAACAGGGAAGCGGTTGCCCAAGCTCACAGCCAGGACGCAGCAGGATTTGAACCCACACCTGCTTCCGAAGCTGTGTTCTTTCTTCTTCCAGAAACTCTGCCAGTCGAGGGGTTTACGAGGTCGAGGAAAACATGAGAGTCAGAACATGGTCCATTTAATCTGTCTTCTAACAAAAATAAAGCTGCCCTTGAGGACACGGAGAAAGTAGTTTAAAAAGGGAGTATCTGTAAAAGCCAGGCCAGGTCGGGCGTTTGCCTGGTCGGGTGTTTGCCAGGTCGGGCATATATGGTGTTGCCCATCCCTTGACATTATATTAAATTTTTTTTAACATTAAACCTTTTCCTGAACTTTCAAGCTCTTGGGATTGCTGATCTCGTGGAGTTCTGTCCTTTGCCTCCAGCGTTGTTTGGAATTTGCCAAGCATCCTGTTATTTTGTCACAAACTTTTATTCCTTGATCTCATCGCATCCTGGAGTTGCTGTTGTGAAAGCCTCGCCCTGCCCCACAGCTGTTGCCTGTTTATAAGCCACGGGCACTTTCTGTATGTATTCAACTTACATCAAGAGATCTGGGTGAAAGGTCTGGCAGTTCTGGGTGATTCTGGCTCACCCAGAGTCACCCAGAGCCCTGCCTGCTCAAGAGACAGGAAAGGAACGTGATGTGTGGGAAGGGGTGGCTGATCGCACGGGGGAACCGGCCTCGCCCAGTCATCCTGCAGCTTGTTAACAAAAGGAAGATCATCTCGCTAGACACCACGAGCCATAGTTATGACACTTTTTGTCGTGCTGTTTCCTCTTATTTATGCAGTGGAGAGTAGGATGTTTTCAAATAAACCCTCTAAATATGAAATCCTGAGAATGCATTATTTCTGAAACGCTGCACCGTTAACAGCCTTTTAGCTGGTTATATTATAAAGCATGTTGTAACAGCTCAAAAAAAAAAAAAATATCTGAGCCGAAATGTGTTTCCGTAGCCCATATGCTGAATTCTGGCATCTTTATACCTTTTTCAAGCTGTTGTCAATTAGTAGAGAAATTAATTTCTGTCTTTGTGTCCTTCGTACAGTCGAGCTTGTGCATGGATGCCGCGGGGAACTCCCTTTCCCCTCCCGTCGAGGGGGGCTCGTGCAGCAGGAGTTCAGGAGACGAAAGCGTGTTGGTCCAGGTGTCCATGATGGAAGCCTGGACCATCAGCAAACAGAAAAGGAGGAAATGGCTCTTGTTGAGGGAAACAAACTGTTTTCCAGGCCAGCAAGCTGTGATCTTGGCCTTTGTGCCATACGCACATTTTTTTTTAGAGAGACAGAGACAGAGACAGAAGCAGAACCTCCCGGATCACACGGTATTCCCCGAGAGGCAGCACGAAGGTCCTGTCCAGCCTGCACCAAATCGCCTGTGACCCCTTCGCCCTCCGAGTGTCCTTTCGTCCCACACTCTCTGCTCTTGGAGCCTCACAAGGGCGTTTTTAGCATTGGCGGACTGTGTCGGGCTGATGACTGAGCATGATTTTTGGTGGCCTTTTAGCTGAAGGATGCAGCTCCTCTGCTTGTAACTTGTCTTTGGTCTCGTGTCCTTACACTTCAGTGTAGAATGCTGTTGCTCATGGGGCTTCTGCAACATGAAATCCCACGACTGGGGGCTGTCACAGGAGCGCAGAAAGCAAGCCAGACCTTCGTTAGAAACGGGCTTTGAAACGCCGATGGCTAAATTTTAAGTAGCATGATCACGTTGCAGCCTAAGGTAGGGAGGATCTGTGGGGATTCTGGCATCCTCGTTCCAAAAGAGCATTGAGGGGGAACTCATTGGAAGCAGAAACTACAGAACAGTCTCAGGGAAACCTGCTGGACCTGGAATGTGTGCGCTTTCTGTCGCATATCTTCTGGGGGCACCTGGTGTGGCCCAAGTAGCCACACAGCTGCTCCTGGCAGCGGGGGCTTCCACCTGGCTCAGCCCAGAGCCCTGGTTATCTTACGAACCATTGTTTGGGTCACTATGTGTTCTGTGGCTCTCTCTCTACCACGGGTAGAGAAATGAACTGCCTTTAAAAGAGGAGAGAAAAACATTTGATTACAAGTTCTTGAGACCCAAACAGTAGCCTTCCATAGGGTTTTCACCTGGAAGCAAAGTACCGTGATGGGAAGAAAGTGGGTTTGCTACCTCCTCTAATAAACAAAGAGCTGTAACTCCCGGTGTGGACAAGGACGTGAGGAAATTCAAATCTCTGTGCTTGGCTGGGGACAACGGAAATTCTCAAGTTGGAATGCATTTTTGGTTCTATAAATGGGGACTCCCCAAAATATTCACATCTTTTGATCTAGAAATCCCATCTTGGCAAGTTTATCCTGACAGTTCTATAAATATCTGTGAAAAGATGTTCATCTCAGTGTTATTTAGAATAGCAAACATTGCTGGCAACCTCAGTGCTCCACCATTGAAAGTAAAGTGAGTTTTGATTTTTATCCCCCTGATGGGACATCATGCAGTCAGTATAAATCACAAGTATAAATTATGTGTGAAAGTGGGGGAAATATTACAGTCTTATGTGTTAAGTTGAAAATCAACCCCCTGCCCCAGAGCCTAGCCAAGACCGGACACCCAACAGTTAATTTGGAAGCGTGTGTTCCATTTGAAGTGGTCGGCTTTTACATTCTTCCTGCAGCAGCCCCTACAGAGGACCGTTATCAACTGCAGGACTGACCTCCCCAACCCCATCCTGACGTGTACCACCTGGATGGGAGATGAGGGTGTTGACTGAACGAGGAGTCTGGTTGTACTCCCAGCTGCTCTGGCTGGAAAGCACTCCTGGCCACCTCCACCAGGACCCTCTGCCCCACTGTGAGGCCCACGGGTGCCCCAGCGTGAGCCTCTCGCCCAGCAGAGGACGCGTGGCTTCGTCTTGTCTGGGAGAGCTCAGGCTGGCTGGGAAGAGCCAGGAGGCCATGCCAGCCGGCCCTGACCCTGCCGAGGTAGCACCCGGGCCACAGGCAGGACAGGGAATAGACAGTATGGTTTTATGGGTTGTTAAAAACATAAGTGGTGACAATGGAGGCGTCCCTCACAATTTGAGTTTTTTTTCTCCCAGTGGTGTGTGCTGGAGGGTGTCCCAGGTCAGCTGGTACAGTTCACTTTGGCCGCCACGGAAATGAGACCAGACTTTCGTTGTGTTTACTCCTGCTTGGCGAGGGCAGGACTGGTTTGTTGCTTTAGAAAAAAAAAATTATTTGTTTGGCTGCGCCGGGTCTTAGCTGTGGCCTGCGGGATCTTCGGTTGCTGCATGCGGGCTCTTAGTTGCGGCAGGCATGTGGGCTCTAGTTCCCTGAGCGGGGATCGAACCCGGACCCCATGCATTGGGAGCGCAGAGTCTTAGCCACTGGACCACCAGGGAAGTCCCTGTTGCTTTTTTTTTGGTTAATTTTTCATTTCCACAACTAATATTTGCCGTCCACTTTGTGCCCAGCCCTGACCTGTGCACTTCACACAGGTGGTCTCGGTTCACGTTTCCCACAGTCCGGGGAGCGGGGGTGAGGAGACAGTGGCCCAGAGGAGCTGAAACCGTGCAGGAGGCTGCACCCTGCGGGGGCCAGGTTAGGTCCAAGGACGTCTGATCCCAGAGCCGTCCCGTGACCCATACTCGGGCTGCCCGACGCTTTCCTGGCTTTCCCCAGAAATCGGCCTTGAACGTGTGTTACTTCTGTAATCAAAGAAGGGGTGCAGGGTTTTATTATTTAAGTAATATTTTAAATGCAGGCCAACGGATCCAGGTGTTTTTCCTCATTCCACATGGCGCCTCCGCAATAGAAATTGTTTTCAACGCTGCCGAACGGAACGTTCCATGATGGGGCTGGTGAGGCTGAGGACCTGCGTTTTGACGGTTTGCACTTCAGTGAATTTAAATTTGCCCCACGTGGCTGTGGCTGCCGCCCCTCCAGAGTCGCTGCCCCATGGCGTCCGGGGACCGAGCCGCCACCCTCCTGCCTGCTCCCCCTGGGACCGAGCTCCACCTTCTGCAGCGAGCCGAGCCTCGCGCCCAGGTGGCCCATCTCTAACCCCTTCAAGGGCAGGCCCGGGTGGGGGGTGGTCGGGGCCAGCAGGACGCCCACGGTCCAGCCGATGGCCTTGGCACAAGGCCTCCTGCTGCCTTGTCTGTTGCTCTGGCAACACCAGAGGGTGGAGGATGCCTGAGGCCGGACTCCAGGCCCCCAGCCTCCACCCCACGCGGTGATCCCACGGGACCCCCACTGGCTCCTTAAGAAGCAGAGACCTGGGGTATATTTGCTCCTGCGTCTGCTTGAGGAATCAACAGGAAAGGTCCACACCTCCCGGGACCGCCAGCACGCCGACCTCATCCTCATCTCCTAACTTCATAGCCTCGTGTGCAGTAGTGATGCTGATGCATAATTAACGCCAGTTGTGAGGATCGAGGATGCGTTCACTGTGTCCTGGCAGTAGTCGGTGTGTCCTGGAGTTGAAAACGGCAGGGAACACTGCCTAGAGAACGCAGGGCTGATCTGCGTCCCCGCCTGCGTCCTCACCCCGACCAGCGATGCAGTGAGCCTTTCTTGAGCGCTTGCTGCACGCTGCGCTCAGGGCTGACCACCGTGCCTCACTCTCCCTGACTCCCCACGCACCCTGTGGAGTGGGGTCCACGAGCGCCCCTTTGTGCAGGCGGAGAGGCTGAGCCGGCCGAGGTGAAGTCACCTGCCCAAGCTCACAGGGAGGTGAGGTGGAGCTGACTCCTGACCTCCACGCTCAGCTCTGTCCTCCATATCCCGTCCTTCCCTAGTTCTCCTGGCCCTTAAATGGGGTGGTGATTCTTCCTCGAGATTTGTGCTGTTGTCCTCAAACAGGAGGAACCACGGGTCCAGGGGCTGGCACGGGGCGGGGGCTAATATGTGCGCCTCTTCTCGCCTTTGTAACATCTTAGCTGAATTTGAACTTGCAGTAGTGTTGGTTCAGTACCCGGGTGTGTAAGGGCGTGCCCCCTGCTGGGCCCTGCCTCGGCCTCACTGTGCAGAGCTGGCCCTTTGCCAGGGGCAGAAGGGGCCGTTTCTCCTGCCCGCCCGCTCTGTGCTCACTTCCATTGACTCTCTGTGGTTGAGAAACGCTGACCACCTTCTGTCTTTTCTGAAAGCTCTGGGGTCCTGGCTTCAGCTGGTTTTAGTTGCTGGCATCTCCAAGGCTTTCAGAAAGTTCTGCTTCCTAAATATTAACTATACAGCGTCTCCCATCCTGCAGAAAGGGATCTGTGCTTCTTTCTAAAGCAGTTCACTGCACCATGGGTGATCTCCTTTGCTTTTTACAAGTAGCATTTGGTGCGGTTTCAGCAGAGGTTAAACTTGGGTTTGCCCAGTTGTCATGTTGTTCTGTGGGTACAGAGGCTCCAAACAACCGTCAGGCGCCACCTGGGAGCTTCTGTCATCTGGTGGGGCCTGAGCAGACCTACCTTCATGTTTTGAGGAGAGAAGTTCTGCTAGATGTTAAATTTATTTTTAGTTAGAAGGAAACCAAGGTGAAAGCCAGCCGTGATTATGCAGAGGAGAGATACAGGTTAGACGTGCGGAAGAACCTCTGATGGGGAAGAGCCCTAAACACCACGACAACTTACGGGTTTTCTCCTCTGAGACTGTGTGGGGATGGAAGGCAGCGTTTGGTGAAGACCCACTACTTGCCGGGTGTGCTGCTCTGGTTCATTTATTCCAGCAGCTTTACGATGAGGTCAGGAAATGTCTCCTAGTTTTACAGATGGCAAGTGACTGGCAGTAACTACCATCTTAAAATTTGTGTTTCATTCCCTTGCTTTTTTATTCTGTGCTTTTATCCCATAGGTTTGGCTCTCTAAAAATAGGTATAGTTTGCTTTTGCTTGTTTTTTCGTTTTCTTTTTTGATTTTTTTTTTTTTAGCTTTCTATAAAATGGCTAAACTTGAATACCTTACTTTCTTTCTTTCACTTTGTATCTTGTTTCTAAGGTTCCTGCATGTAGGAGCCCTACTGGTTTTTTCACTGCTGTAGAATAATCCCTTTAGCTACAATGTGTCCATTCTCCAGCGGTGACAGCAGGCTGCAGCGAACAGTGTTATCCCATCTCCTATGCTGCCTGCACAGGAGTTTCTCTTGGGTGTATGAATGCCTGGGGGTGGAATGGCTGGGTTGTAAAGTATGGAATTCCAGCCTTGTGAGATGCCAGATAGGCTTTCAAAGTGGTTGTACCGGCTTCTCTCTGTGTAACATATACGGGCTGGTGACGCCCTTTAAGTTTGGACAGGGGAGCTCAATCAGGTCTCCTCTCGGCCCCTCACAGTGCTCTGTTACACCGGAGCTCGTCCAAGTGGCTTTATTCTCCCTCTGGGTCTGTGTGGCCGTGACTCCCACACGTGGCTCCTGCCCGTCCCGTCCTGTGGTTCTTGAGGCCAGAGGCGCCACAGTGACTGTCTGTCTCGCTGGCCTGAACCGCACGTCCCGCAGGGGTCCCCCGCCTCCTTGGTGCTGGCCTGTGTGCCGGCCAGGAATGCAGGGCCAGCCCCCCGCGGGATGGAAGGAAGTCCGTCCTCTTACTGGTCAGATTTTCTCAGGGAGACAAAGCCATGTCCCTAGAGCCTGGGTCAGGGAAACGCTGTCTGCTTGGAGCCTCCAAAGGAGCGGAGGCGAGACATGAGACATCTGTGTTTGTGCAGAACCCCGCAGAGGGGAGCGGGCGGCCCGCAGTTAGGGCCCTGCTGTGGGCCCCTCACCAGACAGGGCACGTGGTGCTGCTTCTGCTGTGAAAATGGCAAAATTGGGAGCCTGGCAGCCCGGCGTCTGGAGGAAACCATCTCATCGTTTAGACTTGCGGGCCTGGTGTGAATGCTTGCCTGTGTTTTCAGTCACACATGCCCATCTCTTCTGATTAAAACAGGAAGAACATTTGAGGTGGATTTAGGGGTAGAAGAGAAGGGCACAGAGGCAGCGTGTTGAGTCACCACCGTGTAGGGGGCGGGCTCTGGAATCAGACTTCCCCGGGTCAGATCCAGCCGTGCCGCGAGGCCCTGGTCTCCTTGTTGGCAAGGCAGGTGGCAGTAAAAGCACCAGATCTGGGATCTGAAATCAGTGCTTGAGCCCTTGCTCGGCCTGTAACTCACCGGGAGGATGAGCTCCATCCAGTCTGTCCGAGGGTCAGTTTGCTCTGCTAGAAAATGGGGGAAA